>NC_135814.1:22888422-23190987 GCF_964213995.1 Mustelus asterias | reverse complement strand
AAGAAATGCCCATGCTTTGACAGCAGAATACTAACCAACAAAAATAAAGATTTATAGTTAAACAAGCAAAATTGTCCAGAATTATTTTTTTTCCTGTGGTCTAATCATCAGTGTGATTCAGATCTGCTTCACTCACTAACGGTTACATCTCATCAGGACAAGCTTCAGATGCAGTAACTGCATCCCCATTATTTGATAAGCAGAGATCAAGAGTGTGTACCTAGTACGTAGTCACTAGATATTTATCCCTAGTACAAAGCAAATTTATTCTAATTTAAATACAGTAGTTTGAACAGTTCAGAAGTAAAAGGTGGCCACTCTTAAACCCGGATCAGCAGATTTTCCATTATACTATCTCAAAATAAAATGGCTTGGAATTGTCATTTTACAGCATTGACCTGTTTGCTGATGTGCCTCTGTAAAATGATTGTGGGGGAATCCAGATTCAAATGACTTTGAAGCACTTTGCTTTTCTATCAGCAGCTTGTCTTTCAAGCAGGTTTTAAGATCAGAGCCTAACTGAAAGAAATGACATTGGGAAATTCTTTGAGATCGAGTTGGATTTTCAAAACTGCCCCTTTTCATCACCTTTCACTATTGCCTAAGGTCTATCGCTGCATTGAAGGTTAGTTCCCAACTGGCAGGTAGCAGCATCAGCCCATTGACATGCAACAGCAGGTTTTGTCTTTCCAGTACTTGATAAATCACCAGTGTGTATTTGCATAAATAATTTATTCTGTTTTTGCATAACATGTGTTTGATGTAATTTGATGTAATAGTTAGATCTATATCTCCTACACATCAATCAGGGAATTAGATGATGCTTGCACAGTGCTTTTGCGTACCATTACTCAATTTTCTTTCAAATAGTGAATCCTATATATCAATATTGTGACTCACCTTGAGTTGTTAAAGAGGAACATGAAGGAGTGTCATTTTTATTGGACTCTTGGTACTACTGATGCATTATGCACCATCATTTTCATATTTCATTGAGCTGTAAGCTTCAGTTTAATTATGATAATAAGATGATCCACTTTGCAGATTTTGAACAGAAATTCATAGCAACTGTTCTTCATTATCTGTTCAGTATTATCTGAACACTGGCCCAAAATATTAACAAGTGCTACCATACAAACAATACAGATATGTTCCCCATAAAATAAGTTAGATGTTCTTTAAATAAAACTTGAGCTCGGTGGGAGTTGTCAGCCATATAACAGATTGTGGTAACTTCTGGGGTTGACCTTGGCATTAAGGAATGATATTGAGGGGTTCAAGAGAAATGACCTTCTCCCAATGCTGAACCGGTGACACTTTTAAGACCTGCAGTATATGGGTCAC
The DNA here is from genome assembly GCF_964213995.1 of Mustelus asterias. Lineage (NCBI taxonomy): Eukaryota > Metazoa > Chordata > Chondrichthyes > Carcharhiniformes > Triakidae > Mustelus > Mustelus asterias. The sequence continues at coordinate 23,189,643 of NC_135814.1, read as the reverse complement.
ACACATTTTAGGTCACTGCTGTTGCTGCAGAAATGTAATAAATAAACGCACAGAGCTGTGACAGCTGAATTTGATATGTGGCCTCCGTGTCCACTGAGGACCAGTCTACAATTTTACTTGCGACTCTTAAAAGCCAACAATGTTTGACGTGCTTTACCACAATTCCTTGCCTCCGTGTAAACTTTTGCCAAGTCTAGTTTTACCAACTCCTTTAATTTGGATCAACGTCCAAGGAAGATTTTCAAAAGCTCTTAATTGTTCAGCTACAATTTGGGAGAAGCCGCTTCAAATTTATTTTGCTCCAGTCTCGCGCTAAAGCATTTTCTTTTGAAGAATCACTTGAACAGTGTTGACTCCAGCGCAAAAATGCTATTACAGGCAGAACAAAGTGAACTGCCCAGGTCAGATTATGGATCACTATTTCTCACCAAATCTATCTGTCATTATGGAAACAATTTGAAAACAGAAGCAGACTGGATACAGTTAGTCCAATCTCCTTCAATTTCTGCAGTTTAAATAGCCCCCTTTAGGTCACTGTTTAAGTCCCGTGTGATTAGTTTTCCAAAGGAGATGCGAGCATTTAATAAACGTGTTTGGCTAATGTCAGTCTATTTTGAGGGTTATGTCATAATAGCTCATTCTCTGTTGTTAAGATGATAATGTTATAATAGTCTTTCCCCTCTGCTGATCAAGCATCTAATAATGTCAGTGTACCTTCGCTGAATTATAAATCAATAATGAGAAACGTCTAAAAAATTAATTTTGATAATTTCTATGACATCCTCCTTAATTTTAACCTGACTTTAAATTTCTATTGATCACAGACTTCATTAGATTATATCCATACAGTTGAAATATTACATTTAGCATTTGTATTAATTAGTTTTAATAAATCTTGACCAAACCCGGCTTGAAATAATTTTTTTTAACCATTATGCCTCTCAATTTGTCTCCTTACTTCCCTTATCAATTTGATTTTGAATGGTGGCTAGACTGTCATTCATTCATTAGTTAATGACATGTGGTCGAGACAATTTAAATAAAACACAAGGATCGTGCAGATCAGACCAGAGTACCTACAAAATAAATGCATTTTAGAGGGTAGATTACATTGTTAATTCACATTCTGGGTGCAAAACTTTGCACAAATTATTTTCCAGCGAATGAGATATCCTATATGGTTTGCTGAGCAATGCATGCACATTTGAATATCTACTCTTCTTTGTATCTCTGGTTTGGCCAGATAAGAACTGAATAGAATACCTACTGTGCAGAAAAGGCCATTCGGCCCATCAAGGCTGCACCGACTCTCTGACAGAGTATCTTACCCAGACCCTCTCCCCTGCCCCTACTTATTTACCATGGCAAATCCATCTAACCTACACATCTTGGGACACTAATGGGCAATTTAGCATGGCCAATCCATCTATCCTGCACATCTTTGGAAGAAACTGGAGCACATAGGAAATGCATGCAGACACGGGGAGAACGTGCAAACTCCACGCAGACTGGAATTGAAGCCAGGTCCCCGGTGCTGTAAGACAGCAGTGCTAACCACTGTGCCACCCAAATAAACTGGTAATTTTTAGCCGTTGTGGCTCTGACAGAACGGGCTGATTTAATTTATTTCCCAATACGACTAATGTTGTACGAAAGTATTCATGTCCAATTCTAGTACAGATTAGCTGTGAAAGTTTACAAGAACAGTTTTCCTTCAATCTTCAGCTTGAATTGAATATTATGTCCGGAATTTTACCGCCTCACCCGCCCGAGGCTCATAAAATCCCACCTGAGGCCAAAGGAGAATGCCGTTCTGCGAGTCTCGAGGTGGTAGAATTCCGGCCTATGTTTCCAAAGCTCAACAACTGTTGAATCATCCCCTGAGATCGCTGTCTGGGTTGTGGTTTGAGATAGTCTGGACCGTGGCCTCTAAAGCCGTCCGTGCTCTTCACATTTGTAAGATCCAGTAACTTTTCTCTTCACACACCACTGTGACCAGTCTCCAAATGTTCATTCCATTTCGCGTCCTCAAATGCAACTCTGCACACAAAGATGCAGGCATTTTCCTTTGTAGAAAAACACCATGGGTGTTTGCATGTGTTGAGCACCATTCGTTTTCCTTCTTTGGATGCTTGGCAAGGTAAGGAATCTTTGTGCGCAGGATAATCATGAAGGTTATTTGGCCCAACTATGTTGCTCAATCCAGAATGATCCTAAAAATTCCCACTTGCAGCATGCAATTCTTTCTTAAATACTGCCAGGGTTTTTAATTTCATATGAAACGCCACAACGTTTGTTGCACAGATTGATCATTCCCTATGTGAAGAATTTGTTTGCACCAGTCCTAAATTTATACTTACTAATTTTGAATATGTGGCCTCTTTGTCTTGCCCTCACAATTTAATGTAAAGTAATACCCTAGATTTTCTAATGCCGTCGTGATCTAATACAAATTCATCTTTTCGTTGCCTGCTTTCCAGGTTGTAAAGTCCAAATCTCATCAATCTTTCTTTATGCTTTGTCCTTTTGTACTTAATGCTCAATATTCCAATGTCTTTGTTAATCATTTTGAGTTTTTGAGTATTACATCTACTAAGACTTTTATGTATCTTTTAGTTTCATACTTGGTTATTTCATGGCCATTCAGGGAATACTTGGTCCAGAATATATCAGATGCTGGGGTTTCCCTTTCCACTATCCAAAGGGACAACAAAGATCGGCCTTCCCCACCGCCATTGAACGCTCAAATGAGCATCAATTGGCTTTTGGTTTTTGCCCCTCACTCAGGAGGAAGTCCCGCCTTAGAGAGCTGCTGTCCAATCTGATTGGCTGGCAGTTCTCTAGTACGCTGCAGTGTAAGAAGCTGCAATACTCAGAAAGGGAACCTCATAAACCTCGGCTCATTGGGCCGAATGGCCTCCTTCCGTACTGTAGGTATTCTATGATTCTATTCTATGAAGACAATGGCGCCTATGTCCTGGGACTGGATGGAAAGATTAGTTTTTGGGGCCTTAGCACGGAGAGAGTAGGGAAGGTCTGGGGGTGGGGGGGGGCGGGTGGATAGTGGGTGATTGGTGATCAGAGGAGAGGCTGGGTGGGGAGGGGGTGGTGGAGAACAGAGGACCAGTAGCCATTGGACATTAAGGGGAGGTTGCACCATAAGGGGAGTTCTGATGGAAGCACTGCCCCCCCCCCCCCCCCCCCGCCCCCCCAACTCTCCTTCCTGCCTGAGGCCTAAACCTGATCATTGTTGGATTACCCCCACATCCACCAGCCTAAAAATTGAGGCTGGTCGGGAAATGGGCCTTAAGTGGCCAATAATTGGCCACATAAGGGCATCAATTGGGGCAAGCACGGGCAGCCCATCGTTGCTGCTGCATGCAGCCAAGGTCATTTTTGCAAGCATCATGCCACCTCTGCATAACTCACTTCCGATGTGGAGATGCCAGCGTTGGACTGGGGTAACACAGTAAGAAGTCTCACAACACCAGGTTAAAGTCCAACAGGTTTATTTGATAGCACAAGCCACTAGCTTTCGGAGCACTGCTCCTTCATCAGGTAAGTGGGAGTTCTGTTCACAAACAGGGCATATAAAGACACAAACTCAATTTACAAAATAATGGTTGGAATGCGAATTTTTACAGGTAATCAAGTCTTAAAGGTACAGACAATGAGAGTGGAGAGAACGTTAAGCACAGGTTAAAGAGGTGTGTATTGTCTCCAGACAGGACAGTTAGTGAGATTTTGCAAGCCCAGGCAAGTCGTGGGGGTTACAGATAATGTGACATGAATCCAAGATCCCGGTTGAGGCCATCCTCATGTGCAGAACGTGACTATCAGTTTCTGCTCAGCAACTCTGCATTGTCGTTTGTTGTGAAGGCCGCCTTGGAGAACGCTTACCCGAAGATCAGAGGCTGAATGTCCGTGACCGCTGAAGTGTTCCCCAACAGGAAGACAACAGTCTTGTGTTCTCCGCACAACCCTGCCACAGCAACCTCTGCAAGACATGCCGGATCATTGACACGGATGCCATCATCTCACATGAGAACACCATCCACCAGGTACACTGTACATAGACTTGCAACTCGGCCAACGTTGTCTACCTGATACGCTGCAGGAAAGGAGGTCCCAAGGCATGGTACATTGGGGAGACCATGCAGACGTTACGACAACGGATGAATGAACACCGCTCGACAAATCACCAGGCAAAAGTGTTCTCTTCCTGTTGGGGAACACTTCAGCGGTCATGGGCATTCAGCCTCTGATCTTCGGGTAAGCGTTCTCCAAGGCGGCCTGCACCACACACGACAACGCAGCGTCGCTGAGCAGAGACTGATAGCCAAGTTCCGCACACGAGGATGGCCTCAACCGGAATCTTGGGTTCATGTCACATTATCTATAACCCCCACGTCTTGTCTGGGCTTGCAAAATCTCACTAACTGTCCTGTCTGGAGACAATACACATCTCTTTAACCTGTGCTTAACGCTCTCTCCACTCACATTGTCTGTACCTTTAAGACTTGATTACCTATAAAAATTCACATTCCAACCATTCTTTTGTAAATTGAGTTTGTGTCTTTATATGCCCTGTTTGTGAGCAGAACTCCCACTTACCTGACGAAGGAGCAGCGCTCCGAAAGCTAGTGGATTTTGCTACCAAATAAACCTGTTGGACTTTAACCTGGTGTTGTGTGACTTCTTACTGTATAACTCACTTCCACCATCTTTCCTACGTGACTGGTGAAAAATGAAGTGGGCAACAAACAAATTGCAGTTGATTGGCTTTTTAACAAGCTGAATAGCTTGTTAATTGACATTTTGAAAAGGGCAACTGCTTACCTTCCACATTATCGGACACAGGCTGGATGATGTTGGATTGCCAACCCAATGTCATCACGCCTTATTTTACGTCAGCATTTGGAGGGAGCGAGGGGATGGCCTGCTGGTTTGTGGCCACACCATCCAGCTGCTTGAAATATTCTTCCCAGCTTGTTCATTATCAGCTTTCATACCTTCATCATGTAGACTGCAGCGATTCAAGAAGGCAGCTCACCACCACCTTCTCAAGGGCAGTTAGGGATGGGCAAAACATGTTGGCCCAGTCAGTGATACCCACAGGCTGTGAAACACCTTGTTAAACTCCTAGTCCTATTGTGGCAATTACATCAGTAGATTCTAAAGAATGTAAACACAATATAAATGTCCAAATTCGAGCAACCTTCTGTTGAAGTCACCAGCAAGGTTGTCTCTGAGAGTTTGTAGAGGAAATAAAATACAGTATTTTTGTGAAACCAAATCATATCTGGAAACTACATCTGAAAGAAAATCTACGTTCTTACATTTTAAACTCTTTGTAAAGATGAGTTTTAACCAACTAGATCCCTATCATGTATCTCCATTGTTGGAAAGGAAGACCATGATACACAAGTACTTCTTCAGGGTAGACCATGATACACATGCTGGATCAAAACATCGTGCTTCGCTCTCTAATCCACATCAAAGCCAACAGTCTGCGGATGTTCACCTGCATTTTTTCTGTTGTTATCAGTTCTCAATAGGCCGAATGCAAAAAGAAGACCAACCTCAGATTTTTCCTTGCGCTCTTCGGCCCAGGTGCCCGGAAGGTATCTTTTACAGTCACTTCATTCCAGAGTTGTCACATCTTCTGTGACTGATGATTTCACTACATACAAAGATATTCACAGACATTTGGGGCAGGCGAAGTGGTCGAGTTCCGGCCTTGATGCGGTGTCCTGTGAAAAAGAGAAACTTCTATTAAATCATCACCGACACTGCCTCAAAGTTCCAGAACTGGCGTTTCGACGATGAAAATGTGGTGCACACTAACATTTTGGACTCAGATTGATTTGAACAATGTTGTGTTTGTGTAGAGAAAAAAATTAAACTGTTGCGCGGCTATCCTGTGTAGTATGAACCAAAGCTTACTTATTTTTACCATGGTGGTAATGAGAGGGGAAGGGGGATGGGTGGGGGGATGGGTGGGGGGCCGGGGGGGGGGGTGGAGGCGGTGGAGGCGGGGGGGGGGGGGGGGGGGGTGGAGGCGGGGGGGGGGGGGTGGAGGCGGGGGGGGGGGGGGGGGGGTGGAGGCGGGGGGGGGGGGGGGGTGGAGGCGGGGGGGGGGGGGGGTGGAGGCGGGGGGGGGGGGGTGGAGGCGGGGGGGGGTGGAGGCGGGGGGGTGGAGGCGGGGGGGGGCTGGAGGCGAGGCGGGGGGGTGGAGGCGGGAGGGGGGGTGGAGGCGGGGGGGGTGGCAGGGAGGTGGTGCAGTGGTGGTGGTGAGGGTAGTGGTGTGAATCGAATTATAAATCTAGCTAATATTTCTACTTCATTTTCTGTGTTTTTTGTCAAGCTATAATAAAAGCGATGATGAAACGCAATCATTAGTTGCAAACGCTGAAATTACAGTTTTTACATTTTAGAATTTTTTTTTTTAATTTGTGTTTTACACCCTGTGGCACCACCATCTCCATCACTCCATGTGTTACCCGTTTTCTAAACTTTACCCCTGCTGTTTGAAAAATATTCCTCATTTTCATCCTTCGGAGTACAAAAAACCCCAAAGGCAAAACATTAGTGATCTTTCTGCAAAGTAAAAGGCTTTACTCAAACAGTTATTACCATCACCACTAGCTCTCCCCCTTGCTTCATTGCTTTTTGGTAAAGTATGCTAATGAAGACGATATGTTCAGAGTATTTCTCTGCAACTGTTTGAGTTCACCAAGCTATCTAAAATGGGCAGGCTATCAGAAGTACTTGATCTGTCAGCAAGATTTATGCATCGGCAATAAAACATAAGGATGACATCCAGTTTGACATTACTTTTCATTTTTCAAAGATGTTTTACCATGAATTAACCATCTACTTACTGAAAGGGTGTGCTGCAAAATGCTCATTGTAGTTAAGGGTTGCTATGTTGTGATTTAAAGACCAAATTCCTTTTTAGCTAAAGCTGAATTTCAAAAACCACCAAAAATAAATCTATATAATTCTGCAATTGAAACATTAACAAAACCTTCACATACCGGTTAAGCAACAAAATTGCAGCATAACTCCATTGCACCCAGTGGCTAAAAAAAAACATGCATTAAACTGAAATAAATATAATACATTATGAAGGTAGTTAGGAAAAGGATTTTGGGCCCCCTGTTCTAATTAGCATTCCCAAGTAAAAAATTTGGATAATATGAACTATTAACGTAGCCTATCCATGTCATAATTCCTAATATAAAATATAGTGAATTTAATTTAAAAGGTACAGTTAATAAGGACAAAATGAGCAAATTGCTAAAATATAGGACATTTCACCCCCTTCAGGGTTTGTAGGGGGTTATAAATAGAAAGTTGAGTCAATCCATAACCCATCCACTTCCATTTTTAGCAGAGGTCTATCTGGCTGGGCAACCAGCCCACTGTCAAGTGGTGGCTCACAGGAAAATCTTCAAGATGGCTGCATGCGTGGATTTTAACATTGCTTGTACTTTTAATACCAGCGGCCTGCGGTTTCCTGAGCTTCGGGAATCTCGGCAGCTAAAGGGCGGAATGAAATTTCAGATGGATTAGGTAAGTTTCTCTACAGCACTGCTGGCTGGTCAGAAGGAGCAGGAGGTTTTCCTCATGGCACGAAAAACAAACCTGAAAATCAGATCCACCCACGTCCCCATGAAATGGGATTAAATGGAAACTTGATATGGTGATGAATTCTATTTGGGGCATTGGCTAGGTTTATGGGTGGGGTCCTGATTTCAGCATTTTTAAAAAAACTAGCAGAAAAGATTGTGGAAATTAGATTTGAGATGGGCGTAACTTGTGCTTGAAGTTCCTCGGTCTTTTGCCTAGTTGATTTGATTTATTATTGTCACATGTATCAGTATACAGCGAAAAGCATTGTTTTTTGCATGCTATATAGACAAAGCATACTGTACATGGAGAAGCAAAGGCGAGGGTGCAGAATGTAGTGTTGCAGTCATAGCTAGGGTGTAGAGAAAGATCAACTTAATATGAGGTAGGTCCATTCAAAAGTCTGATAGCAGCAGGGAAGAAGCTGTTCTTGAGTCGGTTGGTATGTGACCTCAGACCTTTGAATCTTTTTCCCAGTGGAAGAAGATGGAAGAGAGCATGTCCATGGTGCGTGGGGTCCTTGATTATGCTGGCTGCTTTTTTAAGGCAGCAGGAAGTGTAGACAGAGCCAATGGATGGGAAGCTAGCTTGTGTGATGGATTGGCCATTGTTCAGGACCCTTTGTAGTGTCTCGCAGTCTTGGACAGAGCAGGAGCCATACCAAGCTGTGATACAACCAGAAAGAATGCCTTCTATGGTGCATCTGTAAAAGTTGGTGAGAGTCGTAACGGACATGCCAAATTTCCTCAGCTTCCTGAGAAAGTAGAGATGGTGATGGGCTTTCTTATCTATGGCGTCAGCGTGGTGGGACCAGGACACGTTGTTGGTGATCTGGACGCCTAGAAACTTGAAGCTCTCAACCATTTCCACTTCATCCCTGTTGATATAAACAAGGGCATGTTCTCCACTACGCTTCCTGAAGTCAATGACAATCTCCTTCATTTTATTGACATTGAGGGAGAGATTTTTGTCTTTGCACCAGTTCACCAGATTCTCTATCTCATCCCACCACTCCGTCTCATCATTGTTTGAGGTCTGGCTCACTATGGTGGTGTCATCAGCAAACTTGAAAATCGAGTTGGAGGGGAATTTGGCTGCAGTCATAGGTGTATAAGGAGTATAGTAAGGGATTGAGGACACAGTCTTGAGGGGCACCAGTGTTGAGGATGATCGTGGAGGAGGTGTTGTTGTCTACCCTTACTCATTCCGGTCTGTGGGTTAGGAAGTCTAGGATCCAGTCGCAGAGGGAGGAGCCGAGCCGTAGGCCATGGAGTTTGGAGATGACTTTTGTAGGAATAATGGTGTTGAATAGGAGTCTGACATAAGTGTTTTGTTATCCAGGCATTCCAGGATTGAGTTTAGGGCCAGGAAGATGGCGTCTGCTGTGGACCTGTTGTGGGGATAGGCGAACTGTCGTGTTTCCAGTGAATCCGAGGCCAGAATTGATTCGTGCCATGACTAACCTTTTGAAGCACTTCATAATGATGGATGTCAGAGCCACTGGGCGGTAGTCATTAAGAGACGCTGCCTGGCTTTCCTTCGATACAGGAATGATGGTCATCTTCGCAAAGCAGAAAGGGACCTCAGATTGGTGTAAAGAGAGGTTAAAGATGTCTTTGAATACCCCCGCCAGCTGGTCCACACAGAATCTGAGTGCTCGTCCTGGTACTCCATCCGGGCCAGTCACTTTCCATGGGTTGACTTTTGAGAAGGCTGATCTGACATCGGCAATGGGACCTCAAATACCAGTTTGGCCGAGGCTTCTGGGCAGAAGGCATGCTCTCTCTGACCTCTTGCTCAAAACTGGTGTAGAATGCATTGTGCTCTTTGGGGAGGGGTGCATTAATGCCGGTGATTCTACATGCCTTCACCTTGTAGCCTGTTACGTCTTGTAGACCTTACCATAGTCGGTGGGAGTTGATGTGGCTAGCTTGGGCTCCAGCTTGGTCCAGTATTGTCTTTTGGCATCTTTAATGGATCTCCGTAGATCGCATCTGGTTTTCTTGTATAGGTCAGGGTCTTGAAACCTCAGATCTGGACTAAGCAAGCAGTGGATACCCCTGTTCATCCATGGTTTGCAGTTGGGAAACCCATGGATTTGCTTCTTTGGCACACAATCTTCTACACACTTACTAATGAAGGAAGTAAGTTACTGTAGTGACATACTCATTCAGGTTGGTTGCTGAGTTGGTCCGGTTTTGGGCAAATTGCGCTGTCAAAACTGATGCAAAAATTTAGAATAGATTCGAGACAAATTATCAAAGGAAAAAGTGAAAAAAAATTAAAAGTATTGAAGAATCTCTCAGTCGTTCAAAGATGCTGAAAACATGAATGTAAAAGCTTGGAACAAATGCTAACACAAAGCCTGCAAATTGTAATTTGCAAACATATTAATTATGTTGGGATTTTGGACATTTAGCTTTTAATATATACATGAGGCAAAAGTTAAATTTAAAACAAGGAATCTTGAACTTATACAGGAGGAAAATTTAACCATTTGATGGGAAAGGGCTGCAAATCTTTGTTCTGTAGGAAACAATAATCTCTCCTTTATGAGGTAAGAATCATCCATCAGATTAACATATACTTTGAAAGGTTTTTACTGAGAGTAGCTTTTCAAATGGTAAAAGCTAAGAAAGAAGCAAAGTTTCCCAAATGTTGATAACTACTGCCAATGTACCTACAACGACTATAAATGAGTCTCTGGAGATATTAAAGCCGCACCTGATTATAATCATCTATGCAACCTATTGCCTGACCAGTCAAAAGTTTAAGTTTATTTATTAGTGTCACAAGTAGGCTTACATTAACACTGCAATGAAGTTACTGTGAAAATCCCCCAATCGCCACACGCCGGCGCTTGTTCAGGTACACTGAGGGAGAATTTAGCATGGCCAATGCACCTAACCAGCACATCTTTTGGACTGTGGGAGGAAACCGGAGCACCTGGAGGAAACCCATGCAGACACAGGGAGAATGTGCAGACTCCGCACAGACAGTGACCCAAGCCAGGAATCAAACCCGGGCCCCTGACACTGTGAGGCAGCAGTGCTAACCACTGTGTCACCGTGTCTCCAAAAGACTGGATGGATACTAGAATGCGTTTTGATTGAGAACATAAGCTTTGCTTTTTTAAACAGTTTGGATTATTGTAATAAAATGTCACTTTGCTGTGGAACCTATATAAAGAGAATGTTAAAAGGAGATTTGATAGCTCTGTCCAAAACCTTGAATAGTTTTAACAGAATAAAGGAGAAACAGTTTCTAATGGTGGAAAGGTCAATAATCAGAAGACACAAATTTAAAATAATTGGCTAAAGAATCGCAGAGAACTCGAGGACCATTTTATGATGCTTCAAGTTGTTATGGTCTTGAAACGGCGGTGGAAGTAGATTCAAGAATAGCTTTCCAAAGGGGAATTGGATCAATACTTGAAAAATTTGTAGGGTGACGGGGAAGAGCAGGGAAGTTCTATTTCAAAGCTCTTTCAATCTGGGGTCGGCACAGAGACAATGGACAGAGTGGCCTCCTTCTGTGCTGTATTATTCTACGTGGTTTCATTTGTTTGCATTAAATCTCACAAATTAATAAACGGTCAGAGCTAACTTGCATTGATCTAAAATAACCATAGGCGAAATCTCATTCACAAGTTAAACCTTTCACTGTTCACCTATTTAAGGTGAACTGACTAAAGTTATCAAAGCAATGGAGGTGACACTACTCAACAGAGAGCCCTTGATTTCTGCAAATAGCAATTCCTTTCACAAGCATTTACATATTAACAATTACAACTGGCATTAAGTTTTTGTTTTCAATATAGTAAAACCTCCTGAGGCACTTCAGGAGTATTATCAGGGGTACATAGTCAAAGAGGCGGTTCTTAAGGAATGCCTGAAATGAGAAATGAGAGGTAGAGAGGCTGAGAGCTTTTGGGTGGGAATTCTGGAGATTAGTGCCTCAGCAGTTGAAAACTTAGCCACCAATGGTGGAGGAACTAAAAACGGGGATGCATCAGCAAACAAAATTAGAAAAGCTCAGGTGTCTCAGAGGGCTACAGAGCTGGAGGAGATCACTGAGATAGACAGGGGCAAGGCATGGAGGGAATTGAAAAAAGGGTGAGAATTTTAACATCTAGGCATTGCTCAAATGGGTGCAAATGGACACAACATGTTGGGAGAATGGGATTTGCTGCAAGTTAGGATATAAGCCCCAGAGTTTTGAATGATCTTAATTTATAGAGGATGGAAGCTGGATGTCTGGCCTGGAGGACATGAGACTAGCCAAAGCTAGAGGTTTTGACAGCAGGTGAGCTGAGGAAAGTGCGAGGTTGGGTGATGTTTCAGTCTTAACGATGATACGGGTATGTGATATCGGAAGCTCACCTCGGCGTCAGGCACAACACTATGGGTGCGATCTTACCGTTCGTTCATGCTGCAGCGGGTTCGGAGAATTTGGTGCCCAGCTAAATCTCCATTCACTGTAGCGGGGTGGGAAAATCCTGCCGGCATGAATGGTGGTAAAATTCCGACCCACATGTCTTCAAAACAGTCTGTTTCATCTCAGTTGCCAGGGGAAGGAGATGGAAAATCAGCTAGAATTTTCTGGCCCCCAGACATCTTCCAGTCCTGCCAAAGACAATGGACTTTTGACAGGCTCACTCCATCTGCCATGGGGGGGGGGGGGGGGGGGGAAGCCTGTCACAGCGGGCCAGGAAAATCCTGTCCCTAGTTTGTGGTGGGCATCATATCTTTAGCTTTTTGGATTTTCCCAGGGCAGATAAAAATCAAAAGCTGCTGGCTGCAGAGTTGATGTAGCAGAGCTATCTGAGGTGCTAGTGTCTGTGATTCTTCCACTGATACAGATTTGGGGAAAGGGCAGGGGAATGGCACCAAGTCACGATGCTCGTTTGGAGAGCTAGTGCAGGCACGATGGGCTGAATGGCCTAGTTCTGCGCCGTAACAATTCTGCGATTCTGTGTTGCAACCTTTACGTTGCATCTACTGCATATGTACACTTTGCAATCATTGCATGGATGGTATAAAAACAAGCTTGTGACACAGCAGGATTGAAATATAACTTCCTCTGTGACATGAGACATTTTATCTAAACAAGCACAAATACCTTGGCGTTGTGCAAGCAAATTAGAATATTCAGTTTTGCCTTTAATATGTGCTGCTTTACTAATTTACTTGGTGGATAATAATACATTGTTTATATATCACTTGCTGATTGCACTTCGTTTAAGTTCTTAAAGAATTGCACATTGCTAAGAAAGAATAATTTCTTTGAAGGAGATAATTGCTTCCACCTATTTTGTTGCTTTGATCTTAAAACAAAACCTTTCCCCAGCGAAATAAAGATTAAAGCTTGCGCCTACCAGCGAATGACAAATCTTTCCTAACCCCATGCGCCAGTTAAAACGCTTCCGCCAAATATTACTGTTAAAACATTGTTAAGCCCCCAACTTCAGCAGATTTACTTCCTGCAAAGTGCTGTTTTACAAAGCCAGGCAGGATACCAGTGAGTAGAATGAATTACAGGTTGCCAATGCATTTCCTGCGACAGGACTGACAGGGGATCATTTTGTCATGGGACCACCTCCAGCGTGTTGTGACAACCGGTCATTACACCTCTGAACACAAAGCTCAGCTGCAGGTTTTGTGCAACATGCAAATGGTCTCAAATGGACTCATTTGTTTGTTTGACAAAATTGGAAAAGGCTGATAATGTATTTTCTCCTTGCAAATTTCAGAGTGTAAAAGCAACCTATGACACCAGGATGATTCAATAAAGAATGTCTCCACTAATAATATGCTTTTTTTTCAGTTATCTAAAATCTTTCTGTAAAAAGGATCACACTGAAGGAAGTCAGCACGCTTTGATTTCATTCCCACAGTCAATGTAATATTGTTATTGTTTCTGTGGTGCCTACACTTATTTCTGAGGTCAAAATTTATTTGATGTTCAGTCTCAGAGCACTAAACACATTTATCTGCAGAATGCAGGAAAATGTTACATTCTTTGATAAATAGAAACAGCAGGGTGCTACTGAAAGTGTTTATCTAGACTTAGTATATATTTGACAAAAATGACAGATAAAAACTTTTTCCATATATCTGCTCATAGACCCCGCACAAAGGAATGGAATTTTCTATTAATTTAGCCAGTACTCATAGGGAAAGCAGCTGCATAAATTGCAGTTGGAGAAAAAAATAACCTATAATCCTCTTTTTCAGACCACCAAAGAGGCCTCTAATACAAGATCATTAAGAGGAACCTTTAATTTTCCTTTTCCTTGGTATTGTTTGCAGTAATTCTTATTCCCCATGGGATTTTAAAGTTCAAACTGCTTCCTTGTAAATCTGAAGATATGCCCCCTGGGTATTCTTTCAAGAAAATTACAAATCATGACACGAGTGACAATCAATCAGCATTGACTTTCAGCAAGCCCCTCGTATTTTCACTGAAAGTAGTCAAAGTTTGGCCACTTGAAAAGACAATCCCCCCGTACATGTTATTTTAATTTTATTTCCGCTCGGTCGAGTTCGCATTGCACTCAGGTTCACTAATATGGTCCCAAAATACTGCTGTAAACGTTAACCCTCTACTCACCCTGACCCATTGCCGAAAATTAGTCACTTATGACTGAGGTGAAACATTTGGTGGATTTGCTTTTCTACGCAAACACTTGAGGTTCTTTTTAAGAATAAAGCACTGGGGTGCTAATATTTCAAAGGCTAAACAACCCACAGCCTGAAATTATACATTTAAAATTGCATAAACGGTAACACATAAAAATCACTGCAGTTTTAACAATTTATTTTAAATATTTTTTGCTGAAGTGGTTTAGTTATAGATCTGAACACGTGGGCGGCACGATGGTTAGCACTGCTGGCTCACAGTGCCAGGGACCCGGGTTCAATTCCCAGCTTGGGTCACAGTCTGTGTAGAGTCTGCTTGTTCTCCTCGTGTCTGCGTGGGTTTCCTCTGGGTGCTCAGGTTTCTTCCCACAGTCCAAAAGACGGGTTGGTTAGGTGCATTGGCCATGCTAAATTCTCTCTCAGTGTACCCAAACAGGCGCCGGACTGTGGCGACTAGGGGATTTTCACTGTAACTTCATTGCAGTGTTAATGTAAGCCTACTTGTGACACTAATAAAAAACCTTAAAAGTCTCATTGTTGAATGATGATGATTCACGCCATTTTGCAAATACATTGCCAACATTTTTTACTTATTCTGTAGTTTGCATAAACCTGTTTACAATCACCAAAAGAGCTTGTGGCCTGACTATTTTGGATGTCAGGATCTTGCTACCTTGCAGCCATTTGACAATCTAATGAACGTCACTTAGGTGTAGCCAGGCCTTTCATCCCTCAACCGGATAGAAGTCCCACTATAGGGAGTTGCCAGCCAATCTAATCGGCCGACAGCTCTCCAGTTGCTGCATCAATGGCGCTGCAGTGGGCAGAATTGGAAGTTCAGGAGGACATCATAACCCCTGGGCCCTATTTTACCCTTTTGATTCTAAGTGCTGGGCGGACTTGAAACTGGGAGTGTTTCAGATCAGAATTTTAGACCCGTTCTCAGACGCCCCCATACGCACTCTGCCTGAAAAAATATCAGCAATTCCGAATCGTGTTGCAGAAGCCCGTGGATGGGGCTTCACGCGCCCAAAATCCTGCAGCCCCGAGCGGCGCCTCCAACTGCGCCTGCGCAGACAAAAAAATAATAGAATGCGGCTCCCCTGCCACATCGTTCCCGGGCCGGATAATGCCTCTCCCTGTCCCCCACAGACATTGCCCCCCCCCCAACAGCATTACTGACCCCTTAACCCCCACTCTCCCCGCCACCCAGACTGATCGCAGGCCCCTCCCCCCCACTGATCTCAGGCAGAGTGGCAGCGGACCCCTCCTTCCCCCCCCCCCACTCATCCCAGGCAGAGTGGCAGTGGACCCACCCTTGCACCCCACTGATCTCAGGTAGAGTAGCAGCAGAACCCCCTTCCCTCCACTGATCTCAGGCAGAGTGGCAACGAACCCCCCTTTCTCTCCCCACTGAACTCAGGCAGAGTGGCAGCAGACCCCACTTCCCCCCCCTCCTCCACCAATCTCAAGCTGAGAGCCATCGGACACTAGACACCTACGTCCTCACTAACTGGAGCGCCCGAATCGGACTTTTATGGAGCATGCCTGTTTTACGCTGATTCTGGATGGGTGAACACGGTGGTAAAGTGGGAAGTGCCGGTAATGTTGGGCATGCAGCCCATTAAGTCAATTTAAAGGCATGCAAATACATTTAAATGGCCGTTGCACCCGTTTCGGACGCAGTCCTGATCGCGGCCATTTTCAGGTCTTGGTAAAGAGGGAAACGGCGCAGAGGCGGGTGTGGATCACACTACTCACCCTGACTTTACCAAGTTTTCGCACCCGAAAACAACACAATGCGATGGTAAAATCGGGCCCGCTAAGTCCAGGCAACAGAAGCTTCGGTAAGTTCAAGGGGTCCCAGGGTGGGGATTTTAAGGAAGGTCTGGTTGGCCAGGGGAAGAGGGAAATCCAGAGGCCACTCGACTTTAAGAGGTGGGTGCTCAACTACAGAAGGTGGCCTTATATTAAAAAAAGATGGCGCCGGAGCGAGGTGACTTCCTTGTGAGCTGTCCCCAGCATACCCCCTAAGTCCATCTTTTATTCTCGTTCTATGCTCTTAAAACTTAACTCTGACTCCTTTCTGCAGCTGCAATGTTACATTCTGCACCCTCTCCTTCCCTTTTCCCTATGTACTCTATGAACGGTATGATTTTGTCTGGGTAGCGCGCAAGAAACAATACTTCTCACTGTATCCCAATACATGTGACAGTAACAAATCAAATCAAATTCTGATGGTGACCCTCCCTGCGCAACCCCCCAAATCTCCCATCTGGGATCTAACTGCGTTCTTTTTCGGGCTATCCCCATGGACATTCATTCCCACTACCAATTTAAAAATTAGAGATGTGTGTGAAACAACCCTTAAGTAGCCAAAATAATTGGCCCCCTGTTCCTATTTTCTATGCTTCCATGTGAAATATTAAAAGGTGTCTCATAATTGGATAACAAAATAACAACTTTTCAAATAAGATCAATTAAATATAAATGTATCTATTTGTGAATCATACTGGTTTTTCTCGGATTTCTAATGCTCTTTTACAAGTGGCTAAGCGCTTGTCTCAGGCCTCTGACAATTTTGCAGTTGGCTATATGAGCAGAGATGCGTGGGGGCAACTTGCGACAATAACAAAATGAAATTCCGTACAGGCAAGAATGACAAAAATACTCAATAAATACAGGATTTAAATTTACATTTGTGTTTCTAAAGAGAAAGATTAGCACCAAGGACCCAGCGCTGACTGATGTGACTATTTTATAGCGTCTGCAAATTAAATAGTGCTACTGAGAACACAGAAGTTACCCACGAGATTCCAAAACTGGCAAATTCATTAGAGGGCCCTGTTCCACAGAGCATTGCATGAATACAGCATGAATTAGCTATATTAAAATGGTCCTCATATAAGAATTATTTAACTGTTTGTTCCTCTGAAATCTTTGGGCCTCCTTGATGAATGATTTAACTGTTTGTGGTTGGTCTCTGAAGATGTCTTTCTTTTCTCTGCTGTTGTTTGTAGGTAGCACTAATTGCTTCTCTCCATTTGTACATTTCAAAGCAAAAACAAATTCTCCTCTCTTATGAAAGCATTAGTAACTCCTCACTGGGATATGATTCCGAGGTTTTACTGTTGCCATGCAAGCCTTGCAACCTTGCCCAAGTGATGAGCATTCATACGTGAACACTGACAGTGAATGTCAGCAGGTTACAAAGATGACCGTGCAGTCTCTACTCACCTGAAACCCATGTGTGCACACACTTGCAGCCAGGATCACTGTTTAAGAATCAGATGCAGAAATCCAGGCCAATTTCTTCTCTTTTTAAACTAAGAGGCGATCATAGCCCACCTACCACTGTCAACGTTGTAGCTAATTCAGCACAGATTTGAGCCTGGGACCTTTGTGACCTCCATGCTTTATGCATGGAGCCTTGGCTTTCTACTGCGGGCGGCATGGTGGCATAGTGGTTAGCACTGCTGCCTCACAGCACCAGGGACCCAGGTTCGATTTCTGGCTTGGGTGACTGTCTGTGTGGAGTTTGCACATTTGTCCTGTGTCTGCATGAGTTTCTTCCGGATGCTCCGGTTTCCTCCCACAGTCCAAAGATGTGTGGGTTAGGTTGATTGGCCTTCTGAATTGACCCTAGTGTCAGGGGGAGAGCTAGGGTAAATGCATGGGGTTACAGGGATAGGACCTGGGTGGGATTGTGATCAGTGCAGACTTGATGGGCTGAATGGCCTCCTTCTGCACTGTAGGGGTTCTATGATTCCACTTATATTTGCACTGCTAAAGTTTAAAGAAGGAAATAAGATGCAGCAGTATGTTTTGGAACTGTTAATTACGTTCAAAATGATCAGTCACATTCTATAACTCCGAAACATTATGTTGGAATGTATATATTTGGATTCTAGTGATAGTATTAACTGCTGTTGCACGTGGTTGGAAACAATTAATGAAAATGCACATTTTAGCAGAGGAAGGCTCATTTGCTTGTTCAACATCCTGCTTTTGTGTTTTGGCACCATTTAGCACTTTCAGTACTTTGATTTAATGCCATTTTGTAAATTTTTCCCTGAATGAGCTTTAATCACAGAATGGGGCTGTCAAATGGTATCCATTACAGTACAGCAGGGGAAACTGAGCTGTAAAGCAAAGAAAAAAATCAGCCTTCTGCCATCCAGGAGAAATCTTGTTCAAACCTAAAACATAAAGCATGCTAGAGAAATAATTAAGATTGCTATTCTGTTACATTAATACATTATGGTGTTTGTAATCCTTTCTAAGAACTGCAATTTACAATTGTTTTATGCAAAGATCTAGCGCGGAGAAGCAATAATGCAATGCAATTACTGCAAAAAACAATTTCTATAATGCAGCAAGGCTCGAGTTACCTTTCTTCTGAAGTGTCATCTGAAGTAGATTATCCCTATAAGGCATAATATGTTGCCTAGCAGTACAAAAAAGTCTGCAGAGGACATTACTGGGAACTGATGACTCGTATTCTTCAAGATAATAGATATAAAACATGACATCATTGATAGTTGGTCATTAACAAGTTCTCATCCCTGAAAATAAACTTCATCATTATTACCAAATATGTCCATTTTTGAATGATCTGTTTTGACAGTAACTATATCTTGTATAAACAAAGCAAACTGCACAGTCTATGCCAACAGTCTGAAATTGTTCCCCACAGTGCACTACAAACTATGTTTCTAATGGTAATTAGAAGTGTTTTATGAGCTAGCAGATGAAGCATCTGTAGGGGAAATCATAGATCACAAATGTGAAATTGCTGCAGGATTGCACCTGTATATAGTGAATATATACATCCAGACAATCAGCCACTGTGCCGTACTCCCAAGACCATCATTAATAATTGAGACAAATCTGATGGTAGTGATCACATGTCTGCCGATGATTGATTTGTCTCATTCCATGGGTGGTTACCACTCAGGCTTTGTACAATATAGCATTGCCTGTACCAGGTTTCACATACACATGGTGGTAGGGACTATCACCCGCCTTCGTCATATTAAACTAGTAGTCTGCAGCCCGCAGTTTTCCAATGCACTCTGATAAGACTTTCTGCCATCAGCAATTAACAAAGAATTGCCCCGAATCAAAATACTTCATCGGGTTTTTCTCTTAAGCGTTCTTAAAGTTGACAAGTCTCACTTTTCGCAGGTATAGCAAAGGATTAATGAGATACATCAACTTCATTTGAGCGCCCAGTGTCATTCAGGCTGGCTCTTTGTCGTTCAACCAATGATAAGCCTCTATGAAAGGCATGGCAATCGGATCGGGGAGGTGACGGCCTCTTGGTATTATAGCAAGATCATTAATCCATGAAACTCAGCTAATGTCCTGGGGACCCTGGTTTGTATCCCGTCATGGCAGATGGTGGGATTTGAATTCAGTAAAAAATATCTGGAATTAAGAATCTACTGGTGACCATGAAATCATTGCCAATTGTCGGAAAAACCCATCTGGTTCACTCCTGTCCTTTAGGGAAGGAAATCTACCGTCTTTACCTGGACTGGCCTACATAGAAGAAATCATAGAAACCCTACAGTGCAGAAGGAGGCCATTCGGCCCATCGAGTCTGCACCGACCACAATCCCACCCAGGCCCTACCCCCACATATTTACCCGCTAATCCCTCTAACCTACACATCCCAGGACTCTAAGGGGCAATTTTTTAACCTGGCCAATCAACCTAACCCGCACATCTTTGGACTGTGGGAGGAAACCGGAGCACCCGGAGGAAACCCACGCAGACACGAGGAGAATGTGCAAACTCCACACAGACAGTGACCCAAGCCGGGAATCGAACCCGGGACCCTGGAGCTGTGAAGCAGCAGTGCTAACCACTGTGCTACCGTGCCGCCCCATGTGACTCAAGGTCCACAGCAATGTGGTTAACTTTGAACAAGGGCAACCAGGATGGGCAATAAGTGCTGGCCAGCCCATGAGCCACAGATGAATCAAAAAAAAATTAGATCTACCATCGCTATTTTCATGTAAAATCAATTCCTGGATCTTTTTTTTCAGGCATCTCAGTTATTCTGTGAGGCTGTTTAAAAAAAAATCTCCAACAGGTACGTCACAGGGAATGGTGCTGGCTGATCATTTCAGAATAGGCCACACAATACTATTTAACGCAGGTTTCAAACCGTTTCCATTATTCCAGCTACTTACCTGCAGGGCATTCACCATGTCAGCAGCATCATGCGAGCTGTCAAGTTACTGGGATGGCTCCAGTCATCTAACAAGAATCATTTTTAAAAAAAAGAATGCTAGCAATGGTGTCACTCTCTAACAGAGTGACAAAATCAGTGCCAGTTCACAATAATCTTCATTGAGTGCTCAATGAACTGAGGTTGGAAGATGACCTGATACACAGCCAGAGATAAGTAGGCATTAGGCACACAATCTAACTGACAATACGATACGTGCTTCTTTTACAATGAAAACATTTGTTTTTAAACAACTTGTGTTTTCTTTCTTAAAATAGTAGAATATAAAAAAGGAAATCTGTGTAAATGTTTTAATTGGAAGTAACTCCTCTCTGAAATCTTGTATCCTTCTCTGTGGCTAATGTTGTAGATTGGCATCAACATTTGGATGCATTCAGAGTTTAGATTCTCCCTCTAATTTTTGGAATGATCACATCAATCTGAATCCAAATTCTGTTGAACAAAATGCCAGTGTACCGGTGGGGTGTAGCTTCTTTACATTGCCAGCAAAATTCAAAGACATTATCAACAGATGCTCTAAACCATCAGAGTGCTTAGAAAGCCAATGCATTTCCGCAGGGACACAGTATTACTCTTGAGAGGTCAATGGTCCTCACTGCAAAAAAACAAACGACTCCCTCCATTACATTTTCTCCCTATACCACCCATTGTGGCCTGTTCCACCTGCCATCAAATGTCCCATTGCAATTTAGCATTTCAAAAGATATTTAAAATACTTCCTTGAGCAAACATACACAGGGAAGTATGAATATAAGGGTGTAAAAAAAGTTGCATGAATGGGCCATTAAAACCTAATAATCTCATACTTTTTGATTGACTTGTATCCCACTTATTTGGCCTCTCACAGTTTATTCTTGATGCCTTCTTTGTCCAAAAGCAAACTGTTGAACTCATTTACAAGACACAGTTTGGAGAATCAAATTTAGGTGTGAATTATACTGTAAATGGCAGAGCCCTTGGGAACATTAACATACAGAGGAATCTGGGCGTGCAGGTCCACAGTTCCCTAAAAGTGGCAACACAGGTGGCCAAGGTAATTAAGAAGGCACATGGCATGCTTGCCTTCATCGGCCAGGACATTGAGTACAAGAGTTTGGAAATTATGTTGCAGCTGTATAAAACCTTGGTTGGGCTGCATTTGGTTTATTGCGAGCAGTTCTGGTCACCACACTACCAGAAGGACATGGAAGCTTTGGAAAGAGTGCAAAGAAGGTTCACCAGGATGTTGCCTGGTCTCGAGGGTGTTGGCTATGAGGAGAGGTTGAATAAACAAGGATTGTTTTCACTGGAAAGACGGAGACTGAATGGAGAACTGATAGAGTTTACAAAATTATGAGGGGCATATGCAGCATGGATAGTCAGAGGCTTTTTCACAGGGTGAAAGTGTCAATTACAAGGGGGCACAGGTTCAGAGGGGGAAAGTTTAAGGGAGATGTGCGGGGCAAGTTTTTCACACAGAGAGTGGTGGGTGCCTGGAACGCGCTGCCAGAGGAGGTGGTGAGAGCAGGCACATTAGCAACATTTAAGAGGCATCTAGATGGGCACATGAATATGGAGGGAAGAGAAGGGTACGGACCGAGTAAGGGCAGAAAGTTTTTTTTTAGTTTAGTTAGGGCATTATGGCTGGCATGGGCTTGGAGGGCCGAAGGGCCTATTCCTGTGATGTATTTTTCTTTTTTCTTTGTACTTTGATACGCTTCTGCAAAATCCAGCACACAAGTGATCTAAAAACTATGGAATGAATCACCTTAGTGCTGCTTTAAGCTTGTCTTCCATACAGTAACCTTAGAAGCCAATTTATGTAAGCAGTAATTAGCAATGGCTTGTGCTAAAAGCTAAAGGGCTAACAATTTGATAAGGCCTGATGACAGGCACAGGGATCACAATGTGCGATTAACCTGCGCCCACTGAAAGTAATGCAGGCAGCACACAAATTTTGTACTGACTGCTCATTCTTGTGGTATATGACCGAGCACTGAATGCACTGCCGAGAAGCTTCATACTCATTAGGAAGCTTGGGCGAGGAGCAATTAAAGCAGGCTATCACCCCTTAAAGTCAGCCTGCACCTCTTAAAAGGGAGGTGCGTTCTGCAGCAGTAACTCATTCCACTGGCTGAGAAACACATAAAGAACAGGGGCAAACCTGAATAATGGAGCAGCAGACAAGAGAGATGACTCCAGAAGAACATAAGAACATAAGAAATAGGAGCAGGAGTAGGCCATCTAGCCCCTCGAGCCTGCCCCGCCATTCAATAAGATCATGGCTGATCTGACGTGGATCAGTACCACTTACCCGCCTGATCCCCATAACCCTTAATTCCCTTACCGATCAGGAATCCATCCATCCGCGCTTTAAACATATTCAGCGAGGTAGCCTCCACCACCTCAGTGGGCAGAGAATTCCAGAGATTCACCACCCTCTGGGAGAAGAAGTTCCTCCTCAACTCTGTCTTAAACCGACCCCCCTTTATTTTGAGGCTGTGTCCTCTAGTTTTAACTTCCTTACTAAGTGGAAAGAATCTCTCCGCCTCCACCCTATCCAGCCCCCGCATTATCTTATAAGTCTCCATAAGATCCCCCCTCATCCTTCTAAACTCCAACGAGTACAAACCCAATCTCCTCAGCCTCTCCTCATAATCCAAACCCCTCATCTCCGGTATCAACCTGGTGAACCTTCTCTGCACTCCCTCCAATGCCAATATATCCTTCCTCATATAAGGGGACCAATACTGCACACAGTATTCCAGCTGCGGCCTCACCAATGCCCTGTACAGGTGCATCAAGACATCCCTGCTTTTATATTCTATCCCCCTCGCAATATAGGCCAACATCCCATTTGCCTTCTTGATCACCTGTTGTACCTGCAGACTGGGCTTTTGCGTCTCATGCACAAGGACCCCCAGGTCCCTTTGCACGGTAGCATGTTTTAATTTGTTTCCATTGAGATAGTAATCCCATTTGTTATTATTTCCTCCAAAGTGTACAACCTCGCATTTATCAACGTTATACTCCATTTGCCATATCCTCGCCCACTCACTCAGCCTGTCCAAATCTCTCTGCAGATCTTCTCCGTCCTCCACACGATTCACTTTTCCACTTATCTTTGTGTCGTCTGCAAACTTCGTTACCCTACACTCCGTCCCCTCCTCCAGATCATCTATATAAATGGTAAATAGTTGCGGCCCGAGTACCGATCCCTGCGGCACGCCACTAGTTACCTTCCTCCAACCAGAAAAACACCCATTTATTCCGACTCTTTGCTTCCTGTCGGATAGCCAGTCCCCAATCCACTTTAACACACTACCCCCAACTCCGTGTGCCCTAATCTTCTTCAGCAGCCTTTTATGGGGCACCTTATCAAACGCCTTTTGGAAATCCAAAAACACCGCATCCACCGGTTCTCCTCCATCAACCGCCCTAGTCACATCTTCATAAAAATCCAACATGTTCGTCAAGCACGACTTTCCCCTCATGAATCCATGCTGCGTCTGATTGATCAAACCATTTCTATCCAGATGCCCTGCTATCTCCTCTTTAATAATGGATTCCAACATTTTCCCTACTACAGACGTTAAGCTGACCGGCCTATAGTTACCCGCCTTTTGTCTCCTTCCTTTTTTAAACAGCGGCGTAACATTAGCCGTTTTCCAATCAACCGGCACTACCCCAGAATGCAACGAGTTTTGATAAATAATCACTAACGCATCCACTATTACCTCTGACATTTCTTTCAATACCCTGGGATGCATTCCATCCAGACCCGGGGACTTGTCCACCTTCAGTCCCATTAGTCTACCCAGCACTGCCTCTCTGGTAACATTAATTGTATTAAGTATTTCTCCTGCTGCCAACCCTCTATCGTTAATATTTGGCAAACTATTTGTGTCCTCCACCGTGAAGACCGACACAAAAAACTTATTTAAAGACTCAGCCATATCCTCATTTCCCACTATTAACTCCCCCCTCTCGTCCTCCAAGGGTCCAACATTCACTCTCGCCACTCTATTCCTTTTTATATATTTATAAAAACTTTTACTATCATTTTTTATATTAATTGCTAGCCTAGCTTCATAGTCTATCCTTCCTTTCTTTATCGCTTTCTTAGTCTCTCTTTGTTGTTTCTTAAATTTTTCCCAATCACTTGTTTCTCCACTATTTTTGGCCACTCTGTACGCAGCTGTTTTTATTTTAATACTCTCCTTTATTTCCTTAGTTATCCACGGCTGGTTCTCCCTTTTCTTACAATCCTTGTTTTTTGCTGGAATATATTTTTGCTGAGAACTGAAAAGGATCTCCTTAAAAATCCTCCACTGTTCCTCAGCTATCCTACCTGCCAGCCTGCTCTCCCAGTCTACCTTAGCCAATTCATCCCTCATCCTATCATATTTCCCTCTGTTCAAACAGAGGACACTGGTTTGGGACCAAACTTTCTCCTCTTCCATCTGAATCAGAAATTCGACCATATTGTGGTCACTAGACCCAAGAGGGTCCTTCACAATAAGATCCTTAATTCTACCTACCTCGTTACACAATACTAGATCCAAAATAGCTCGTTCCCTCGTCGGTTCCGTAACATGCTGTTCAAGGAAACTATCCCGACAGCATTCTAAGAACTCTTCCTCCATTCCACCCTTACTGACTTGAGTCTGCCAGTCAATGTGCATGTTGAAGTCCCCCATGATTATTGCCGTTCCGTTTTTACACGCATCCCTTATCTGCTTGTTTATAGCCCTCCCTACCTCAACATTATTATTTGGGGGCCTATATACCACACCTACTAGTGTCTTTCTCCCTCTACTATTCCTCATCTCTACCCATAATGATTCCACGTTTTGTTCCTCAGAGCCTATGTCATCCCTCAGTACTACCCTGATATCATCGCTTATTAATAGCGCGACCCCACCACCTTTTCCTTCCTGTCTATTCTTCCTAAACGCCTGATACCCCTGGATATTCATCTCCCAGTCCTGGTCACCTTTCAGCCACGTTTCTGTAATTGCCACTAGATCGTACCCACTTGTGCTGATTTGCACCATCAACTCATTTACCTTGTTCCGAATGCTTCGTGCATTCAGGCAAAGTGTCCTTATTCCAGCTTTTATCTGGACCCGCTTTGATGAGTCGCGAACACCCTCTCCCTCTACTCCCTTATCTAAATTACCGCCTTCATTCACTTGCACCCTCTCCTCTACCATTAATTTTGTAATTCCCCTTACCCCTGCATCCTCCCCCCCATCAATTAGTTCCTTGATCCTAGTCAACTCTTCTAGCTCCCCTCCCCCCAACCTATCTAGTTTAAATTCTCCCCAGTAGCCTTAGCCAACCTACCGGCCAGGATATTGGTCCCCCTGTGATTCAAGTTCCACCCGTTTTTTGTATACAGATCACCCCTGCCCCTAAAGAGGTCCCAATGGTCCAGGAACCTGAATCCCTGAAGCCCCAAATACAATGCTGGAGGCCTTCATGCAAGAGGTTGAAAGGAGGAGAGAGGTGATCTATCTTCAGGTGCTCAGGCTGCTGTCGTGGTAGACATTGTGAAGACAATGGGGACGGAAAGCTATGGAGGCCAAAGGCAGATGTCTGGCCCAACGAAACCCGGATGCAGTGCTGGAAGGGGTTCAATGACAGCATATGAGTGGCCAAGGTCAGTGAACACAGCTTCAAATGTTGTAGCCCAGAAACTACGCCAGCAATCTCACTGCTCAATACACCACAGCATATCACTCACCCATCATCAATCTCCTGCAATCAGGACTCGTACCTAATCTTCATATACTCCTCCTCAGTAGTTACCGCTGCTGAAAGCCTTACAACCACAGCTCATTGTGTCCAAATGCTGCCAGTTATTCAGCTATCAGACAGATCACCCAAACACCTTGCATCAATCTCACTGATACTGCTCTTGCAAAAAAAGGTTCACCCTTAACAGGAGGCAGCAGCAATGAAGCAGCAGGGTACAGTTGCATTTCTTCACCACCTTGGAGGAGGTAGTGCTGAGCATTATTGATAGTGATGTCACTGCGGCCAGTGGCAAGCAGAGTCATTGAAACTGTCCGGAATGATGGTGTGTTCCTGCCTGAAGCAACTTCTCAAATCCCACTTCATCATCATCCTGCAATCTGTTATAATGTACAAGCGACAGATTGTCCAATCGCACACCTCTTGTTTTCCCCCACCCTCCATCACCCCAATCCTCTCCATGTGCATTTCTGCTTTCAAATCATAGAATCATAGAATTCCTAAAGTGCAGAAGGAGGCCATTTGACTCATCGAGTCTGCACAGACTCCGGCAGACCATCTTACCCAGTCCCATGCCCTGCCCCATCCCAATAATCCCACTCCCATGTATTTACTCCACAAATCCCCCTAAGCTACACATCTTGGGTCACTAAGGGGCAATTTAGTATGGCCAATCCACCTAACTTGTACATCTTTGGACTGTGGGAGGAAACCGGAGTCATAGAGGTTTACAGCATGGAAACAGGCCCTTTGGCCCAACTTGTCCACCCCTTTTTTTTTAACCCCGAAGCTAGTCCTAAGTGCCCGCATTTGGCCCATATCCCTCTATGCCCATTTTACCCATGTAACTGTCTAAACACTTTTTAAAAGACAAAATTGTACTTGTCTCTACTACTACCTCTGGCAGCTTGTTCCAGACACTCACCACCCTCTGTGTGAAAAAATTGCCCCTCTGGATCCTTTTGTATCTCTCCCCTCTCACCTTAAACCTATGCCCTCTAGTTTTAGACTCCCCTACCTTTGGGAAAAGATATTGACTATCTAGCTGATTTATGCCCCTCATTATTTCATAGACCTCTATAAGATCGCACCTAAGCCTCCTACGCTCCAGAGAAAAAAGTCCCAATCTATTCAGCCTCTCTTTATAACTCAAACCATCAAGTCCCGGTAGCATCCTAGTAAATCTTTTCTGAAATCTTGCTAGTTTAATAATATCCTTTCTATAATAGGGTGACCAGAACTGTACACAGTATTCCAAGTGTGGCCTTACCAATGTCTTGTACAACTTCAACAAGACGTCCCAACTCCTGTATTCAATGTTCTGTCCAATGAAACCAAGCATGCCGAATGCCTTCTTCACCACTCTGTCCACCTGTGACTCCACTTTCAAGGAGCTATGAACCTAGGTCTCTTTGTTCTATAACTCTCCCCAATACCCTACCATTAACTGAGTAAGTCCTGCCCTGGTTCGATCTACCAAAATGCATCACCTCGCATTTATCTAAATTAAACTCCATCTGCCATTCATCAGCCCACTGGCCCAACTGATCAAGATCCCGTTGCAATCCTAAATAACCTTCTTCACTGTCCACTATGCCACCAATCTTGGTGTCATCTGCAAACTTACTAAACATGCCTACTATATTCTCATCCAAATCATTAATATAAATGACAAATAACAGTGGACTCAGCACCAATCCCTGAGGCACACTGCTGGTCACAGGCCTCCAGTTTGAAAAACAACCACCTTCTGTCATCAAGCCAAATTTGTATCCAATTGGCTACCTCACCCTGGATCCCATGAGATTTAGCCTTATGCAACAACCTACCGTGTGATGCCTTGTCAAAGGCCTTGCTAAAGTCCATGTAGACAACATCAACTGCACTGCCCTCATCTACCTTCTTGGTTAGCCCTTCAAAAAACTCAATCAAATTTGTGAGATTTTCCACTCACAAAGCCATGCTGACTGTCCCTGATCAGTCCTTAAATCTCTAAATGCCTGTAGATCCTGTCTCTCAGAATACCTTCGAACAGCTTACCCACTATAGATGTGAGGCTCACTGACCTGTAGTTCCCAGGCTTTTCCCTGCAGCCCTTCTTAAACAAAGCTACAACATTTGCCACCTTCCAATCTTCAGGCATCTTACCTGTGACTATCGATGATTCAAATATCTTTGCTAGGGGACCCACAATTTCCTCCCTAGCCTCCCACAATGTCCTGGGATAAACTTAATCAGGTCCTGGGGATTTATCTACCTTGATGCGCTTTAGACTTCCAGCATCTCCTCTTTTATATGTAGCTATCACTATTTATTTCCCCAAGTTCCCTAACATTCATGCTTTTCTCAACGGTGAATACTGATGAGAAATATTCCTTTAGGATCTCACACATCTCTTGTGGATCCGCACATAGATGACCTTGTTGATCCTTAAGAGGTCCTACTCTCTCCCTAGTTACTCTTTTGCCCTTTATGTATTTGTAGAAGCTCTTTGGATTGTCCTTTGCCTTATCTGCCAAAACAATCTTGTGTCCCCTTTTTGCCATCCTGATTTTTTTCTTAACTCTACTCCTACACCCTCTATACTCTTCAAGGGATCCACTTGATCCCAGCCGCCTATGCACGTCATGTGCCTCCTTCTTCTTCTTCTTGACCAGGGCCTCAATATCCCGAGTTATCCAAGGTTCCCTACTTCTACCAGCCTTGACGTTCACCCTAAGAGGAATGTGCTTACCCTGAACCCTGGTTAACACACTTTTGAAAGCCTTCCACTTACCAGACATCCCTTCTCCTTCCCACAGACTCCCCCAATTAACTGTTGAAAGTTCCTGCCGAATACCATCAAAATTGGCCTTGTCCAATTTAGAATTTTAACTTTTGGGCCAGACCTATCATTCTCCATAGCTATCTTAAAACGAATGGAATCATGGGCACTGGTCCCAAAGTGATCCCTCACTAACACTTCTGTCACCTGCTCTTCTTAGTTCCCAAGAGAAGGTCAAGTTTTGCCCCCTCTCTAGTCGGGCCATCCACATACTGAATGAGAAATTCCTCCTGAATACACTCCACAAATTTCTCTCCATCCAAGCCTCTAATACTATGGCTGTCCCAGTCAATGTTGGGAAAGTTAAAATCCCCTACAATTACCACCCTATTTTTCTTGGAGCTACCTGTAATCTCCTTACATATTTGCTCCTCAATTTCCTGCCGTCTATTTGGGAGCCTATAGAGCACCCGGAGGAAACCCACGCAGACAGGGGGAGAACGTACAAATTCCACACTGCCAGTCACAGAAATGCAAGGTGCATTGACAGACCTACCAGAAAATGTTTTGTCGCTGTCAAGGACCATGGAGGAGCCTCACTCCCAACATGGCACAGGGCTTCATAAGGAGCTGGCCCTGCTATGGGGAGAGGCTGGAAAATTCTGGCCGTTAAGTCTGTAGAGTTGTTAACAGACCCATCTCACACTTGTGGCTGTCCAGGTCCATTTCAAAAGGGAGTCATTTGTATCTTGATAAGCTTACCCCTCTACCGGAGTCAGAGGATTTACCTAGAGAAAGGCTTCCTGACACTAGACCCACAATATGGATGGAAACTCTTTCCAAAGCTCATGGCTAGAACATTATCCATCCTAAAATCAAAGCCAGTTCCAGATACTATAGAAACATCCCTCTTTAAATCATTGTGGATGACTCGAGTGGTGATTTTGAAATCTCTAGGTTCCTTTGAGAATTATGAAATCCTCAGTCTGCTGTTAACATCTAATCGATGAAAACCAAGAAGCAGAACTCCAGGCTGGACAACAAAGGCTCCTCAAAGCCTGTTGCTACTGAAATATTTCCGACCATTGCCTACAAAACTGACCCAGTCTCTGTGTACCAACTTCATCTTGCAGTATCAGCACCAACTATAAAGAGAACCCTGGAACTCCAATTTCTAGTCAGCTGAACTCAAGCTCCTACATGAAAGAACTCTTCTTTGGACTCTCGCTCTGGATTCTGAAAATCGCGTGAAATAAAATTGCTTTCTGTTGTTCTTTTACTATTGAATCATAGGATCCCACAGAGCAGAAGGAGGCCATTCAGCCCATTGAGTCTGCACTGACCACAGTCCCACCCAGGCCCTATCCCCATAACCCCATGCATTTACCCTAACTAGTCCCCCTGACACTAAGGGGCAACTTATCATGGCCAATCAACCTAACCCGCACATCTTTGGAGTGTGGGAGGAAACCGGAGCACCTGGAGGAAACTCACGCAGATACAGGGAGAATGTGCAAACTCCACACAGACAATGACCCAAGCCGAGAATTGAACCCGGGTCTCTGCCGCTGTGAGGCAGCAGTGCTAACCACCGTGCTGCGGTATCCATAGTTCTAAATTTTTTTCAATCCTCCCCTTATTCTGTGTGCACAGTGGAGTGGGATAGTCCCAGCACTTCTCCAGGTTTAGAATTTGGATGGACTAACCTTCTGAGTTAATAACAATGCAAGTTTGCTGTGAGTTGTCAGCAAATTAGATCACACAAACTGAGGGTTTGAGAAAACATGTCACAACCTCCTTGAAAAATAATTAAAGACCTCTTCTGCTTATGAACCGTTGGTGACTGGAATGAAGTTCAGTCCTGTCCTGTACACTAAATATTGACCATGAGAAATCCTCTTCAAAATCATTCCATGTGATCTGTCTAAGAGGGCAGATGGAATCTCAGTTTGCAACCTCATCAAAGGACTCTCAGTACTACACCAGAATGTCAGCAAAGACTGTGTGCCTAGGTCGCTGAGATAAGGCTTGAACCCACAATATCTTGATTCAAAGGTGAGAGTGCTACCAACTGAAAACTGACTTCTCTCTGTGACTAGATGCCAATCATGGCATTGCCATGTTTGACTCAGTTCCTTGTCCCATTGTGCCTCAAGAGCTATTGTATACTAAATAGGAAAGTAAAAGCAGAAAATTCAGCTGCATTGTGTTGGCATTTGCTGTTGAAATCAATGCGAATGAAAGCTTAAACCTGACAATATGAAAATTGGCATTGGCGAGCATATGCTACATCCACAATGCAATAGGGACATGCATGGACTCCAGGTGGTATGTGTACCTTCATATCAAATCTCAATGATAAACATTAAAACTTATTAAACTCTTAGAAATGGTGATTCATAGAATCCCTGCAGTGCAGAAGGAGCCATTTGGCCCATCTAGCCTGCATCAACAGCAAACCCACCCAGACCCTATCCGCATAACCCCAGATATTTACCCTGCTAATCCTCCTGACACTAAGAGGCAATTTTGCATGGCCAATCAACCTAACCTGCACGCCAATGCTATAGTTAAGAAACTCACCAACATATCTAAGGAAATTTGGCATATTCGCTATGACTCTTACCAACTTTTACAGAGGCACCATAGAAAGCATTCTTTCTGGTTGTATAACAGCTTGGTATGGGCTCCTGCTCTGTCCAAGACTGCAAGAAACTACAAAGGGTCATGAACGAAGCCCGGTCCATCACACGAACCAGCCTCCCATCCATTGACTCTGTCTACACTTCCCGCTGCCTTGGAAAAGCAGCCAGCATAATCAAGGACCCCACACACCCTGGACATACTCTCTTCCACCTTCTTCCATCAGGAAAAAGATACAAAAGTCTGAGGTCACGTACTACCCAACTAAGAACAGCTTCCTTGCTGCAGTCAGAATTATGAATGGACCTACCTCGTACTAAGTTGATCTTTCTCGACACACCAGCTATGACTGTAACACTACATTCTGCACCCTCTCCTTTCCTTCTCTATGTACGGCATGGTTTGTCTGTATAGTGTGCAAGAAACAATACTTTTCACTGTATAATAATACATGTGACAATAATAAATCAAACCAAAAATCTTTGTGCGAGGAAACTGGAGCACCCAGAGGAAACCCACACAGACACAGGGAGAATGTGCAAACTCTACCCGAGGTCCCTGGCACTGTGAGGCAGCAGTGCTAACCATTGTGCCACCATGCTGCCTGATTGAATGGAACCACAATCAGAAACAGGAAGGAACGTAGAATAACCTATATTGAGATGTACATGAGGTATCAGGCCTGAATTTTTATAGTCCAGGAAGACCAATAATATTTTATCTGATGCACCACCGTTTAATGCCCACTGGGAATGCCAAGAGCATTTAGAAATGAAAAACGTGGGTTTATGGAGGCAATTCCAGAGTTTGTGCTGCCATATTAGAAACCATACCCATTGCGATTACAATGATGCTCAGCTCATGACTTCCATCTAGTAATGATAAATCAGCGGAATGTGAGCAGCATTGCCCAACCTCTTCTGACACCATCGCTGGTGGGCAAAGCTTCTCCTCCCATCCTCACCACGTAAACTAAAAATTATACCTCAAACACTTTGCTTTGCCCATGAATAAATCTGTCTATTATTGATCGAGATGCAAATTGCTCATCCTGTTTAAAGTACTTGACAAAACAACAAGTGGAACTGTGTATAACCTCTGTGTAACTGTGACACACAGGATCCATTGGATGAGTAATTATGATAGTCCCTTTAGCCCTTGGGGTTTTGTATATGCAGAAGCAGTGAAAGGCAGTAAAACTAGGCCACAGGACTCCTGCTGCTATGATTGCTTCCACCACTGTCAGACATGTTACGTTGTGTTTGATGACCATTGATGTAACCTTCATGCCTACTTTGATTATGTTTATCATTATCATCCCAATCTGTATCATTAGCATCATCACTTGTGCATGGTCCAGGAAGACATAGATTCGACAGGTGTCACATTAATGTGCTTTGCCCTAAACTTGTTTGCTGCTTTCCCTTACTTGCCTCGTAATGTCAGCAGACTGCTTTTAGTTCATTATTGAGATGTATAGTAAGATGATTCCAGATGACAAATGTTGCTCGATAGTGGAGTCCCGATCCTGAGACTTCTATTCCTGGCAAGGGATAACATGCTGGTGGTTTGAACCTTACTGTCAGTGGCAGTTGTTGCTTTTTGCGGCAGTGCTTACGGGCCTTGGTAACAATGGCTGAAATAGTGGAAGCTGAGTGTGAATTACAGCAGCAGTGACAATGGTCTTTCTCGAATATTGAGTATGAGTGCTTTCATGAGTCAAATGGGACTGCATTAGAAGTAGCCTTAGGAAGGAAAGCAGATGAGATACTGGAGAACCAACACAATTATGAGCCTCGGATGGGGCAGGGATAAATTCAGGAGGATGCAGCAGCAATTTATGCATTGGACTGCTCTTGGTGATTTTTATAAATGACCTGGATGAGGAAGTGGAAGGATGGGTTGGCAAGTTTGCTGATGACACAAAGGTTGGAGGTGTTGTGGATAGTGTAGAGGGATGTCAACTGTTGCAATGAGACATAGATAAGATGCAAGACTGGGCGGAGAAGTGGCAGATGGACTTCAACCCAGATAAGTGTATGGTGGTTCATTTTGGCAGGTCGAATAGGATGGAAGAATATAATATTAAGGGTAAGATGCTTGGCAGTGTGGAAGAACAGAGGGATCTTGGGGTCCGGGTTCATAGGATGCTCAAAGTGGCGTCGCAGGTAGAGGCTGTGGTTAAGAAAGTGTATGGATTACTGGCCTTCATCAATAGAGGAATTGAGTTTAGAAATCGGGAGATAATGCTGCAGCTGTATAGGACCCTGGTCAGACCCCACCTGGAGTACTGTGCCCAGTTCTGGTCGCCTCATTACAGAAAGGATGTGGAAGCCATGGAACGTGTGCAGAGGAGATTTACGAGGATGTTGCCGGGATTAAGTGGTATGCCTTATGAGGATAGGTTGAGAGAGCTAGGTCTATTCTCCTTGGAGAGGCGAAGGATGAGAGGTGACCTGATAGAGGTGTATAAGATGTTGAGAGGTATTGATAGAGTGGATTCTCAGAGGCTTTTACTCAGGGCTGAAATGGTTGTCACGAGAGGCCACAGGTTTAGGGTGCTGGGGAGTAGGTATAGAGGAGATGTTAGGGGTACGTTTTTCATTCAGAGAGTGGTGGGTGCGTGGAATCGGCTGCCGGAAGTGGTGGTGGAAGCGGATTCGATTGAGTCTTTTGGTGGCTATGCCTTAAGCTGCCTTGGCCATTAGCCATGTACTTCTCTCCCTCTCTGCACCTCCTTTAAGATGCTCCATGTAACCTACCTCTTTGACCATGGTTCTAATCATATGCTTTAATATTTCCTTATGTGGCTCAGTGTCAAATTCTATTTGATAACTCTCCAGGAAGCACCCTGCTAATTTTAAAGGCAACATATGGAACAAATTGCCATTGTGGTCGAAAGCAAGAAAAGGATTGTGGAGCTGAATGGCCTACTGGTGTTCCTAGTGGTGGGAATATTTTCAAAATGGCCATTAAACTTAGCCTGACGTGTAGATTTATGAGTAACTTGCATTCTGTGGCATATTAAGTTTAGAGGTGTGACAATGATACAGAATTATGGAATGGATTGTCTTAAAGGTTGGTGGAAGCAGATTCAACAAGGAAAGGAAATTGGTTAGAGACTTGGAGGTGTAAGAATTTCCAGGCCGGTAGCTCTAGGAGCTGACATTGGCACAATTAGCCAAGTGTACACCTTCAGTGCTATACAGCATTCTTTGACTTAATGATAAAAGCAACAGAAACAACCAAAGTCTATGCTAAAGCTAAAATTGAAATGGCCACTCATGTCTACGTGGACACTGATTTTGGCTTTATTTATAAATGTTTCAGGCGATGTCAAATGGGGCACAAGTGTTTGATGTGTGAAGTGAGGAGAAGTTCTTATAGATTCCA
Organism: Mustelus asterias; assembly: GCF_964213995.1. Lineage (NCBI taxonomy): Eukaryota > Metazoa > Chordata > Chondrichthyes > Carcharhiniformes > Triakidae > Mustelus > Mustelus asterias. Next base: position 23,154,569 of record NC_135814.1, on the reverse strand, counting down.
CAAAGGTTTGAAGGGAGCAAGGTAAAGCTGATTGTGTGTTTGTGATGAGCACGAGCAGTGGCCTGGAGTGACTTTGTGCTGGCTCATGAAGGAAGTGTATGGGAACGCGGCGGGTATTGTTGTGCGTGTGGGATGTAGGATTGTTGTTGCCTTGCATTCTAGTGTGAAGCAAATGAAGAAAATACTTTGATAAAGGTAGAATACTGCGGATGCTGGAATCTGAAACAAAAACAGAAAATGCTGGAAAATCTCAGCAGGTCTGGCAGCATCTGTGGAGAGAGAATAGAGCCAATGTTTCAAGTCTGGATGACCATTCGACAGAGTCGTTGAAGAAAATATTTCCGCTCGCTACTCTAGGGAGGTCATTGAAGTCTCTCCGGTGCTGAATACAGGTTCTGAGAGTGACATCTGAAACCTCTGTCTATGCCTGGGTACCTGGCAAGCCTCCTGGACTGTTCAGAAGCAGAATTTGCCTCCTTGACCTTCATTCTTCCAGAAACACCTTCTGGGATGTTTCTCTGAATTGTGCACCTTCTACGCCCCTAACACATACTTCTTCCACTATCTTGCAAACCAAACAAGCCACTAGGAAACACTGCCTCCCCTTATGGATTACAATACCTCTTTAAATAGGCCTCAGGCTGGCAAACTGAAAGTGGGCAAATTCCCCATGGGGGTCAACCAATTTAGTGGAAATCTGCCAGTGGGATTCTAATGCAGCTCAGGAGGTAAAATACTCAGACCAAAAGAGAAAATGCTGGAAAATCTCAGCAGGTCTGGCATAATCTGTAAGGAGAGAAAAGAGCTGATGTTTCAAGTCCGGATGACCCTTTGTCAAAGCTTTGACAAAGGATTATCTGGGCATCTGATCATCTGGACTCGAAACGTCAGCTCTTTTTTCTCCTTACAGATGCTGCCAGACCTGCTGAGATTTTCCAGCATTTTCTTTTTTGGGTTCAGATTCCAGCATCTGCAGTAATTTGCTTTCATCCAGTGGTAAAATACTCAGGTTTGCCTTGCGTATGTTTCTGAAATAAAGCCTGAACTCCCCCTGGAAAACAGACCTGGAATCGAAATCGGGCCGGATGTTCAAGTTCAGCATTAACTGAGTTAAACATTTTCCTTCCTTGGCACGTTTTAAATGTTCTAAGCTAAATTTATTTGAACAGTCTTAACCTAATTCCCAGCTGACATGAGTCAACAACATAAACATGCTGTACTTTAATTGGCACTAATTGGGGCAGTTTTACTCAGTGGTCGTTGGCATGGTTGCTGTGGGAAACAGAAATTTGCTTGCACAGTAGGGATTTCCCTCGTGGACATGAGAAAAAAAAACATCTTTGGGCCAGTGTGGAGATCACTTTAAAGTATAATATATGTGTAAAGTATGTCAGATCTGACCAGGAAATGCTTATAGTTTATATAGGAATCTAATCCATTATCCAGCCTGCTCTCCTTATGTTTTTATGAACATAAGAAGCATACTTAGCCTCTTCCCTGTCCAACACCCCAATTCCAGTACGCACCCACTAAGAAAGCAGACACTGGTAAACATGATAAGAGTTTATCCTGCTTTGTCTGTGTACCTTAACTCCAAATATCAAAATACAATCTTTTACAAGTACATATAGTTAGAACAATCTTTGGGAGTTAACACCTTACTGCCTTGACAATAACACGGTGGCACAGTGATTAGCACTGCTGCCTCACAGCGCCAGGGACCCAGGTTCGATTCCCGGCTTGGGTTACTGTCTGTATGGGGTTTGCACGTTCTCCTCGTGTCTACGTGGGTTTCCTCCGGGTCCTCCGGTTTCCTCCCACAGTCCAAAGATGTGCAGGTTAGGTGAATTGGCCATGCTAAAATCTCCCTCAGTATACCCAAACAGTTGCCGGAGTGTGGCGACTCAGGGATTTTCACAGTAACTTCATTGCAGTGTGAATGTAAGCCTACTTGTGACTAATAAATAAACTGAAACTTAACACAAAAAGGGCAATGACGAATCATCAGTCCAAGTTAAGTTCCGCACTACTGTATTTTTGATTGACTTCAAAGAAGGGAAATACCTGGTGGGTGGTAAAACCGGCCACCAATTTGTTGACACCAGTTTTGCGCTGTCATGAAGCATTGATTTCACCTCCATTACACCTATGTTCATTACTGTTATATTTTCCCACGATAACTTTGTAAGTCCACATCGATGATACAAATCACCTATGTAAACGATCATAATTCTATCTCCTTCACGATAGCATTGGAAAGAGATAGGGTCAGGCAGGCTAGGAAAGTGTTTCTCTGGAGTAAAGGGAAATACGGTGTCATCAGGGAGGAAATTAGACGGGTAAATTGGAAGGAGGCATTCTTGGGGAAAAGTACCGAAGGAAAGTGGAGGATTTTCAAGGAATGTTTGTCTGGAGCTCTGCATGACAACGTTCCGATGAGACAGGGGGGTGTTGGTAGGGTACGGGAACCGTGGTGCACGAAGGTTGTGATGAACCTGGTGAATAAGAAAAGAGAGGCGTACAGAAGGTTCAGAGAGCTAGGAGGTGTTAAGGATTTAGAGGAGTATACGCGATGTAGGAAGGAGCTTAAGAAGGAAATTAGGAGAGCGAGAAGGGGTCATGAGAAGACCTTGGCGGGTAAGATTAAGGAGAATCCCAAGGCTTTCTACAAATATGTCAAGAGTAAAAGGATGAGATGTGAAGGCATAGGACCCTTAAAAGGTGAAGGGGGAAAAGTTTGTGCGGAACCGTTAGAAATGGCGGAGCTGCTTAATGAATACTTTACCTCGGTATTCACGGTGGAAAGGGATCTGGGTGGTTGTACTGCTGGATTGCGGAGGACAGAAAGGATCGAGCATGTGGACATAAAGAAAGAGGATGTGTTGGAACTATTGAATGGCATCAAGGTTGGTAAGTCGCCGGGACCGGATGGGATGTACCCCAGGTTACTGTGGGAGGCGAGGGAGGAGATTGCGGAGCCTTTGGCGATGATCTTTGCATCGTCGATGGAGACGGGAGAGGTTCCGGAGTATTGGAGGATTGCGGATGTGGTCCCTATATTCAAGAAAGGGAACAGGGACAGCCCGGGAAATTACCGACCGGTGAGTCTAACCTCAGTGGTTGGTAAGTTGATGGAGAGGATCCTGAGAGACAGGATTTATGATCATCTAGAGAAGTTTAGTATGATCAAAAGTAGTCAGCACGGCTTTGTCAGGGGCAGGTCGTGCCTTACGAGCCTGGTTGAGTTCTTTGAAAATGTGACCAAGCACATTGACGAAGGAAGAGCGGTGGATGTGGTCTATATGGACTTCAGCAAAGCGTTCGATAAGGTCCCCCATGCAAGACTTCTTGAGAAAGTGAGAGGGCATGGGATCCAAGGGGCTGTTGCCTTGTGGATCCAGAACTGGCTTGCCTGCAGAAGGCAGAGAGTGGCTGTGGAGGGGTCTTTCTCTGCATGGAGGTCAGTGACCAGTGGAGTGCCCCAGGGATCTGTTCTGGGACCCTTGCTGTTTGTCATTTTCATAAATGACCTGGATGAGGAAGTGGAGGGATGGGTTGGTAAGTTTGCTGACGACACCAAGGTAGGTGGTGTTGTGGATAGTTTGGAGGGATGTCAGAAGTTGCAGCGAGACATAGATAGAATGCAAGACTGGGCGGAGAAGTGGCAGATGGACTTCAACCCGGATAAGTGTGTAGTGATCCATTTTGGCAGATCCAATGGGATGAAGCAGCAGTATAAAATGAAGGGTACCATTCTTAGCAGTGTAGAGGATCAGAAGGACCTTGGGGTCCGGGTCCATAGGACTCTTAAATCGGCCTCGCAGGTGGAGGATGCGGTCAAGAAGGCGTATGGCGTACTGGCCTTCATTAATCGAGGGATTGAGTTTAGGAGTCGGGAGATAATGCTGCAGCTTTATAGGACCCTGGTTAGACCCCACTTGGAGTACTGCGCGCAGTTCTGGTCACCTCATTACAGGAAAGATGTTGAAGCCATTGAAAGGGTGCAGAGGAGATTTACAAGGATGTTGCCTGGATTGGGGGGCATGCCTTATGAGGATAGGTTGAGGGAGCTTGGTCTCTTCTCCCTGGAGAGACGAAGGATGAGAGGTGACCTGATAGAGGTTTACAAGATGTTGAGGGGTCTGGATAGGGTGGACTCTCAGAGGCTATTTCCAAGGGCTGAAATGGTTGCTACGAGAGGACACAGGTTTAAGGTGCTGGGGGGTAGGTACAGGGGGGATGTCAGGGGTAAGTTTTTCACTCAGAGGGTGGTGGGTGAGTGGAATCGGCTGACGTCGGTGGTGGTGGAGGCAAACTCGTTGGGGTCTTTTAAGAGACTTCTGGATGAGTACATGGGATTTAATGGGATTGAGGGCTATAGATAGGCCTAGAGGTGGGGATGTGATCGGCGCAACTTGTGGGCCGAAGGGCCTGTTTGTGCTGTGGCTTTCTATGTTCTATGTTAAACCTGCCACACTGCAATGATGCTCCATTGTTAGCATTGATCGATCCAGAAAGGGGAGAAGAAATAAACTGAAACCTCCAATTCACTTCCCTTGGTGTCCGCAATCAGCCTGCTTCCCTTTGAAAGGTCGACAGATGTGTTTCAAAGCTTCCTCTAACATGTGGGTTAATTTAAAGAAACAGCAGCAGACTTTAATGGATTTAAAAATAAAGAAGATTGTTACCAACACAATGGGATTTATTCCGATTTCAAGTGGCATCTCTGCACTCTTTGCTGCAAGCAGGGTTTGAAGCCAACAATTGTCCTGGAGGACAGTTATCTCTTTTCTTGGAGCCTGGGATACAAAATGAGTCATTTTCCCTTTGTGCAAAAATCTCTGCTGGATATCCTTGTTCATCCCAGTTACGGTTGAGCTCAGGATTATTACCCTTGTGGCTACAAACACCATCCTGACTGCAGTGCCTCCTGTTGGTTTCTTGGTACATCAACAATTTTCTTTTAATATGCTTTGATATCCCAGACTAAAAATACATAGGGTGGCTTCCTGCTGGATTGCCACACTTTCTTTTAATGATTGGAGGTTGGTCTGCTTTTCCTTCCCTACTTGCCTTTTCTCTGGATTTTCATCTACCTCTACCTTATCCCTCCCTGGATTTTAGGAGTTACTAAACACAAGTTTATCCTAAGTTAGAGGTTTGTAGGTTAATTCATAGTCATTTGCAATGTCAGTCATGATGTGGAGATGCCGGCGTTGGATTGGGGTAAGCACAATAAGAAGTCTCACAACACCAGATGAGTGCAGGACTTGGTTCACAAACAGGGCATTTTTGACACAAACTCAGTTACAAGATAATGGTTGGAATGCGAGTCTTTACAGGTAACAAAGTCTTTACAGATGCAGACAATGTGTCTTGCATTGTCTGCACCTGTAAAGACTTGATTACCTGTTAAGACTCACATTCCAACTATTATCTTGTAACTGAGTTTGTGTCTACATATGGCCTGTTTGTGAACCATGTCCTGCACTCATCTGATGAAGGAGCGGTGCTCCGAAAGCTCGTGCTACCAAATAAACCTGTTGGACTTTAATCTGGTGTTATGAGACTTCTTACTGTGCAACGTCAGTGGCTTCTTTGGACTTTGAAACTCTTTGTTCCTCCACATGGGTTTTTGTTATATATTAATATGATAAGCTCACTCATACAGCCAGATAAATGGATGAAAAGATTGCCACATGGTGGGTTACTTCACTAGTTAGTCGAGCTTTATTAGATAGGTGTTGCTTGCTTACAACCCTGAATGGGAGAGAGGGAAAAGCCTGCAAATGTCAACTGTTGCCGTCACTACACATCATGCGACAATCAGAGATGCATTGGTTTACAATATATGACATCCCTTCCCCTTCACTTCAATAGTACGACAAATACAAATATTTGTAAAGTTTCTGACCTGAGCACAACTATAACATACTTGCATATTAAGAGATTTCTTTCTGTCAGATCCCATCTTGTGTATTTTGGCTCCTGCTCCAGTTTAGGAAATTTATTTCGCAACCAACTCTATGGAAACCATGATCTCAACAGCAGGTTTTAGTGTTAAAGAGTTTTCGATGAGCAGTCATTTTTCAATTGTTCCACTTTGAAGTCCACAAACAAGTCTGTCTCGCAGAGTGTCTTTGAGGTTCAGGCCAAACTCACAGTTCTTCGCTAGCCTTCTTAACGCTGCTATGAATTGTGATATGTTTTTGCCCTCTTCCTGGTTCTGTCAATGGAACCTGAATTTCTCAGCAATTATTAGTGATTTAGATGAAAAGTAATTTCGAGAATCTTGGTCAGTTCCTCATAGGTTTCTCCACCAGGCTTCTCAAGATGGACAAGGTTGTGTAGTAGTTTAAAGGACTTATGACCTACCACAGTAAGGAAAGTAACTACTTTAAGTTCATCTGGTGTCCTGTTTGCTGCAAGATATTACTGAAATCTCTCTTCATAAACATTTCATATTTCCATCGAGTGCTTCCATAGCTCCACCTTTGCCCACCATTGCAGTTACCGGTTCTCAGGTCGCAGTAGTTCTGAGACATCCTCCCCTCTTATTTCTTTTCTCTTCCTTGTCAATTTGTATTCTGTCTTTTGTTCTTTCCTTAAAATTGTTGGCTTTTTGGGAACTGTAGCTTTTTTCAAATATGCAACCACCAATTCAATCCAAAATAAGAAGAGTTAAGAATTAATTCGTGTTTGGTTTCATTAGTATAACTTTATTTCTGGAGCAGTAGCTTTCCCTTCTTTTTAAAGAATGCAGGCTCTCTCTTCCTCTCTCTCTCTCTTTTCGAGCACAAAGTTTCCAATGCTGCAGCTCGTCACGTGTGAGGACTCGCAGTTTGGAAAAGTCTCCCCAGGATTATCGGAAAGTAAAAACAGCCTACTCAACAATTCTTCTGGTTTCCTTAATTTCTGGAAGTTTTTATTTGTTCTTTTTTTACATCTATTGATTTGATGTGATTTGATTTATTATTGTCACATGTATTAGTATGCAGTGAAAAATATTGTTTCTTATGCGCTATACAGACAAAGCATACCATTCATAGAGAAGAAAAGGAGAGTGCAGAAGGTAGTGTTACAGTCATAGCTAGGGTTCAGAGAAAGATCAACTTAATGCAAGGTAAGTCCATTCAAAAGCCTGATGGCAGCAGGGAAAAAGCTGTTCTTGAGTCGGTTGGTACGTGTCCTCAGACTTTTGTATCTTTTTCCCGATGGAAGAAGCTGGAAGGGAGTACGTCCAGGGTGCATGGGGTCCTTCATTATGCTGGCTGCTTTTCCAAGGCAGCAAGAAGTGTAGACAGTGTCAATGGGTGGGAGGCTGGTTTGAGTGATGGACTGGGCTTCGTTCGCGACCATTTGTAGTCTCTTGTAGTCCTGTAAAGCAGGAGCCATACCAAGCTGTGATACATCCGGGAAGAATGCTTTCTATGGCGTACCTGCAAAAGTTGGTGAGAGTCATAGCAGGCATGCCAAATTTCCTTAGTCTTCTGAGAAAGTAGAGGCATTGTTGGGCTTTCTTAACTATAGTGTCAGCATGGAGGGACCAGGACAGGTTGTGGATGATCTGGACGCTTAAAAACCTGAAGCTCTGAACCATTTCTACTCATCCCCAATGATGTAGACAGGAGCATGTCCTCCACCAAGCTTCCGAAGTCGATGACTATCTCCTTCATTTGTTGACATTGAGGGAGAGATTATTGTTGTTGCACCAGTTCACTAGATTCTCTATCTCTTTCCTACACTCCATCTCATCATTGTTTGAGATCTGACCCATTACAGTGGTGTCATCAGCAAACTTGAAAATCGAATTGGAGGGGAATTTGGCCACACAGTCATAGGTGTATAAGGAGTATAGTAAGGGGCTGAGAACACAGCTTTATGGGGCACCGGTGGTTGAGGATGATCGTGGAGGAGATATTGTTGCCTATCCTTACTGATTGTGGTCTGTGAGTTAGGAAGTTCAGGGTCCAGTCACAAAGGAGAAGCCAAGGCCCAGGCCACGGAGTTTGGAGATGGGTTTCGTAGGAATAATGGTGTTGAAAGCTGAGCTTTGGTTGATAAATAGGAGTCTGACATAGGTGTCTATGTTATCTAGGTGTTCCTGGGTTGTGTGCAGGGGCAGGGAGATGGCATCTGCTGTGGACCTGTTGAAGTGGTAGGCGAACTGTAGTGGATCCAGGCAAGCTGGGAGGCCGGATTTGATTCATGCCATGACTAACCTTTCGAAGTACTTCATAATGATGGGTGTCAGAGCCACCGGATTATAGTCATTAAGGCACGCTGTTATAATGCTGTCTGCTCTGAAGAAGAGTCATACAGGCTCGATGCATCAACTCCGTTTCTCTCTACACAGATGCTGCCAGATCTGCTGCAGTTTTCTGTTCCTTTTTCAGATTTCCAGCATCTGCAGCATTTTGCTTTGATTACTAATGCTGTCTGCTTGTTGTGTTCTGGTCAACTACAGTTGATTACTGTGAGTGTACATATTGACATCGAAATAGTAATTAAGTAACATTAGTACAGGGCCGAAAGGACTGTTGGAGTTTTGTTAACACTAAAGTGTTTTAAATTATATTTTACAAAGCAGCTTATTGCCAGCAAAATGTTTAAAGTTCACTTAGACCATAAGGACCATAGGATATAGGAACAGAATAAGGCCATTCGGCCCATCAAGTCTGTTCTGCCATTTGTTTCTCAACCCCATTCTCCTGCTTTTTCCCCGTAACCTTTGATCCCCTTACCAATCAAGAACTTATCTATTTCTATTTGAGTCTTGAATACACTCAATGAACTAGCCTCCGCAGCCTTCTATGGCAATGAATTCCACAGATTCACCACCCTCTGGCTGAAGAAATTCCTCCTCATCTCAGTTCCAAAGGGACGTCCCTTTATTCTGAGACTGTGCCCTCGGACCCTGGTCTCTCCTACTGATGGAAACATCTTCCCCACGTTCACTCTATCCACACTTTTCAATATTCTGTAAGTTTCAACGAGGTCCCCCCCCTTTCTAAATTCCATCGAGTACAGACCCAGAGTCCTCAAACGCTCCTCATACGTCAAGCCTTTGATACCTTTTCAAACAGCTGAAGTTGATCAGAGCTCAATGCAGCCACAGATTGGTGTCTTCATTCTCTGCTGATACTGTAGCTTCCTTTTGCATTGATGTGGCTCAAATTCTACGCTGCAGTCAGCCCGCACTCGTAAAAGTTAATGCAAATACGTCGGATATGATCCTATCAATTATAGTGGGCTTATGCCTGCTAGTGTCTGATCATAGGCACCCATCAGAGCCCATGAAGACCACATCCTGCCTTTCCTCAGCTCTCTGTGTATTTAAAAAAGAGTTTCATCATCATGTTTTCAACCCACTCTCCCACCCTGTGCGGACCTCGACCACCATTCCTCACATGATGGAGTCCAATTTCACCCAAATGGAGACCAGCGTGTCTCATCTGATTTGACTTTGAAACCTCAGTTTTTACATCAGTTTCTTTGTGGGCTGAGGGAGTGCAAATTCCCTGAAATTATAGTTGTGGAAGGGCAGAAGAAGCAAAGAAGTAACCTGCATTTATTTAGCACCTTTAATGTTGTAAAATATCCCAAGCAAGTTTTAAGGGACAAATTGATACTCGGTCAATGAAGGCAGTAGATGAAAGTTGGTCAAAGAGATTGTTTTTAAAGAGTGTGGTAAAGGAGTCATAGAAGAAATTTGCGCTCCAATTGGGTGGCACGGTAGCACAATGGCTAGCATTACTGCCTCACAGCACCAGGGACCCGGGTTCAATTCCGGGTTTGGGTGACTATCTGTGTGGAGGTTGCACATTCTCCCCGTGTCTGCGTGGGTTTCCTCCAGGGGCTCCAGTTGCCTCCCACACTCTGTGCCGGGTAGGTGGATCCGTCAGACTAAATTGGCCATTAGTGTCCCAAAATGTGTAGATTAGATGGATTAGCCATGGGTAATTTGAGGGGCTCGGGAATAGAGTGGGGGAAGGGGCTTGGGTAAAATACTCTGTCAGAGAGTTGGTGCAGACTTGATGGGCTGAATGGTCTCTTCTGCACTGTTGGGATGCTATGATTCTTTGAAACTTGCAAATGCTGCCACCTAGCATAAAAGAAATAATTCACGTTTGTGTAGACTCAAGATGCTTCATAGTCAATTAAGTATTTTTTGACATCACAGTTGTAATTTGATTTGATTTGATTTATTATTGTCACATGTATTAGTATACAGTGAAAAGTATTGTTTCTTGTGCGCTATACAGACAAAGCATACCGTACAAAGAGAAGGAAAGGAGAGGGTGCAGAATGTAGTGTTACAGTCATAGTTAGGATGTAGAGAAAGGTCAACTTAATGTAAGGTAGGTCCACCCAAAAGTCTGATGGCAGCAGGGAAGAAGCTGTTCTTGAGTCGGTTGGTATGTGACCTCAGACTTTTGTATCTTTTTCCCGATGGAAGAAGGTGGAAGAGAGAATGTCTGGGGTGCATGGGGCCCTTGATTATGCTGGCTGCTTTTCCGAGGCAGCGGGAAGAGTAATCAGAGTCAATGGATGAGAGGCTGGTTTGTGTGCTGGACTGGGCTTTGTTCATGACCCTTTGTAGTTTCTTGTGATCTGGGACAGAGCAGAAGCCATGCCAAGTTGTGATACAACCAGAAAGGATACTTTCTATGATGCACCTGTAAAAGTTGGTCTTAGCGAACATGCCAAATTTCCTTAGCCTCCTGAGAAAGCAGAGGCGTTAGTGTTAAATACATTGGTCACCATTGGCAGCTGCACTGTGAGACCTGGAAGTGGAGAGTCACATTTTCACAGGCACATGAACCTTCCTCACAGTTGGGGTTAATTTTTTTTTTTTGCCTGGTATTGAGCAGCAAGGAGTCTAACAACACCAGGTTAAAGTCCAACAGGTTTAAAACCTGTTGGACTTTAACCTGGTGTTGTTAGACTTCTTACTGTGTTTACCCCAGTCCAATGCCGGCATCTCCACATCATTGAGCAGCAAGCCAGAGGTTGAACGTAAATGGCAGAGTGGTGCTGGTAAGCCAGCGCACTGTTGCTCTCCGGTTTTGAAGTAAGATTGCCTGAGGTCTGTTAGCCTAGAATGCTGGCTCACAGACCTCAGTCATGTCTCACAAATTTGATTGAGTTTTTTGAAGGAGTAACCAAGAAGGTAAATGAGGGCAGTGCTGTCGATGTTGTCTACTTGGACTTCAGCAAGGCCTTTGACAAGGTACTGCATGGTAAGTTGTTGCATAAGATTAAATCGCATGGGATCAGGGGTGAGCTAGCTAATTGTATACAAAATTAGCTTGATGACAGAAGACAGAGGGTGGTTGTTTTTCAACCTGGAGGCCTGTGACCAGCCTCAAGGATCGGTGCTGGGTCCACTGTTATTTGTCATTTATATTAATGATTTGGATGAGAATTTAAGAGGCATGATTAGTAAGTTTGCAGATGACACCAAGGTTGGTGGCATAGTGGACAGTGAAGAAGGTTATCTAGGATTGCAACGGATCACTAGGCCAGTGGGATGATGAATGGCAGATGGAATTTAATTTAGATAAATGCGAGGTGATGCATTTTGGTAGATCGACCCAGGGCAGGACTTACTCAGTTAATGGTTGGGCATTGAGGAGAGTTATAGAAAAAAGAGATATAAGGGTGCAGATTCATAGTTCCTTGAAAGTGGAGTCACAGGTGGACAGGGTGGTGAAGAAGGATTCGGTATGCTTGGTTTCATTGGTCAGAACATGGAATACAGGAGTTGGAACATCTTGTTGAAGTTGTACAAGACATTGGTACGGCCAAACCTGGAACACAGTGCACAGTTCTGGTCACCCTATTATAGAAAGGATATTATTAAACTAGAAAGAGTGCAGAAAAGATTTACTAGGATGCTACCAGACTTGATGATTTGAGTTATAAGTAGAGGCTGGATAGACTGGGACTTTTTTCCCTGGAGCGTAGGAGGCTTAGGGCTGATTTTATAGAGGTCTACAAAATAATGAGGGGCATAGATAAGTCTAACAACACCAGGTTAAAGTCCAACAGGTTTAAAACCTGTTGGACTTTAACCTGGTGTTGTTAGACTTCTTACTGTGTTTACCCCTTTTCCCAAATGTAAGGGAGTCTAAAACTAGAGGGCCTAGGCTTAAGGTGAGAGGGGAGAGATACAAAAGGGTCCAGAAAGGCAATTGTTTCACACAGAGGGTGGTGAGTGGAGGCAGGTACCAGCTGCCAGAGGTAGTAGTGGAGGCAGGTACAATTTTGTCTTTTAAAAAGCATTTAGACAGTTACATGGGTAAGATTGGTATGGAGGAATGGGCAGCACGGTGGCACAGCGGTTAGTACTACTGCCTCACAGCTCCAGGGACCCAGGTTTGATTCCCGGCTTGGGTCACTGTCTGTGTGGAGTTTGCACATTCTCCTCGTGTCTGAGTGGGTTTCCTCTGGGTCCTCTGGTTTCCTCACACAGTCTAAAGATGTGCGGGTCAGGTGCATTGGCCACACTAAATTGCCTCTTAGTGTCCCGGGAAGCATAGGATAGAGAGATTAGCGGGGTAAATATGTAGAGTTATGAGGATAGGGTCTGGGTGGGATTGTTGTCAGTGCAGACTTGATGGGCCAGATGGCCTCTTCCTGCACTGTAGGGATTCTATGTTCTAAGAGATATGGGCCAAATGTGGGCAATTGGGACTAGCTTAATGGTAAACACTGGGCAGCACGAACAAGTTGGGCCGAAGGGCCTGTTTCCATGCTGCAAACCTCCATGACTCTATGCTGAATATGAGCCTGTAGTAACTGATGAAGGGGGTGGCTCTTTTAAGCAATTGAACCTAATGAGTTTGGAAGGAGATCTCAATCAACATAAGCGAAACAATGACACGGTTAAAGAAAAGGACGTGGGAATCCAAAGATTCTAATTTCCTTCTCCTCCCACAAACAAATGAAAAAAAGATTTTGGACATTAACTCCGCCAGTCATTGTTCATTTCAGTCCATTATCAAATCAAAGCCCTGCATTTTAAACTGGTAGAAATCTGTTTTCCATTTGAAAGCAATGTTGATTAGCTGCTCTCTGGTGATTTGAGGGTTGGCACATAAACCTGTTGGCAAAAACACAGTTCGAGCTGTTGTGTAAGCGCTGATCCTCCAGTGAGCACTTTAAACCAGGGAAGGTAGCCCCCAGATATTATACATATTTTCTTGGAGACATCAGGGGAGGGAGGGGGAAGTCTGTCCGTTTGTTTAAGACATTACCTGTAACCTTAACATCTGCTTGGAATCAATAAGAGCAAAATCAAAGTGTAACCAGCATTCCCACTTGGGTAAAACACCCATTTGTTGAACCACTGATGAATGTAATTGGTGACTTTTCTGCTAATGTCAGGTTGACAAATGTTTTATGCAAAGTTATTTTATTTCGTAACCCGCAGAGCTTTCTTCCAAAATGCACTGACCGCTCCATATCAGTGTGGAGCCAGCACTGTCATTTTTTCCGTTTAGAGGTGGTCTCAACTTTAGGGATAAGTGCAAATCCAGGCCAGAAATTTGAACTCATCCAGATTGGATCAGACTGAGTTAAGACACAGAAGAGCTTGGAATTTTTTTTTTAAATCATGGAATTTGTGCTTTTTCAGCTGGAAAACTTGCTTTTCCCATTGAAAAAAAATGCTCGTGAAAACGTACCAGATCGCTTGAGACCCGGTCAACTTGTGTTGCGCTCAGCTCCATGAGACTGTGAGATTTTATTTATTGACCTGAGAATATTGTGGTTGGTGCTAGTCATCCCCAGGCCTGCAAGCTTTATCTTTAGCTCTTTTATAGGAATTTAACTCTGATAAAATCTTTGTTTGTGACGAAAAGTCTACGGGAGTATTATCTCAAAGAAAACAGACTACGGGCTTGAAACTATGTCCTGAGAAATGATCATGCAAATGTTTAACGATCTCCCTTAGTCACTTTAGTGGCAACATTAATCCATTTAATATCCAATAAATCAATAACTCCACCAAAATAACAGGAGTGAAAAACTGACTTGCATTTTATGCCACAGGTACTTTTTTGAAACTTACTTAATAACTGCTGCAATGGGACAAAGCACCAACTGCTACCCTCGTTTAGTTATAGGGACCGAGTGCTTTCCAGTGTACATAAATGTATCCTCATGGTTCCATTATTGATGATGGAAAGGAATTGAGGATGATCAGGGAAGCTGTCTAGACTCTTTAAAGACTTTGGTTGAAGGTCCATTGTTCTCTCCACACGTTCACATTTTTCCTCTGATAAGTGTGGGTGAAACTAACTCCTTTGAGTATTGGAGCTAAAGGAGTCAACTTGGACTACCAGTCTATCAACTGATGCAAATGGCCTCCAAATGGAGTCAGTGGCAGTACTGCTTCATTAGCACTGATGAAGAAGCAACTGGCATCATTTCTTGAGGTGGTTACTGCTGGGCACTCAGACATTAATATGGCCTCCCGCTAAACATGCGAATTGGGGTTCAGTGAAATGAAATTCGGGTGAGGTGTAAAATGGGCCACTGATTTGCTCCTGCCAATTCATGCCACTGCCCAACTCCAATTAAACCTATCTTGTGTTCCGAAAGTTTTAGTGTTTTAACCTGAAAGTTAACAAAAGTTCAGGGTAAACACATTCCTCTTAGAGTGAAGGGCAAGGCTGGCAGAAGTCGGGAACCCTGGATGACTCGGGATATTGAGGCCCTGGTCAAGAAGAAGAAAGAGGCACATGACGTGCATAGGCAGCTGGGATCAAGTGAATCTCTTGAAGATTATAGGGGGTGTAGGAGTAGAGTTAAGAGAGAAATCAGGAGGGTAAAAAGGGGACACGAAATTGTTTTGGCAGATAAGGCAAAGGAGAATCCAAAGAGCTTCTACAAATACATAAAGGGCAAAAGAATAACAAGGGAGAGAGTAGGGCCAATTAAGAATCAACAAGGTAATCTATGTGTGGATCCACAAGAGATGGGTGAGATCCGAAATGAATATTTCTCATCAGTATTTACTGTTGAGAAAAGCATGGATGTTAGGGAACTTGGGGAATTAAATATTGATGTCTTGAGGAGTGTACACATTACAGAGAAGGAGGTGCTGGAAGTCTTAAAGCGCATCAAGGTAGATAAATCTGCAGGACCTGATTAGGTACATCCCAGGATGTTGTGGGAGGCTAGAGGGGAAATTGCAGGTCCCCTCGCCGAGATATTTGAATCATCGATAGTCACGGGTGAGGTGCCTGAAGATTGGAGAGTGGCAAATGTTGTGCCTTTGTTTAAAAAGGGCTGCAGGGAAAAGCCTGGGAACTACAGGCCAGTTAGCCTCACATCTGTGGTGGGTAAATTGTTGGAAGGTATTTTGAGAGACAGGATCTACAGGCATTTAGAGATGCAAGGACTGATTAGGGACAGTCAGAATGGCTTTGTGAGTGGAAAATCATGTCTCACAAATTTGATTGAGTTTTTTGAAGGGGTAACCAAGAAGGTAGATGAGGGCAGTGCAGTTGATGTTGGCTACATGGACTTTAGCAAGGCCTTTGACAAGGTACCGAATGGTAGGTTGTTGCATAAAGTTAAATCTCACGGGATCCAGGATGAGGTATCTAAATGGATACAAAATTGGCTTCTTGACAGAAGCCAGAGGGTTGTTGTAGAGAGTTGTTTTTCAAACTGGAGGCCTGTGACCAGCGGTGTGCTTCAGGGATCAGTGCTGGGCCCACTGTTATTTGTCATTTATATTAACGATTTGGATGAGAATATAGGAGGCATGGTTAGTAAGTTTGCAGATGACACCAAGATTGGTGGCATGGTGGACAGTGAGGAAGGTTATCTCCAATTGCAGCGGGATCTTGATCAATTGGGCCAGTGGGCTGACGAATTTAGACTATTAATTTAGACAAATGCGAGGTAATGCATTTTGGTAGATTGAACCAGGGCAGGACTTAGTCAGTTAATGGTAGGGCATTAGGGAGAGTTACAGAACAAAGAGATCTCGGGGTACATGTTCATATCTCCTTAAAAGTGGAGTCACAGGTGGACAGAGTGGTGAAGAAGGCATTCGGCATGCTTGGTTTCATCAGTCAGAACATTGAATACAGGAGTTGGGACGTCTTGTTGAAGTTGTACAAGACATTGGTAAGGCCACATTTGGCCACATACTGTGTGCAATTCTGGTCATCCTATTCTAGAAAGGATATTATTAAACTAGAAGGAGCAGAAAAGATTTACTAGGATGCTATCGGGACTTGATGGATTGAGTTATAAGGAGAGGCTGAATAGATTGGGACATTTTTCTCTGGAGCGTAGGAGGCTGAGGGGTGATCTTATAGAGGTCTATAAAATAATGAGGGGCATAAATCAGCTAGATAGTCAATATCTTTTTCCAAAGGTAGGGGAGTCTAAAACTAGAGGGCATAGGTTTAAGGTGAGAGGGGAGAGATACAAAAGTGTCCAGAGGGGCAATTTTTTCACACAGAGGGTGGTGAGTGTCTGGAACAAGCTGCCAGAGGTAGTAGTAGAGGTGGCATTAAAAAGCATTTAGGTAGTTACATGGGTACGATGGGTATAGAGGGATATGGGCCAAATGCGGGCAATTGGGATCAGTTTAGGGGTTTTAAAAAAAAAAGAGGGCGGCATGGACAAGTTGGGCCTCCAATGCTGTCATTTGCCAGTTATAACCCCCATCTTCGCTCAATACACTTACAACCCACCTGTGGAAAAACATTTACCATTTAAACTCAACTCCTCAAGCC
This sequence comes from Mustelus asterias, assembly GCF_964213995.1. Taxonomy (NCBI): domain Eukaryota; kingdom Metazoa; phylum Chordata; class Chondrichthyes; order Carcharhiniformes; family Triakidae; genus Mustelus; species Mustelus asterias. Next base: position 23,137,803 of record NC_135814.1, on the reverse strand, counting down.
GTCCACCCATCCCTCTATGTCTACTGCAGTGAACTACTCAACTGTTCTTTCCCATCTGTCGTCAATAATTACTTTCCCACTGAATCATTTACTGCCTCCAATGCTGTCATTTGCCAGTTATAACCCCCATCTTCGCTCCAAGTCCAAAATTGAACAACACTGGATTTTCCAGCTCCTCCTGTCAGTAGGATGTTCTGACCTTGCTGAAGTCGACCCTTCACGATGGGTTCCCTGGTGCCGGACGGGCTAACCATGCAAAACTCCGTAGACGTCTGTGGGACTAGAAGATCCCATCAATGGCCAATGGCTCACTATGGGAAAACCTGCCATGGTGGGAGAGGGTGGGGGGTAAAAAATCCTGGCCTGTAGCATAACTGGACTAAACAATCATTGGCATACATGCGTCAATCCTGTTCAGCTTTACATGTGAATGTATGAAATATAAATTAGGAGCAAGAGCCAGCCATTTGATCCCTTGAGCCTGCTCCACCATTTGATAAGATCATTTCTGATCTGATTGTGGCCTGAATTCTACTTTCCTCTCTAGCCACTATGTCCTTTGACTCCTTTGTCAATCAAGAACCTATCGAACTCAGCCTTTAAAAACATTAAGAGAATTCCACAGGCCAAAGACCCTCTGAGAGAAACAAATTCTCCTCATCTCCATCTTCAGGAGACTGCTTGGGCTGGACTCTCTGATCTCATCCATTCCAGTCTCGCTGCAATGAATGGAGATTTGTCTGAACACCAAATTCTCCGTTCTCGCTGGCGGCGACAGTGGGACGTGAACAGCTGGAGAATTCTGTCCTTATTTTTAAACTGTGTTCCCTGATTCTAGTCTCTCCTACAAGGGGAAACACCCTTTCAGCATCCACCCTGTCAAATCCCATCAGGACATTATTTGCCTTAGTAAGGTCACCTCCACCTCTCATTCTTCCAAACTCTAATGGGTTTAGGCTCATCTGTCCAACCTTTCCTCTGAAGGTAACTACCTTATCTTAGGAATCGGTGAGTGAACATTCATTGAACTGCGTGTCTGATGCTCATATATCTTTTCTTAAGTAAGGGGATCAAAATTATACATCGTGCTCCAGATATGGTCTCACCAATGCCCTCTATAGCTGTAGCAAAACTTCCCTACTTATTTATTTTTTATTCTCTGGCTGGGCCTGCATTCATTGACCTTCCATAATTGCCCTTGAACTGAATGAACTGTAGACCTGGAGTCACGTGTAGATCAGACCAGATGCAGATGGCCGATTTCCTTCCCTGAAGGGTCTCTGGATTACAAGTTGAATGACAATACCACCACATCATCGACCCCATTCCAACCCCCTTGAAATAAAAGACAACATTCTATTTGCTTTCCTAATTACTTGTTGTACCTGCATTCTAACAAAAAATAAAGACAATTAGAGCACAGGAACAGGCCCTTCAGCCTCCAATCCTGCACCGACCATGCTGCCCGACTTAACTCAAACCCCCTACCCTTCCGGGGACCATATCCCTCTACTCCCATCCTATTCATGTATTTGTATCACCGCTTAAAACTCACTATCGTATCAGCTTCCAATCCCTCCCCCGGCAGCGACTTCCAGGCACCCACCACCCTCTGTGTAAAAAACTTGCCTCGTACATCTCCTTTAAACCTTGCCCCTCGCACCTTAAACTATGCCCCCTAATAATTGACTCTTCCACCCTGGGAAAAAGCTTCTGACTATCCACTCTGTCCATGCCCCTCATAATCTTGTAGACCTCTATCAGGTCGCTCCTCAACCTCCATCGTTCCAGTGAGAACAAACCAAGTTTCTCCAACCTCTCCTCATAGCTAATGCCCTCCACATCAGGTAACATCCTGGTAAATCTTTTCTGTATTCTCCAAAGCCTCCACATCCTTCTGGTAGTGTGGCGACCAGAATTGAATGCTGTATTCCAAGTGCGGCCTAACTAAGATTCTATAAACCTGCAACATGGCTTGCCAATTTTTAAGCTCAATGCCTCGGCCGATGAAGGCAAGCATGCCGTATGCCTTCTTGACTACCTTCTCCACCTGCGTTGCCACTTTCAGTGACCTTTGTACCTGTACACCCAGATCCCTCTGCCATTTACTGTATATTTCCTATCTTTATTAGACCTTCCAAAATGAATTACCTCACATTTGTCCGGATTAAACTCCATCTTCCATATCTCTGCCGCAGCCTCCAACCGATTTATATCCTGCTATATCCTCTGATGGTCCTCATCGCTATCCGCAAATCCACCAACCTTTGTGTCATCCGCAAACTTACTAATCAAACCAGTTACATTTTCCTCCAAATCATTTATATATATTACGAACAGCAAAGGTCCCTGAGGAACGCCACTTGTCACAGCCCTCCATTCAGAAACACACCCTTCCACTGCTACCCTCTGTCTTCTATGACCGAGCCAGTTCTGTATCCACCTTGCCAGCTCACCTCTGATCCCATGCGACTTCACCTTCTGCACCAGACTGCCATGAGGGACCTTGTCAAATATCTTACTGAAGTCCATGTAGACAACATCCACTGCCCTACCCTCATCAATCATCTTTGTCACTTCCTCGAAAAACCCGATCAAGTTAGTGAGACATGACTTCCCCTTCACAAAATCATGTTGCCTCTCGCTAATACGTCCACTTATTTCCAAGTGGGAGTAAATCCTGTCTCGAAGAATCCTCTCCAATAATTTCCCTACCAGTGATGTAAGGCTCACCGGCCTGTAATTACCTGGATTATTCTTGCTACCCTTCTTAAATAAAGGAACAACATTGGCTATTCTCCAATCCACTGGGACCTCCCCTGTAGCCAGTGAGGATACAAAGATTTCCCTCAAGGCCCCAGCCCTTGCCTCTCTCAGTATTTTGGGGTATATCCCATCAGACCTGGGGATAATGTTTGTAAAAGTAAAATATTGCAGATGTTGGAAATGTGAAATTAAAAACAGAAAATGCTTCGAAAACACAGCAGGTCCGGCAGCATTTATGGAGGGAGAAACAGAGCCAACATTCTGGGTCTCTATGACGCTTCTTCATTACCACAAGAAGTAGTTGATGCCAAAACACTGAATGTATTCATGAAGCAGCTGGATATAGCACTTGGGGCGAATGGGATCAAAGGTTATGGGGAGAAAGCAGGATTGGGCTATTGAGTTGGACCATCAGCCATGATCGTGATGAATGGCGGATCAAGCTTGAAGGGCCAAATGGCCTCCTCCTGCTCCTATCTTCTATGTTTCTATATTTCTTCAGAGCTAAAGAGAGGTAGAAATTTGTACTGTTGAAGAGTGGGTGGAGCAAAGTAGAAGGTCAGGGATAGGTGGAAGCTTTTGTGGTGAACTTGAATTAATAACTTTTTATGCTTCATGTACTGGGACACCCAGATCCCTCTGTGCCACTGTTTTGCAATCTTTCACCATTTAAATTATATACTGCTTTTCTATTATTCCTGCCACAGTAGACAAGTTCCCACATTCAACTCCATCAGCCAATTTCTCCTCCACTTCCTTAACCTATCAAAATCTCCATGTAAACTCAATGGGCGGGATTTTCCATGCAAACTGCAGTGTGTTTTGCAGCGACGGGAGATGACCTGCCATTGGCTGGCAAATGGATCTTATGATTCCACCGTTGTCAACTGGGTTTCCTGTTGAAAGCTCCCCTCCGCCAGGAAACCCATGGTGGGGATGCGCCGTCGGCAGGACCTGAAGATTCCCCTGCCGTGTATGACTGGAAAATCCAGGCTTAAGGGTGGAATTTTTCAGCCTGTTTCCATCGGCGGGATCTCCTAGTCCTGCTGAAGGTGACCTCCTGTGGCAGGTTCCCTGGTGGTGCAGCAAGCAAGCCATACAAAATGGCGATAGCTAATGGTGAGCTGCCTCCGCTGCTTGTAAACAGAATGTGGGAGGGCCAGAAATTCCCGGCCTATGTCCTCCTCATAATTTGCTTTCCTACTGATCTTTGTGTCATCCACAAATTTTGTAATCATACATCTGATCTCTTCATCCAAGTCATTTATATAGATTGCAAATTGTTGAGGCCCCATCACTGATCCCTGTTGCACTTCCAGATCCACAGCAATGTGGTTGACTCTCAAATGCTCTCCGAAGTGGAGGGCATTTGGAGATGGGCAAAAAATGTTGGCTCAGCCAACAATGCCCATATCCCATAAAAATAAATTCACTCACAACTTGCCAACCTGAAAATGATTTATTTTTCCCTATCCTCTGCTTTCTCTTTGTCAATCAATCCTCTGTCCATGCTAATATTTACCCCGTACACCACGTGCTCTGATTTTGTGTAGTAACCTTTGATAGGGTGGCACGGTGGCACACTGGTTAGCACTGCTGCTTCACAGTGCCAGGGACCCGGGTTCGATTCCCGGCTTGTGTGGAGTTTGCACATTCTCCCCGCGTCTGTGTGGGTTTTCTCCGGGTACTCCGGTTTCCTCCCACAGTCCAAAAATGTGAGAGTTAGGTTGATTGGCCATACTAAACTGCTCCTTAGTGTCAGGGGGATTAGTAAGGTAAATATGTGGGGTTACGGGGATAGGGCCTGGGTGGAATTGTTGTTGGTTCAGGCTCGATGAGCCAAATGGCCTCCTTCTGCACTGTCTGTATTCTATGATTCTAAAAACAGAACATTTGTATTCTATGATTCTATTATATGTCACCTTGTCAAATGCTCTTGGGAAATCTAAGTACACTACATCCGTAGGTTTCTTTTATCCATGGTTCTTGTTACTTCCTCAAAAAACACTGATAAATTAGTCAAACATGATTTCCCTTTCACAAAACTATGTTGACTGCCTAATTGCATTAAGAATATCTAAGTGCCCTTCCATAATTTCTTTAATAATAGATTCCAGCATTTTCCCTGTGACAGATTTTAGGCTAACTGCCCTGTAGTTTCCTGCTTTCTGTCCCTTTCCTTTCTTGAATTAAAGAGTTACGTTTTCAATTTCCCAATCTAATGGGACCTTCCCATAATCTAGGAAATTTTGAAAAATTAAAACCAGTGCATCTCCTATCTCTGCAGCTATTTATTTTAAGACTCTAGGATGAGGGTTATAGGTAGGCCTAAAAGGTAGGGATATGTTCGGCACAACTTGTGGGGCTGAAGGGCCTGTTTTGTGCTGTAGTTTTCTATGTTTCTATGTTTCTATGAAGTTTTCAGGTCCTTGTAAAAGTCTTTAATTCTAATAGTTTTCTCAGTACACTTTCCCTGATGATTGTAATTATTTAAAATTCCTCCCTCCCTTTCATCGCTTGATTTACACGTATTTCTGGGATATTATTTGTGTCTTCTACAGTAAAAAAAAAGACAGAGACCTAAATAGAAACTGGAGCAGGAGTAGGCCATTCGACCCTTCGAGCCTGCTCCACCATTCATTTGGATCATGGCTGATCATCGAATTTAATATCCTGTTCCCCCCCTTCCCCCCCATATCCCTTGATCCCTTTTGCCCCGATAGAAATTTTCCGGTCCCGCTCGTCATGGATTTGATGGAAAAGCAAAACATTCATTAACCTTGGATGAGAATTTCCAGTCCGGGGTGGGTGGGATCGTAAAATCTCACCCAAAATATCTGTTAAACGCTCCTGCCATTTCCTTTTTTTCCTGTTAGTAATTCCCCAGACTCACTCTCTCAAGGATCTACACTCACTTCCAGGAATTGCCTGGAAAACTTGAACTTCTAATGGACAATACTTTTACTCTCTGGGAACTTTCACAAAGGTCTCCAACTATGAGTTTGAGTCGGAGTCTTTGGAGAATCCCGTGGTACTTACTCGGATAGTTACCCAGGAAGTGTTAGACAGAAAAATCATAATCTAGCTCCTGGGTACCTATACAACTGATCCCTAATCACCCAAACTTGTCCCCCAAATCCCTCCACAACCTTCCAACTATCTTCCCCACTCCCCAACCAGTCCCTCAATCCCAGCTTCCCCACTCTGACCTGATCCGATGATGACTCCTTGACCAAACCTGACTAGCCTCAATACCCCACCACACCCTTAACCTAACCTGGCTATCTCCCACCAGCCAACTACCCCCTGACGGGACCTGACTAGACCCCAGTCTGACAACCCCACCCAATTTAACCCCAACCTACCTCCCACTCACCCACTAACCACCTCACTCACCTGCTGCCCTACCCAGCTGCCACCCTACCATCTGACCCACACGCTACGCTACCACCTGACCCACCTGCCAACTTACCCCCTGCACGCTACCACCTAACCTGCCTTCCACCCGACCACCCTTCTCACCTACCATCTCATCCATCTGCCACCCTACCCACTTACCTCACACACCTACCAACCCTACCCATTCACTCATTCATCCAATCACCTATTCACTCATTCACTACCATTAACGTTGGACATTTAAGCTTACAGTATGGCAGCTAGCGCTGTAAAAATCTTCTGCACAGATTCCTTTCATTTCTCTCTGTCGGGATTCCTGCACTGAGTGAGCTTTTCTGCAATGTGGATCAGAAGCCTGGCTATTTTAAACATATCCAGGTAAGTGTAAGTTTTCTGTCTGATCAATGTCACTTCCAGCAGTTCCAGAAGATTTCGGACATTATAAATGGGACAAGGCCTTTGTGAGAATGTGCAGAGTGGAGAGGTATTTGTTGTTGAAGTCAGACAGACTGCAGAACCATTTCCGATCCTGAACTTTCCTGGGTTCTTGTGCAATAAGGTTGATCATCAGATTCCTTTGGCTTACAACATGTCTCTGGTTTGTGATGAAACCTGTGTCATTAGAGCAGTATTACTCATAATCTTACAAAAAACAATTCACTTCAGTAGGAAATAGGCCTCTTGTCCTTTGATGTATTGTTGCTGCAGGCTATCAGTAATCTCACATGCCTTTCACTCCATGCACTTTCCCAGAGAGTGCAATACAAGACTAAATAATGGTCCAGTAGCCACAGTCAGTCATAGATGTATTTTTTAACCACTTCACCGGCAAATGTGTGTTTACTAAGAAGCACTGTTACAGCATAAGTCCTCACTGCAACAATCCATGTAAGTTCACTTCAGCAATAACTTACATTTGCCCAAGTGTACAAGACAATAAATGGCTCCCATGCTGATTGAATATAAAGGCCACAGGCTACAGCTTTCCCGTCAGATAATTTTTCAAGCATTACATCTGAAGAGCTTTACTGTCTATCTTTGTTTTGGGTGATACTGGAGTGTGCAGCGGGGGTGGTGGTCTTACTAATTTACTGCCCTTTCCTTGTTTTAATGATAAATAAATGCTATCTGAAATCTCATCACTGGGTGTCCCAGATGGTCATTTATGGATTTCAATACACAACATGGTGTTGTTACAGATGCGTGAGGAAGGGTAAAAATGACCCCCCTCATCCAGTGCTCCAAGCCTGACTGAAACAAGATTTATTTTATGAATTTAGTGAAGATGCGCTTTGCCAATGTGTCCGCTTTCAGATTATAAAGAATTAACCAGACAGGTTTTTTAAGTTTAAACAAAGTATAAGATAGGTTTATTGATCCTACTTCCTGTATTAAAAAAAAGTGCTGGGTAAATCCCAACCACCATTCATTCATAAGACACGCACATTCCCTGGGCACTCACACACATTAGGGCAGATTGTAGAAAAAGAGGACAGGTATAAAAGAAGATCAACAATCAAAGGAATAAACAGTTAACTGTCATTTGGCTGGTCTTGATGTGGTGGTTCCACATTGCGGCCATTTTGTTCAGTTGTTTTCTTGCATGTAGTCATATGGGACTGACTTCCATGTTTTCATTCCCAAAAGATCTTGATTTGCAGTAGATTTTAAACTTCAAAGTACTTTGGTGCAGAGGAATCTGGGTGTCCTCGTGCACGGATCACAGAAAGTTAGCGTGCAGGTGCAGCAGGTAATAAGGCACGCAAATGGAATTTTGGCATTCATTGCTAATGGAATAGAGTATAAATGTAGGGAAATGATGTTGCAACTGTCTAGGGAAATGATGTTGCAACTGTCTAGGGCAATGGTGAGACTGCATCTGGAGTGTTGCACATAGTTTTGGTGCCCTACATGAGGAAGGATGTAAATGCATTAGAGAGGGTTCCGAGAAGGTTCACTAGATTCATTCCAGGGATGAAGGACTTGTATTATGAAGAGAGAATGAGCAGTTTGTGTCTATACTCACTGGAATTTAGAAAAATGAGAGGCGATCTGATTGAGGTATATGAGATGCCACAGGGGATTGACAAGATAGACATAGAGTGGATGTTTCTGCTTGTTGGGCATTCTAGAACAAGAGGCCATAGATTTAGGCTTAAGGATGGCAGACTCAAAACGGAAATGACAAAGAATTATTTTACTCAAAAGGTCATGAATCTGTGGAATTCTTCATCCCAGAGTGCAGTGGACGCATGATTAATAATGGGACGAAGGGGTATGGGGAGTGGGCAGGAAGGTGGAGATAAAGCGATGAGGCCAAGATGAGATTGTATTGAATGGCAGGACAGGCTTGAGATTTCCCTACTGCTGCTCCTCGTTCTTATGTTCTTTTATTCTCTTCTCCAGATGGTTATATTGCAAATCCAGGTGCAATACTAGAGATGGAGACAGAGAAAAGAAAGAGAGAGCTTCCTTGCAGCTTTTCAATAAAGCATTCTGATATCTCTTTTTACCTTTCTGGCTTGGTAAACCACTTCTGAAAAGCCCTACTGGCTGTATATTCTAGAGGAAGTTGATTACAATTTCTGCTGGAGTCAATGGACAGGATTTTCCATGCCCCCTGTGGCATGTTTCTCTGTTGCAGAGGTCCAGCATTGGGTTTCTCGTTCTATGCACGCCAGCTGCCAAGAAGCCCATGCTGGTTGTTTGCAGTCGTCAGGACCGAAAGATTCTACCAGCAAGAATGGCAGGAAAGTTCAGGCAATTATTTTGTAGAAACATCTGAAGAGTTCCAAGATCATGTGAAAGCCAAAAGGAGATTAGGTCCTTCACACTCCTCCGGTGGGGTGTGTATGTCCTCTTCACATCCCACTTGGTTGGAACACAGGTTTATATTCTGGTAGTGACCAATTCTCCATTGCTTAATAGGGTTACAGTTTGTTGTTTCTTTCTTTAATCCAGTCAGATAAAGGAGAATTAAAAATAGTATTTTTTTTTAAAAGCACATCCTCGTAACAGGGTGGATAGCTTTTATTCACATAAACCCTAACCCAAAATTATTGGTGATCAGCAGTTATATTATGTTCTCAGAGTAGTGGAGGGATACCAGTAGATGTGTTGTGTTTGGACTTTCAGAGGGTGTTCGACAAGTTACCTCGCAAAAGATTAAGTCATAAGGTAAGAGCCCATGGTGTTGGAAGTAGTATATTGGCATGACGAGAGAATTAGCTAACCCCCTCCCCTGATACAATGGTATGTCAAGAATAGGTGATTGGACTCCCTCTTGCTGGAGGTGGAAATATACAATGAAATAGTGTCACATGAAGATCTTTGTGAGTTGAAGACCACTCATGTTCACAATACAGTAAAGTAAGTCATGACAAGTTCTCGGAAATATTGGGTGGAATTTTCAACCTGAGCAGGGTATAAAACTGATGGTGCACCTTGCTTGATGTCAGAGCTTTATGAGAAATTTATAATAGTATAATTTGCATATAGAGAACAATATATGAGATTGGGTATAAGCAGATAAGGCAATATGACTTTATTTGAAGGCAAGTGCATATAAAAAAAAGTTATATTGTACAATATGACTATTAAGTAACTAACATGTTTTAGATTATAGAATCATAGAATCCCATAGTGCAGAAGGAGGCCATTAAGCCCATTGAGTCTGCACCGACCACAATCCCACCCAGGCCTCATCCCCATAACCCCATGTATTTACCCTAGCTAGTGCCTCTGACACTAAGGGGCAATTTAGCATCACCAATCCACCTAGCCTGCTCATCTTTGGACTGTGGGAGGAAGCCGGGGCACCTGGAGGAAACCCATGCAGACACGGGGAGAATGTGCAGGCTCCGGACAGACAGTGACCCAAGTCGGGAATCGAACTCAGGTCCCTGGCGCTGTGAGGAAGCAGTGTGCCACCGTGCCGCCCCTAATAGCAATGTTTTTGCTGAGTTTCATTTTAACGTGAGTATAATTAAAAGGCAGATCAAATCATGATTTACCACCACTAAATTTTACATTATGTTCTTGATCTGATTTAAACTCTTCCACTCAGTCAGTAGAAGTTAGATTTTGGCCATCATGTTCCAATCAACCAATAAGTCAGATTTCTATACACTTTTGATGGATTAAATTGAATTTGAAGAACTGGAATTAAATTGAATGCATGAGGTTGGGGAAAAGGAATTTTGGCGGCGATTCCCCCTGCTGCACTGCTTTTGTAGCACAGCGGGCTGGGAGACTCGAGCAGAGGCCGTTTCATGGGTTCCCCGCTGGACGGCGTGACCTCCACGTGTCTCCCCGTACTGGATATCTGGCGCTGTCAGCTCCACGCCGGAAATCAGCAAGGAGATGCATAAATTCTTTAAATGTTCATTTACATACCATTTAAATCTAATTAGCGGACCCGGGACTGAAATCTCTGGGCCCACTAGCCTCTCCCCCACGCGCCCACCCCCCCCCCCACCCTGCCAGCCAGGGGTATTTCACTCCAGCGGGGTTTACAATAGATGGGGGGATATTGGGGCCCCCCAAAGGGTTGGGTGCCTAAGGTGCCAGCCTGGCCCCCTGGCACTGCCCAAGGGACAAAGTGCCAATGCCCAGGGGAGCACCATGAAACTGCCCATTGAGCATGGGACGGTGCCAAGGGGGATGGGGCCCACTGTGGGGCAGGGCCTGATGGGGGCAGGGCCTCTGGGGGGAGATCTGCCGGGATGGGTTGTCCTGTTGCCACTCTGCATTTGGGCTGAATGATAGATGGAGGGAGGCCACCGATCGGGGCTGGCCATCAGGGTGTTGGGGGGGGGGGGGGGGGGGGGGACGGAGCATCTTGTTGGGGGGATCAGGGCTGCTGGGGGGGCTGAGTCAGGGCTGCTGGTGAGGAGGGACATCGAGGTGGGCTGAGGGCGGAGGGGCGAGGCTGGCTCGGGCATGTTTGTGAGGCCAGTGATCCAGCTGTTGGGGGGGTGGGAGGATCAGTGATGCAGGGGTCACAGAGCTGGCCAGCATTCGGGCCACTGCGCATGCGCCGATCTCAACATTGACAGATTGGTGCATGCACAGTGGCCCGTTCTGCACTGGGCTGCCGGCGTCTCAGGGGCCCTTCCCCCTGATTTTTGCACTGGTTTACGCTAGTGAACTCTGCAGTGAACAGAGAGTGGGAGGTTCATTTTAAAACTCCCGCTGAAAAAACCAGCAGGATTTACTCCAGTTTTACATAAATTCGACACGTAGAATTTCTTTGGGAGAATTGCCCCCTTTATTTTAAATTTTTTTAACGCCAGATGTTTTTGTATCTAATATTTATATAAGGATTCTGAACTCACGATGGAAAAAAATAAACTTCACTTCATTCCAGTCAACTGATATCATGCATTTTGGTATGTCGCAGTTGAGTGTGGAGATCGGAATATCGTCAAATATTTGGGGATTTGCAACTGCCATGAAATAAAAAGTAGCAACGGTTGTAATATAACCTCGACATTGACTCTTATGCCTCATGTTTATAGGATCGGAAGTCTTTAATTTTCTGTTATTACTGTCGTTTATCCCTCCTCTTTGTCCATGAGTGAAAGAGAGTGGAAAAAAAAGAATTTTTTAAAAATAGGAATTAAATCTAAAATGTACGTTCCTGAAGGCCGTTAAGTCTATATTTATAGCTGTGAATGGGTTAAATGACTTTGTCTGTTCACTGAAATAAGTGACTTTCTCAGCATATTCCGAAGCATGGACTTGCAACTCAGGACCACTTGTTTTTGTCACAAACCTGATCTGTGAAGCACTTTAATAAATTATGCAATGACATTTTTATTCCTTTGCATGAAACAATGATGCTTAAATAAGAATAAACTCCTTTGTCTCTTTTCTGTAAGCAACTCTTGCATGGCGAATGAGCTCTGGGTGAGCTGCCTTGTTCTACAAGTGGAATTTGTGGCTGGAAATGGTTTAAACATAATGCTACAATACTAATGCAGCTTCTAAATCACGTCAGTAGCAATCAGTATGTTATAATTAACAATTTATTGAACAAGCAATAAAATGACTGTCAGATTACTTCTTAAAGCAGCAGAATAAAACGGGTAATAAATAGCATTGGCTCGACAAATTGCACGGTAATAGAAATGTTCTTAAGATTTATAGAGTGCAAAAAGATAGATGTGCTATTAGTTAAGAGGCATAAACCTAACTAAGTTCTGTTTATTGAAGCGATATTGCCACATGGGTCAAAGTTTGCTGAGCCTTGTACATCATTCTAATTTCAGCTCATTTGCTCCATTTTGGGTGGTCACTATATGAACTACAGAAAGTTCCAAAGCAGTTCAACGACTTTCTTTTTCTTCGCTCTGTCAATGTCCCTTTAATCATAAACAGTACAGTAAAACCCTAATAAAAGACACTGACATTTTACAAGGAAAAAGTCAGTTTTACAAGCAGATTGATCTTGTCAGGGGGCCGCATTTCTCCACCATTAGTATTTGGAGCTTATTAGATGAAATCCCACTTGAGAACAATTCCTACTCCTGGACCAATTGCTGGATCAACCGGCAGAATTGAAAAGGCAAACGATCTTCAGAACGGACAAAGCAGAAGGGCAATTAAAATCGACGGCGTTGTCAAACTTGCAGTCAGGTCGCTCAATAATCAGTTACTCGGATGTACAAACTTGAGGGGATAAGTTTTAGCAAAAAATAATTACGTTAACTGAGAAAATGTCTTAAGGCTTCAACCATTACCTGAGAGTGTTTATCACTCCAATCATGAAATTATGCTCAAATATTGATGCAGGAAAACTTATTGTCGGCACATGCAGCCACTTTTTTTCCCGTTATATTTAAAAGAAAGATGTCCGAAAGGTGTGCTGATTAGGTGCATTGGCCATACTAAATTCTCCCTCCGTGTACCCGAAAAGGCGCTGGAGTGTGGCGACTAGGGGATTTTCACTTCATTGCAGTGTTAATGTAAGCCTACTTGTGACACTAATAAGTAATAAAAAAAACTAAAACAGAAAGGGAGAAAAAAAGAATGGCATATTTAAAATCTAGATTCTGACTTTTATTTTCTTAGCAATAATATGATGCAATGATGACAGTTTATGACCCATTAAGCCATTATGTGTCTGCACCTTCCAAAACTTCTTGTCACAGCCACTCAATGTTCAAAGAGTTTTTATTTTAGTCCTTGCAGAAGCTGCAGCTTCCAATTATTATCCCGATGATGTGATTTGCAATTGATGCTTTACTCGGAAATGCTGCGTCGTCCTTAGAGGACACGAAATGCTACCTCTGATGGCCACTGACTTAGTTTGCCAAAATTTCAAAGGAAAAATGCATTTCCGTAGGAGCTCGAAAAGAATTGATGGCATATAACATAATTTTGAAGTATCTATTACGATTAAAACATTATTGATTTGTACACTTACTAAAATAATACATTTTAAAAGAGACTTTAGCAATGTACAGTCTATTTAGCACTTGATTAGAGCTCATAAACAACAAAGTCCCTCAAAAGTAAGTGTTTTCATTCTGGTTGAAGTGAACAGTAGGTAAGTATTGTGCATTTATATTGTTTGGAATGCACTGCAACTGACTATAAGAAACAATTTACACTCATATAATGTCAAAGGTACTAAATGAAGATGCACTAAAACCCTTTCTTTGCAGCTACATTGAAGTATCCCCATTCCAATTCTCCTCCAGCACCGAGTGGTGCACTAAGGCAGATTTTGTCTGTTTACATCGGTAATTGTTCCTGGAACAGGTCTGTTGCCAGAGGCTTATGGCTTGAGGGACAACATTCTGTATTAAGCAGGGCTGACCAGGAATCTCACCAAGTCTTAACACTAGCCTTCGGTGTGTTTGGAAGGATTTGCAGATTGACACACTCAAACATAGAAACTAGAAGCAGGAGTAGGCCATTCGACCCTTTGAGCCTGCCCTGCCATTCATTTTGATCATGGCTTATCATCAAATTCAATTACCTGATCCCCTCTTCCCCCCATATCCTTTGATCCCTTTAGCCCCAAGAGCTATATCTAATTTCTTCTCGAAATCAGACAATGTTTTGGCCTCAACTGTATTCTGTGGTAGTGAATTCCACACACTTACCATTCTCTGGGTGAAGAAATGTCTCCTCACCTTCGTTCTAAAAGGTATACCCCTTATCCTCAAACTATGACCCCTCAAACTCCCCTACCATTGGGAACATTCTGAATCTACCCTGCCTAACCCTGTAAGAATTTAATAAGTTTCAATGAGATTTCCCCTTCACTCTTCTAAACTCCATTGAATATAATCCTAACTGACTTGCAAGTCTCTCCTCATATAACAGACCTGCCATCCCAGGAATCAGCCTGGTAAACTTTTACTGTGCTCCCTATGTAGCAAAGATATCCTTCCTCAGATAAGGATACCTATGGTGGACCTCAGTTGTGCCTTTGTCCTATGTGGACCATCGTTGTGTGTGCTTGTCATACCTGGACACATCCCCTTCCAGTTTGGTTCCTCCCCTCGGCACCTAGTATAAAGGTAGCTGTCTCCTCCCCTTGTTCAGTCCAGGTTGGTTATTTTTTTGGGATCTGCTCCTGATTCTGTTGTGAATAAAAGCCTACACTTATATTGGCATATCGGTAGTCTTTCGCCTTATTGATAGCGAATCAATACCAAAGCTGCACAAAAACTCTAGATGTGGCCTCACCAATGCCCTATATAATTGCAGCAAAACATCCCTATGCCCAAATCTTCTTGCTATGAAGGCCACTATACCATTTGCCTTCTTTATTGCCTGCTGTACCTGCGCTGCGCACTTACTTTCAGTAAGTTATTTGACCATGTCATGAACATGCCTTCTTGGTCATCAAGACCTGGAGCGGGATTTGAACCCAGAGTTTCCGGCTCAAATGCAGGGATGCTACCCACTGCGCCATAGGACTTCCTAATACATTGAAGTGAAGTCACTGTTGCAATCCAGAAAACATTGCAGTCAATTTGTGCACAGCAAGGCCCACAAGCAAGGATGAGATAGTGACCAGATCATCTGTTTCAGTGATGTCATTTGAGTGTTAGCTGTTTGACAGGATGCTGGGAGATCTCCACTTGTTTTAGTGAAATAATGAACTGAATCTTCCGAGGAGTGGCAATCACTGTCAGGTTGCCAATCTACCACCATTTCTTAGTGCAAAGGTGGAGCTCCGCATTTCTGGCCAAATGCGTCTGAACCGGGTCTCTTCAGATAAGTGGAGCATCCATGTTCCAGGAGCCATTCCTCACAATGCAGGGTTGTCAGGGAAGCCAAGCCACACCCACTTCTATAGTACTAGCCTCTGTACTTTGGTGAATGTTCAGTGACTAACACACTGAAAAGATTTGGGACATTTAAATCGCTTTTCAGTATGTTAGTGAATGAACGTGAGAAAGGGACGTGGGTCGGGTGGGCTGAGTGGTAGGTTGTGGGGTAGCCGGGTGGGTAGGGTGGCAGGATCGTAGGTGCAGAGTGGTACGTGTTAGGTTGGATAAAGTGCCAAATGAGTAGGTAGCAGGATGGGTAGGTGATAATGTTAGGTCGGGTCGGGTCGGGTTGTGGGGGAGAGTTGGAGGAGTTAGAGGGTCGAAAATTACATGGTCAGGGGAGTCGGAACGGAGAGGAATCAGTGTTAGAGGTGGGGGATTTCAGAGGATCGGGGGGGAGTCAGTAGCGAGTTGGGCAGTAACTTGTATAGGTACCCAGGAATTGGATTTTTTTCTGTCTGACATTTCCCGGATAACTATCCCGATAAGTCAGAACTCTCTGAATCTTCAGGTGGATTTTCCCACCCATGGATCAGAAATTACAGCTACTTCCCTGCTGCCATCAGACTTTTGAATGGACTTACCTTGCATTAAGTTGATCTTTCTCTGCACCCTAGCTATGACTGTAACACTACATTCTGCACTCTCTCCCTTTCCTCCTCTATGAACGGTATGCTTTGTCTGTATAGCGTGGAAGAAACAATACTTTTCACTATATTCTAATACATGTAACAATAATAAATCAAATCAAAATCAATAAAAATTCCCGGCCAAGGTCAATCAACCTTTTAATAGTCCTTTAAATTGTCTGCATCATCCGCAACGATTCCCACCATGGGCAGGCAGTGAGCAGTATTGAAAAATGCACACCTCTCACTCAAACCTAGCCTTGGGGAGCAACGCAGGGGGTCCAGGGGAGCTGGGAAATGACCCATTGGAAGTTGAAAACTCCTGTGCAGTTCCCATAGAGTCCTTGTGTCAGACTTCCAAGGGGTCCTATAACGCATCCTGTGGGTATGTCTGGTCTCCAGGCATCCAGAGACTGGAAAATCTCGGCCATTGACATGTTGATTGAACTTTCATCTCACACTGGAGGTAAGAATTGGGTCCAGAAATATGAAATTCTGATTTTTTTTTGTTTTGGCTGAAGAAGCAAAGTTCTTCTGCCTTCCAAACCCTGATCAATTTTTTGTCTGGACTTTTCACAGATGGGGAAGGCCTTTGGTGAATAAAGTACATGGACCACTTCCAAAGTGAGTGACGCCATTGTGAGAACCATACAAAATTTAAATTTCCTTCCCCATGCTATTTTTGTGCTGGTGTGAGTTATAGAAGCCCCTAAAAACACACACACCCTTGGCGTCACTGCCTGCTAAGGAATTGGAAAAATTCTGACAGGTAAATGTTAAATGTTTTGATACTTTCAGATCTGACTATTTGATGCTGTATTTTAATGTAGATGTGCTTCTCAGGCAGCAATTGATCATAGGCTTCTGTCCTGCAAAGATAAGTGTTGGAATGCATTTCAGCACTTTTTCCATTGAAAAAACTGTCGGAAAATGTGCTGACAAATTCGCCTGTCATGTTTTGGACTGAGATTTAAATGTCCAGTTAGCTTGTAATTTGAAACAAAAATGTCCTGTTGTTGAATGTTAAAAGAAAATCTAACCATCAACTCCACTCCATTGATTGATAGGCAATTGGCTTTGAAATGGAAAACACTTCACAGAATCCCTACAGAAGGAGGCCATTCGGCCTATCAAGTCTGTACCAATTCGCTGACAGAGCATGTCACCTAGACCCATCCCCCTGTCCTAAGGCCATAACACCACACATTTGGAGTGGCACGGTGGCACTGGGGCAGCATGGTGGAACAGTGGTTATCACTGCTGCCTCACAGTGCCAGGGACCTGGGTTCAGTTCCCAGCTTGGGTCACTGTCTGTCTGGAGTTTGAATGTTCTCCCCGTGTCTGCGTGGGTTTCCTCCAGGTTCTCTGGTTTCCTCCATAGTCTGAAAGATGTGCTGGTTAGGTACATTGGCCATGTTAAATTCTCCCTCAGTGTACCTGAACAGGCGTCGGAGTGTGGCAACTAGGGGATTTTAATAGCAACTTCATTGCAGTGTTAATGTAAGCCTATTTGTGACTAACAAAATAACCTTTATTTACTATGGCTAATCCCCCTAACCTACACATCTTGGGAACCAAGGGGCAGTTTAACATGGCCAATCCACCTAACTTGCAAATCTTTGGACTGTGGTCGGAAACTGGAGAACCCGGAGGAAACCCATGCAGATGCAGGGAGAATGTGCAAACTCCACACAGTCAGCCAAGGCTGGAATAGAACCCGGGTCCCTGGCGTTGCGAGGCAGCAATGCTAACCACTGTGCCACTCAACCTGTTCTTTCAGGTTCGGGGGTCTGGAGATGAAAGCTAATGCTTTAATAATTGTGATAATTATGAACGCTTCTTAGAGTTCCAAAGAAGCTGGCATACCCAGCTCTGCTGACACAGCTGCTGAAGGGAGTGATTAACAGTTCAAAAGGTTTGTAAGAAAAACCTGTAGCTCCTCAATACATGACTGTTGTCATGACTTAAGGGATTCAGCCTTGTTCCTTGGTACCACAGCTGGTTTTGCAGTATCAATGACAGATTATGAATCAGAGCTTTTTGTAACTTGTTACAATCATTTTGTTCACCTGCAGCCATGGCTCCCATGAACTGTACATTTTTAAAAATTCATTTGTGGGAGCTGGGCATTGCTGGCTGGCCAGCATTTATTGCCCATCCCTAGTTGTCCTTGAGAAGGTAGTGGTGAGTTGCCTTCTTGAATGGCTGCAGTCCATGTTCGGTGGGTTACAATGCCCGTAATAGAGGGAATTCCAGGATTTTGACCCAGCGACTGCGAAGTAATGACAATATATTTCCAAGTCAGGATGGTGAGTGGCTTGGAGGGGAACTTGCAGGTAGGTAGTGGTGTTCCCATGTATTTGCTGCCCTTGTCCTTCGAGATTGAAGTGATCGTGGGTTTGGAAGGTGCTGTCTAAGGATCTTTGGGAATTGCTGCAGTGCATCTTGTAGATAGTACTCACTGCTGCGACTGAGCATTGGTTGTGGAGGGATTGAATGTTTGTAGATGTGGTGCCAATCAAGTGGGCTATTTTGTCCTGGATGGTGTCAAGCTTCTTGAGTGTTGCTGAAGCTGTACCCATCCAGGCAAGTGGGGAGTATTCCATCACACTCCTGACTTGTGCCTTGTAGATGGTGGATAGGCTTTGGGAATTCAGGAGGTGAGTTACTCTCCACTGTATTCCTAGCCTCTGATTTGCTCTTGCAGCCGCTGTGTTTATGTGGTGAGGCCAGTTGAGTTTCTGGTCAATGGTAATAGTGGGGGATTCAGTGATGGTAACACAATTGAATGTCAAGGATGGTGGTTAGAGTATCTCTTATTGGTGATGATCATGGCATTTGTGTGGCGCGAATATTACTTGCCACTTGTCAGCCCAAGCCTGGATATTGTCCAGACTTTGTTGCATTTGAACATGAACTGATCAGTATCTGAAGAGTCACGAACGGTGCTGAACATTGTGCAATGATCGATGAATATCCCCACTTTTGACCTACTGAATAAGTGGCTGTGGAGAATACATGGAGAGAATGGAGGTGGGACGGGTGACATGGCGGGGATATGAGGGGATTGAGCGGTCATGGGGTGGCATAGGAAAATGGGATGGCATTCTCACTACTGCACTAGCCATTATTTCCTGAACCACTTCTCTACATATGTGTAACCACTGGGAAGGATGAGCAAGGTTCTGCCAACTTGCATTTCATTTAGCAACGAACCCCATCTCCGACTGCAGTATTCAAACCAAGCAGAGTTATAGGACAGAAGGATGGGAAAGGAGAGATACTGAGGAGAAAAGTAAAAGGGATGGTGACAAGAGGAGAAAAAGTGATAAAATAGATGCAGGGAGGAAATTAAAGACAAAATGAAAATGGGGGTGGGGGGGCGGGAGTGAGAGCAGCTTCGGGGAACCGAAGTAGGAAAATATGATGGAGGAAATAGAAGAGAGGAGGAAGGCATTAAATAAGAGGTGGTAATGGAGAACAAATGCACATCAGGCGAGGGGAGAAGATTTGTACCAGAGACCCAAATACCCAATATAATATCAAGGCCTAAATTCTTACCTTGTCGATGGTGGGACCAGAAGCAGATGTGAAATTCATTCCGTCCCTCCATTAACTCCCGACAGCAATTTCACACGGACTAGCCTGTTAACGGGCAGCCAGTGTGAAATGCACTCTGCGCTAGTGGGGGTGGTGGTGTGGGAAGAAGGCAGGCATCAAGACAAGTGAGAATTCAGACAGTTCAAACTGAGTTCCCTGAAGGGCCGACAATTGCTGTGGAGCTGCACTATTGTTTAAAGCATATTTGTTCACAGGAAATACAACAAACTATTTCTAATGCAGCAGCAAACAACTGACAGCAATACTCCTAACTCCTCAAATTTCAAACATCGTCTGGGCATTTTACCCCACGCTGGATCAGGAATGATGCAAAAAAAGATGAAGGCCGCCTTGTCAATTGGACCATGCGTCAAGCATAAAAGCACATGGGTGGGGAGGCGGGAGGGGGAACACTAAAAATCCCAGTCAACTGGTGCTGTAATTGGCTTAATTGGCATTTCAAATGTCACCAGGTACACCTCCAATTCCCACGTATGACCACTGACCGTGATATGGCACGATGTCCCGATGACTTGGGACATCCGTCCAATGTTTTTCCACAATTTTGCACCAGTTCAATACCTACGCATCTGAGAAAAGCATGTAGGCCAGAATGTTACCCTCTTACATGCCTCTGATATAGTCGGCAGCTCTGAGAGACAGACCACCATCCTTAACTGGCTGCCGGCTGCCAAGTACCACCCAAAGGTCTGCCACATGCTCCTTTTGATATTGGCGGCAGGACTTGAACCTCTTCTGAAAAATTCAGCCTTGCATTTCAAATTATAAGGAAAATATGCAAAGATCTTTTCTAGTGCTTCAGGTTCCTCCATACAACAATTTAAAAATGATCTCATTTTTATTTAACTGCTGCATGTGGGCATCGCTGGCTAGGCCAGCATTTATTGCTCATCCCTAATTGTTCTTCTTGGACTTTAACCTGGTGTTGTGAGACTTCTTACTGTGTTCTTGAGAAGGTGGTGGTGAGCTGCCTTCTTGAACCACAGCTCTCTTTCTCTCTCCACAGCTGCTGCCAGATCTGTTCATTCTTTCCACCACTTTCTCTTTTTATTTTAGACCTCCAATATTTTGCTTTTGTTTCAAGTGAAAAGGTTGAACAGTATCTAACTTGGCTCTCTCAGACGCAATCTCGACAGTTCTTGACACGGTTACCAGCTCAGAGATCCCGGAGCATGCTCATTCCATCAGTACGCACTTAATGCTGAGACAACAACATCTACACTGACTCGACTATGTTCATTCGATGAATGACAGCCATACACCCAAAGACCATGGCCTCCTGGGTGTCCATACTTCCATTACAAGGACACCTTTAAATGAGATATAAAGATGGTGGACAACAAATGGATACTGACCGCTGGGAGATAGTCACCAATGGCTGGGACGCTTGGAGGCTGACGGAAGGACTTTTGGAAGAGACGGGCAGAAATGGAAAGTGCCACTGACTGAAAAGATGTCCCAGAAAAAACAAAGGCCGGCGAATTGTGCACCTTCTCAGCCCACCATAATCTTTGCAGCAAATGTGGCAGAGAGTGCCGTGCCAGAGTGCTGCTCTGTACCACACGAGGCAAGAATGTGTCACTGCATGCAAACTGTTACAAGACTGGAGGTTGCCAAAGGACAGTGGAAATTCTACCCTCCACGAACTTGAATTAATTCCCACATCCTAACTCACAGGAAATCCCATTCACACATCGCCACTTTGCTTGCCAAGTTACATTGGCTCCCAGTGAAGCAACGTTCTGATTTTAAAATTCTCACCCTTGTTTTCAAATCCATCCATGGCCTCACCATCACCCCCAGTTCTGAAATTTCCTCCTGTTCCACAGCCTTCCGATATATCTGCACGAATGTAATTCTGCTTTCTTGAATGTAATCGCTCCAGAGTTGGTGACAGCCAATTACCCAGGTAGGTGGTAAGCATTGGAATTTCCTCCCTACCCTTCTCTGCCTTGCTTTCCCCCTTAATGACACTTGTTAAAACCTATCACTTTGATCAAGCTTTTGTAAGAATGACGTGCATTTATATATGTCCCTCATGACCTCAGTAAATACCTTTGAAGAATATTCACCGTATAATGGTGGGACTACACTACTAAATAGCCCTTACATACTTCTCCAAAGCAACTTAAAGGAGATTGAATATATTAAAGGTGCTAAGTACTAGGAGTTGTTGTGGACAAAAGTCTAGTGACTGTTGAAGCTGCAGGTAGTGCCATTTTCATGGTGCTATGATCATAACTTTTTTGAAAGTGATAGAACAGTCATCTCACTCATTTAATTTGACTTGGAATCTCAAAAGCGACACTTTGCATTTGCAGTTGGATCATTTCCAGCCTGAAATTCAATTCCTAATCTTCAAATTAAATAAATGACCTCCTGACTCTCAATCTTGTGGCCAATATCTTAACCATGGCTACTTCTAAACATTCTTCACAAAGTAGATTAAGGAGTTTTGTTACTTTACTATTTGGGGAGCTGTGAACCCATCAGTTTTGATCCATTTTATAAGTTTCAGGTCCTGCATAATAATTGGAGATTATATACTACAAAGTTCAAAATGTAGAAACAGGTTCACTTTTTCTCACAATGTAATATATAACAGTGCCTCATGGAAATATATCTTATTTGACATTGCAAAGATTTACCAATTTAAAAAAGAACTATCCCTCTCTCAACTCCTCATGTGGGATGAACGTAGAAGATTTTAACAATGTGCAAATTATTTGCTCAACTATACTGCTAGACTCATGGTGAGGAGGGGGGGGCAAAGTTTTCCTGTCCCCCCAGCCGCAGGAATCATAGTGGGCTGGGGGCAGACAATGCAAAGGTCCATTGACCTTGGGTGGGATTTTCCAGTTTTGAGGCGAGCGCGGCTGGAAAACCTCACCCATGGAGTCATAGGGGCAAATTTTCCCGTTCCATCCGCCACAGGAATCGTAGCAGGCGGGGACGGACCATGCAAAGGTCTGTAGACATTGGGCGAGATTTTCCGGTCTTGGGGCAAGTGCAGCCAGAACATATCGCTCATAGAGCATTGTCATACAGTGCAGAAAAGGCCCTTCGGACCATTAAGTCTGCACTGATAATAACTACCACTAAAGGCATGCTTATCCCATTTTCCTGCACTTGTACCATATCCTTTAATGTTATGATATTTCAAGTGCTCATCCAAATATTTTTTAAAGGTTGTAAGGTTTCTGTCCTCCACTGCCTTTCCAGGTAGTGCATTCCAGATTCCCACCATCCTCTGAATGAAAAAGTTTTTTCTCAAATCCTCTCTGAATCTCCTGCCCCTTATCCTAAAACTATGTACCCAAGTGATTGACCCTTCATTGATGGACGGTAAAGGTGAAAACATCTTATTGAATCTTGATCGATTTCAGATCCTCCAACGTCAGTAACTCTCCAGCACCTTGTACGCCAGGGTTCACGATCCATATGTGAGTCAGGCTCCACACCATATATTCAACATCAGTCGACTAAAAGGTTAAATGCACTTATTTAATCTTTCATTAATGTCCATCCAAAAGATGGTGGGCAGGTACTTTTATCATGTGATTGTGTGAGAATACGATGATGAAAGAATAGAGTTAATCATGCTGCAATCGCAAATGTTTCTTTAACACATCTCTACAAATTATCCAGTAAACCAGCTAGCCTCAAGTGACAAAAGGTTTATTAGTTTAAATTATATCCACACCGGTAGAATAAAGCCAATTAGCTCTCTCATGCTTGATAGCTGGACTAAGGAGAACACCAAAAGGCTTGTCCATGCTGTCCAGTTTTTACCATTAAGCAAGTCCCAATTGCCCATGTTTGGCCCATATCCCTCTATGCCAATCTTACACATGCAACTGTCTAAATGTTTTTTAAAAGACAAAATTGTACCCACCTCTACTACCAGTTCTGGCAGCTCGTTCTAGATGCTCACCACTCTCTGAGTGAAAGAAATGCCCCTCTGGACCTTTTTGTATCTCTCCCCTCTTACCTCAAACTTATGCCCTCTAGTTTTAGGCTCCTCTACCTTTGGGGAAAGATGTTCACTATCTACCTTATCTATGCCCCTCATTATGTTATAGACCTCTATAAGATCACCCCTAAGACTCCTACGCTCCAGGGAAAAAAAGTCGAAGTCTATCCAACCTTTTCTTATAACTCAAACCATCAAATCCCGGGAGCATCCTAGTCATTTTTTTCTGCACTCTTTCTAGTTTAATGATATCCTTTCTATAATAGGGTGACCAGAACTGTACACAGTATTCCAAGTGCAAGTGTATTGGCCTCCATAAAGGAATATGCAAGTCCAGCACAGGAGTCCAGGCCAGGAAAGCATACTTTTAGAATTAGCAACATGAATGCTAAAATGATCAACGCATTAGAGCATTTGAAGTGTAGTTTATAAAAAAAAGCCATATTATGCTTGCTATTAGTGCAAAATTGTAAATAGATTATACTAATTATAAATTTATGCTGTTATTTCAATATGTGAACATTTACCAGATTCATCTTAGATATTTAATTCCAAGACTTCAATTTCTACGGTTATGTTTTAATTACATTAAACCCTCAATACACAACAAATTGACGGTTGAATAACCAGCACCCTGTTATTAATCAAGACTGATGATCACAGCTCCTGCTTAGCGAAGATCAGAGTAATGTCTCTGTGATACTGAAGGTACCAGTTGGAGGTTAGTACCTGCTTGAAAGTAATCTAAAAAAAAGCCGTGCTGATTTATACTAGTCAGGCAAACACAACTTGCCATTTTCTGCCTGTGAATACAGAAATCTAAGTTTTTAACATTTATTTATTAATGTCAAAAGTAGGCTTGCATTAACACTGCAATGAAGTTACTGTGAAAATCCCCTAGCTGCCACATTCTGACGCCTGAGGGAGAATTTAACATGGCCAATGCACCTAACCAGCTCGTCTTTCGGACTGTGGGAGGAAACCAGACCGCCCGGAGGAAACCCACGCAGACACAGGAAGAACATGCAGACTTTGTACAGACAGTGACCCATGCCAGGAATCAAACCCGGGTCCCTGGCGCTGTGAGGCAGCAGTGCTAACCACTGTGCCACCGTGCTGCCCCTCCAAATGTAGTATTAGTATTATTATTACCCAACATAAACTCTGAAATTTAAATACAGGTTTCTGATTTTCCTTATAGATTACTTCACAAACGGTTGCAGTTTCACTGTCGGTGTTACAAAGTAAAAATGTTGTGGGGCTACATTCTTCAGATTGTCTCACATCACCCGTCTAGCATTTTTGCCTGAAAAAGAAGCAAGTTTGAAACAAAAATTGACACAATAATCTGACAACAAATAAAGTTTGCTAAATGTCTACATGTGACACTCCACCTGGAACTTTAACATATTTAAAGGATATGTCACAATCAGCGACACATAAACTAAAGTTCAATGATATATCTTTTTATAGCTTTGAATTACTGTTAGAATGTGTGGTAAACCACTCTTAGCTTATTACCTGTATATGTGACATGCCTGGACACATCCCTGCCGGCCCTACCTGAGACTCCTCCCCCTTCCGGTCCAGGTATAAAGGCGACTGCTCCTCACCCCCCTGCCTCAGTCTGGACCAGTTCATCGGCATGGATGTGCTCCAAGTCTTTTGCTAAATAAAAGCCTATTTGTTCTTGCATACAAACTAGTCTTTGCTCGATTGATGGTGCATCAGAATGTGAGGGGTTAATATATTCAAGGGTGTGGTTGATACTTAATGCACTTGTGGTCAACCACTTAATTGTGAAATCAATTATTAGGCTGGAAGGCCTACCACCATTTTGTCATAGCAACTGGAGCCTGAACTTTGCCAGTTAGGCAGATTGCCAAACAACAAATTGAAATACGTGTCACCGGTTCACATGGGCAGACTTTACCCTGAATTTTATAGGTGGCAGGTTCATCATAACTTCCTTACTTTTGTAATCTCTGTTTGTATTTATTGTGTTCAGGATTCTGTATCTCTTTTTAATCATATTCTCAACCTGCCCTGCCACTTTCAATGATTAGTGCACATGTACCTTGAAGTCTCTCTGTCTGTATACACCCTTTAGAATTGTTCCCTTTAATTTATAGTCCTTCTCCGCATTCTTCTTACCAGTATGAATCACTTCCCATGTTTCTTCATTAAATGGGCATCATGTTGGCACAGTGGTTAGCATTGCCCTGTGCCTACGTTGGTTTCCTCTAGTTTCCTCCCATAGTCCAAAGATGTACAGATTAAGTGGATTGACCATGGTAAATTGCCCTTAGTGTCAGGGGGATTAGCGGGTTAAATAGGTGGGCTTATGAGCATAGGGCCTGGGTGGGATTCTTGTCGGTGCAGGCTCGATGGGTCAAATGGCCTCCTTCTGCACTGTAGAGCTTCTATTCTAAATTCAATCTGTCACGTGTCTGTCCGTTCCCACCAGCCATGTCCACATGAGGCCAACACTATTCTTCCTACAGTTCACAATATTTCCAATTATTCTGTCATCTTCAAATTTTGAAATTGTGCCTTTTATACCCAAATCAAGGTCATTTAAAGTTTAAAATCATTAATCTATATCAAGGAAAGTAGTGATCCTATGACTGATTCCTGCAGAACTTCACTGTGTACCTCCTTTGAACCGAGAAAATAAAATCATAGAATCATAGAATCATAGAATCCTACAGTGCAGAAGGAGGCCATTCGGCCCATCGAGGCTGCACCGACCACAATCCCACCCAGGCCCTATCCACATATCCCTACATATTTCACCCACTAACCCCTCTAACCTATGCATCCCAGGACACTAAGGGGCAATTTAGAATGGCCAATCAACCTAGCCCGCACATCTTTGGACTGTGGGAGGAAACCGGAGCACCCGGAGGAAACCCAAGCAGACACAGGGAGAATGTGCAAACTCCACACAGACATTGATCACTTCTTTACATCTCCTGTCATTCAATCAACTTTGTGTTCATGCTGTCACATTCCAATTAATTCCATAAGCTTCAACTTTGTTGGCAAGTTTATTTTGTGGCATTTTATCAATTGTCTTTTGGATGGCCATGTACACCACAGCAACAACATTTCCCTTATCAACACTCTCTCTCGCCACATCAAAATAATCAATCAAGTTCATCAAACGTGATTTTCCATTAATATATCCATGCTATATTTCCTTAGTTAATCCACACTTGTTGAAATAGCAGTTTATTTCATAAGGTCAGAATTTTATATCATAAGGTCAGAAATGGGGATGTTCACTGATGACTGCACAATGTTCAACACCATCCGTTACTCCTCAGATACTGAAGCAGTCCATGTTCAAATGCAATAAGATCTGGACAATATCCAGGCTTGGGCTGACAAG
Organism: Mustelus asterias; assembly: GCF_964213995.1. NCBI lineage: Eukaryota > Metazoa > Chordata > Chondrichthyes > Carcharhiniformes > Triakidae > Mustelus > Mustelus asterias. The sequence goes on along the minus strand of NC_135814.1, from coordinate 23,110,728 downwards.
TGGCAAATAACATTTGCGCCACACAAATGTCAGGCGATGACCATCAGCATTAAGAGACTTGCTAACCACTGCCCCTTAATATTCAATGGTGTAACTGTCACTGAATCCCTCACTGTCAACATCCTTGGGGTTGCCATTGACCAGAAACTCAACTGGATTCACCACATAAACACAGTGGCTACAAGAGCAGGTCAGAAACTAGGAATACTGCAGCGAGTAACTCACCTTCTGACTCCCCAGAGTCTATCCACCATCTACAAGCCACAAGTCAAGAGTGTGATGAAACAGTCCCCACTTGCCTGGATGGGTGCAGCTCCAACAACACTCAAGAAGCTTGACACCATTCTGGACAAAACAGTCCACTTGATTGGCACCACATCTACAAACATTCAATCCCTCCACCACCGACGCTCAGTAGCAGCAGTGTGTGCTATCTCTACAAGATGCACTGCAGCAATTAACCAGAAATGCTTAGACAGCACCTTCCAAACCCACAACCACTTCCATCGAGAAGGACAAGAGCAGCAGATAAATGGGAACACCACCACCTGCAAGTTCCCCTCCAAGTTTTTTCACCATCCCGACTTGGAAATATATCACTGTTCCTTCGCAGTCACTGGGTCAAAATCCCGGAATTCCCTCCCTTAAGGCATTGTGGGTCAATTCACAGAGTATGGACTGCAGCGTTTCAAGAAGGCAGCTCACCACCACCTTCTCAAGAGCAACAAGGGATGGGCAATAAACGCTAACCAGTCAGCGACGTCCACAAATAAATTTTAAAAATAAATTGCCCCAATTATCGTTTCTAGATGTTTTCCCACCATTGACATTAAACTGGCTGCTGTATACTTCCTGAGTTTATCCAAACATTATTTTTAGAACAAGATTACAATCTTCTGATCCTCTGCCACCACTCCTGTATCTAAGAAAGACTGGAAAATTATGGGCATTGCCTTTGCAATTGCCATCCTTACTTCGTCAGTATCCTTAATGCATCTGCTCCAATTCTGAAGACTTATCAAATTCAAGTACAGCGAACCATTCTAATATCACCTCATCAATCTTTAGCCCATTGAGTATCTCAGCTACATTTCCTTTCACTATGACTTTGGCAGCATCTTCTTCCTTGGTGTAGATGGATACAAAATGCTAATTTAGTACCTCAATCATGTCGTCTTTCCCATTCCTCTTACTACCTTTTTACTATTTATATGCCAATAGAAGACTTTTGAATTCCCTTTTATGTTAGCTGCCAATCTCATCTCATCTTCTCTGCATCTCATTTCCATTTCCACTTCCCTCTGAACTTTTTATATTCAGCCTGGCTCTCACTTATGCTAGGAACCTGGCATTCATCACATGGACACTTTTTAGGTTTCATCTTTCTATCCCCTTTCATCATTTGGGGAGTTAGGTTTGCTTGCCCTACCTGACTGCTCATGGGAATGCACCTCAACTGTACACAAACTCTCCCTTCTTTAAAGATAGCTCATTTTTCCAATGTAACTTTGCCCGCCAATCTTTGATGCCAATTTATCTGAGACAAATCTATTCTCTCTCCATCCCTCATCGAATTATTTCTATTTTTGCTGTAGATTTTTCCTTATGCTTTTCCATAGCTAACCTAAATGTTATGATACTATGATCACTATTCCCTAAACACTCCCCTAGTGGCGCTTGATCCATCTGACCAACCTCATTCCCCAGTACCAATTCCAGTGGTAACTCCTTCTTTCGGGCTGAAAACAGACAGATCAAGAACATTCTCCTGAACATACTTCTCAAACTCTTCCTCCTCTCTGCTCTTTAAACAATTACTATCCCACTCACATTAGGAAATTTAAAGGCCTCAACTTCACTATCATATAGTTTTCGTACCTCTAGAAATTTAAAAGCCAAATCCTGCGAATGCTGGGATCTGAAACAAAAACAGAAAATGCTGGATAATCTCAGCAGGCTTGACAGCATCTGTGGAGAGAGAATAGATCCAACATTTTGAGTCAGGATGACCCTTCATCAGAGCTCCTGTGAATTTGCTATGAATTTACTCTTCTATGTCTTTCCCCACTATTGGAGACCTAAAGAAAACATCTTGTAGTGTAATGCTCCTGTTTCTTAGTTTAAACCAAATATATTCTGTGCCTGACCCCTCCATGTGATCATATCTCTAACAATGTAATATTTTCCTCAAACAATATAGTCATCCCTTCTCCTGTATTTCCTTCCCTATCTCCCCTGAACTCAGTTCCTTAAAAAGCATAAGCCGACATACAACATAAAACCCTCGCTAAGTCTGACACTCCCCTGACTGAGCTATCTGGACACTACTAAAGCAGAGTTTATTTGAAATTTCCAGCTATGTAACCATAAAACTGAAAGATATTATATAAATGTAATGTTGTGCAGGAAGATGCTTCACTCACTCATGAGGGAGAGTTGTATAACTCAATTGCTACTTTAGTGCTTCTGAGTAATGTTGTTTTCTTTCATTTCTGTTCAGAAGCTTCACAGCAACATCCTATATTTTACACAAATGCAGAAGATAGCCTGACTTAAAATATGTTCACTTTAACTCACCCCTTACTGGCTATTTAGGAGAGATTGATGCCTGTGGCAATGCATTGCAACTTCGCACATCTTAAAATTGACCCTGTCTTCCTACAGCTACTCATATAGATTTATTGTTATTTATTTTTGGCTAAATCTTTGACATGGGATGTTTGCATGATTGTTCACTAAAATGCACTAAGTTGATCTTTCTCTATGCCCCAGCTATGACTGTAACACTACATTCTGCACTCTCTCCTTTCCTTCTCAATGAACGGTGTACTTTGTGTAGCATGCAAGGAACAATACTTTTCACTGTATACTAATACATGTGACAATAATAAATCAAATCAAATCAAAAATATGTTGTTGTTTCAACCATCTCTGTAGTACTAGTACAGTTTCTCGGCTTTGTAGAATTATTTGCTTGCCAGCAATTAAACTGAAAAGACACATTTCAGAAACAGGATTAAGTGAAATAAAAGCAATTGAAGTTTTTCTTATGTTGATGTTTTTGGCAAAATATATGTCAGTGAACCCACATTATCAGGGAGTTATTTTTTAAACCATCGCACGGCATACGAAAGATACACTTCAAAAAGATGTCAACATTTTCCAATGCTTTCTTGCAAATCTTGGAAATAGAGACAAACTCTAAACAATTCTAACACTAAAATGATTTGATTCGTATTGCCACAGTGTTTGCAGTTAAGTTAAACAGTACTTTGGATTGTACAATATTTAAAGTGAAAAATATGCAAATACTTTTTAGAAAAAATAATTGCAGTAAATTCTATCAATGTTAAAAATATGCTCACATGAAGTGACCTGTGTCCATTAATACATATTTTAAAGAAAATCTGAATCTATGTGGATTTCTTTACATTCACAGCAACAAGAGTTTTACTCACTTTTGTGGTTCTGATAGTTTGGATGTATTAAATATTACTTTTTCCAGTCATTTGTTTTAAGAGTAGTTTGAGATTTTATAAACAATGAAGGGTTGTATTTGGAATGTAATCCAGCTGTTTTCCCCCCTTTATTTTATAAATGCAATCCTTAACACTTAAATAAAAAGTTACTTTTGACAGAAAGGATATTTGTTAGAAAGCAAATAGCTGCTGGACCTGCATTGAGTAAATTTCCTCAGTATACAAGCTTAACAGAAGGTGAGTCAGTCATGAGCTGTGTGACAATAATTTAAATGTTATCTAAATAATTTGCTTTGAGTAGCTCCTGACAAAAGTTGCAATCAAGGATTGCACGCTATCTAAAAACAAGCAATATGTTCACAGGGTTTAAATTTAAAAGAGCGGCACATTTCCAAGATATCAAAAAGAGGAAAGATTAGGGTCATCAGACTTTAACATGAAACTGTGAAATTAAAACTGTTCAGGAGCAAAATGGATTAGGGGGCATTTAGTTTCAAAGCTGCAGAGCCATCTACTGACTATTTATACAAACATTTTATTGTGAGTTATGTGTTTACAATAGAGCGATTTTAAGATGAAATGGCTGTGTTAAGTCCACAGCCATTTTAGACAACTTTGGTCGAGTTTAAAAATATCAAGAGGCGAAACTCCATAACGCACGTCTAAAGTGTTATCAAAGCAATTCTGTGTACTCTTAAAAATGCCATTATCATTTCTTTAATAGCTTTTGCAAGGTCCGCAAAAGGATTGTGGCCTATTTTGACAGTGACTGCGTGCATAAATGTGTTTAAAATGCTTTGTGTTTGTGGATTAACAGGTCTATTGTGTAGATGAGAACCTTCGTACATTTAAATTTGGCCTATATAAATCAACAAAAGGGAATGGCATCTCTTTGCTGCACAAAAGACCAATAATCATAGCCTTGGCCTAAGCGGAATAATGTTAAATATGAAAGTTGCGACTTTGAACATTCCCCTCTTATTTGTTCCTTTTTTTTCCCTGTAATACTTAAGCTGAATTAAGGAACCCTTGAAGTTAAATTGCACAAGACCTTAGTGGAATCTGTACGAGTCTGAGCAAAATAAATATACATCACTTGATAGGAATTTCAGAAGAAATGCTGATGTTTTTGCAGATTTTAGCAGCTGAAATAATGCATTACATTCACATGGCTTATTTTTGAAACATGAACAAATTTGACAGACAAGGACAAGACAGAGAGAAAGAGATCTTTAAACAGGGAAAAGTTTTCGCCAAAGTACTCTTGATTAATCATTTCTCAATTGCAGCTTTCTGGTTTTTTAAGTATAAATTTTATAACAACTGGCAGGAACTGTGGAGGAGAGCAAACTGTCCCGACCTCCATTGGTGGTGCAACTACACAGTGCCCTCTAGTGTAAAATATTCATACAAAGCAACAGTGCTTTTTTTGAGGAATGACTTCTTATTGAACACACATAGGGCCAGCAGTTAAATGCATTTTACCTGATGACACTAATTAGCGAGATACTGATTTCGCGGCCTTTAAGCTTCATTGCAATCCGGTCTTTCGATGACTGCTGCTCCCTGTGCTGACGGTTGTCCACCATTTCAACATTCCCTTTCGAATTCAAAGCATGAACTTTTGATGGGGCCATCAGATGTTAACAATAGTTATCATAAACCGGTTAAATAAGCGCATTGCATGTTTATCAAAAGGCTCCACCTAAAAGGAAAACATTGAAAGTAAGTTCACAGTAAAACATTCTTTTATACATCTTTGTCATTTTTTTTCTAAGTACGATCAAAGATTTCTGCACAATGTAAGCAGTTTCACATTGATTTTACTTTCAACTTGCCACAGTTCATTAGGTTTTATAAGCAACACTTTATGCAACTGACGACATGTAAATTTTGCTTCAAGTGCGATCAAATATGAAATATGGATTTTAAAAATCCATTCTCTTAACAAGAATTTATAGCCAAGATTCATCAGCTTCTCTTAATATATCAGCTTATTAAATATTAAGATGAGTGCTCCAACAGGTAATATATGAAGATCAAAAATTATGTTATGATCAATCAAATCTACTCATTATACAAACGACATAACTGGTCAAGACCAGTATAGTATTCTGTTTAAATCAGAGAATTCCTACAGTGCAGAAAGAGGATACTTGGTCCATCGAGTCTGCACCAACAACAATCCCACCCAGGCCCTATCCCCGTAACCCCACACATTTACTCTGCTAATCCCCCTGACACTAAGGGCAGGACTTTATAGCCTCGCTTGTCCCAAAGCCATAAAATCCCACCCGAGGTCAACGGACCTTCCCGTTACCCGCCCTTTGCCTGCTCCAATTCCCGTGGTGGGCAGGGCGGTAGAATTCAGGCCTAAGGGTCAATTCAACATGGCCAATCAACCAAACCCACACAACTTTGGACTGTGGTAGGAAACCAAAGCACCCGAATGAAACCCACGCAGCCATGGGGAGAATGTACAAACTCCACACGGACAGTGACCTGAGGCCGGAATTCAACCTGAGTCCCCGGCGCTGTGAGGCAGCAGTGCTAACCACTGTGCCACCGTGCTGCCCAAATAATAGGTTGTTTCTCTTGTCAACTCTCGCCTCTTCCTTCCAATTTCTTTCCATCCTCCAGTAGACATTGATTCTTGGTGGGATATAATTCTGCAGACCACCTCCCCTTCAGTACTGTTCCTGCGTGAATTTGTAGACATTGTCGTCCTAGTTAACCTTGGGGTTAACCAATGTCCGTTCGTTTATTTTTGAGATGAGGGAGTTACAGAATTCTCAGAGGTGGCAAATTGGGATGTTTCATTTCTCTTCATAACTCAGTCGCAAAAACTCCCACTGTTGCTGCTCCTCCTGTGTTGAATGAACCATGATCTAGCCCAAGACTTCCTGGCCTATATGACTTTGAATCACACGACACTGTGCATTTATCTACTGAGGCATCTGGAGTGCTGCATTATGGTTGATTTCATTCCGAAAATCTTTTTTTTCAATGGTTGCAAGGAAGACTGATCTACCATGTTGGTTTGGATGGATCAATTGACACAGCCCCTGAGACAAGAGATACAAATACTCGAGTATTGCTGAAAAAAAAGACTTGTTTTTCATCCTGCACTGATCAGGACAGCTACAAAGCTAACCCAATAGTAAGGTAAACAACAATTTGTAATGCATGAGAAGAGATGCAAGTACCCTCCAGTGATGGTTCGCAAAGTGAAAACACAGTAGGGCAACAGAAATGTTCTCCAAGCTAATTAACTGAAACATCCTACAGAGACTAGCTCAAGGATTAGTAACAGAGCAAAATACTGCAGATGCTGGAAAACTGATATAAAAATAGAAAAGACTGGAAATACTCAGCAAGTCAGGCAGCATCTGTGGAGAGAGAAACAGAATTAACCTTTTAGGTCTGATGATAGTACATTAATCTGAAACATTGGGTTGCATTTTACTGCCCCCCACACCCCCCACAGAAAGCAGGCAGGGAGGCAGGGGGACTGGTAAAATCACGGGGAGTTGGCTCGTATCAGGTCCCGACATAGTCCACAACCGGCCATTTTGTGATTGTCAGGATCAGAGGCAGATTGCCCAAGGGAGCAGGCCGCCAATTTACATTTGTAAAGGCCCGCACGAGGGCTATTTTGCCAATGGCAGAGTGACGTCCTACTGCATGGGAAAGCTGTCAACTAAATGGAGGTGGTCTCCCAGCAGCAGCCTGCAATAGGGAAGGCCTCAAAGGCTCAATGGGAAGGCAGCAACTGAAGCCCAAGGACTTTCTTGGAGGGGTCTCACCCTTGACCCTTGGCTCTGTGTAATTAAAAAAAAGTTAACTTACCTGCCTTTGATCCCAAGGTCTCCTGCAGTCTTCATCAGCAAGGATATCTTTCCATGGCTGCTGCTAAGACTTCAGAACTACCGGCCCTGTGAGGGGCACCAGCATCCAGAACCTGCCTGCCAACTCTTATTTGACAGAGGGCCCACAATTGCCCAATTTGGAATCCGCCTGTGATACAATTGCCAAGCAATTGCAAGCTCGGGATCCACTTTTCACCCGGAAGTCAGGGTCCTCACCGAGCTGATAAAATTCAGTCTATTAACTTTGTTTCTCTCTCTGAAAATACTGCCTGACCTGATGAGTATTTGCAACATTTTCTGTTTTTATTTGAGGGATTTAAAAAAAATACATTCCACTCTCTGCCTGAAAACCCCAGAACACCCAGAAATAGGTTTGCTAAAATTGAACTTTCTTTATCACCCATCTCTTTTAACATGACACATTACTCATTAAGATTTATTTAAGATCATCAGCAAACCAAGCATTGGAACTCAGTCTGAGATCCCATTGGGGTTGAATTTGGCACATTGGCATTTACTCAGTTACAGAACTGCATTGACCCATTTCAAAGAAAAGGCCTAGCCCTACATCTTCTCCTGAAATCGAGTGAAAATCAGAGAGAGGTGAGTTGCAGCAAGTTGAGGATGGCTGGGAGTTTGCATTTTATTGTAGATATATTCGGATGAGACGTTGTGCCACAGAGACTGCTTATGACATGTTTGAAGGATTAGCTGAGAAACGAAGATGGGAGTCTATGCAAATCTACCTTAAACAAGATTGCAATCAAATACGAAAATCCGTTTGATCAGTTATGAGGGTCCCATACAAATGTGTATTGATATTTGTGCATTTAAAGAAATGAACTCTTTGTACATTTTGTTTCTGGAATGTATAGTTAGTTGACGTTGGGTGAATATATCTGTAACAAAATTGTATTCAGTTTGAAGGGGCAGATTCAATGGACTGAATGATTTTTTTTTCACATTTCGTGCTTTTTATATTCACCCATGTGATATTTTCCCTCTCTTTAGCTCTTTGGCAAGATGCATCCGTTAATTCAAATTTGCAACCAACCATATACTTTAATTGAATTTTTAAAAACTTGCGTTAATTAGTTTAGACTTCTTTACTACCGTATCTGAATGGATTTTAATTGATTACAGAAGTCATGTAGCACAATGTGATTCATGATCTGAGTGATAGATCTACACCTATCAGAAGTTTGTTGCCCAACGTATTTTCAAATTTGTTTAAGTTTATTTATTTATAAACTTAAATAAATAAACATTGGTAGATTTACATTAACACTGCAATGAATTTACTGTGAAAATCCTCTCATCGCCACACTCCAGCACCTGTTTGGGTGCACTGACAGACTTTTGGAGGAAACCGGAGCACGTGGAGGAAACCCACACAGACATGGGGAGAATGTGCAGACTTTGCACAGTCACCCAAGCTGGGAATCGAACCCGGGTTTCCAGCACTCTGAGGCAGCAGTGCTAACCACTGTGCTATCCTTTCTCATAGGATTTGTTCACGGGGTGTGAATATTGTTAGCTGGGCTAGCATTTATTTCCCATCTCTAATTGCCCTTGAGCAGGTGATGTAATGGAATAAGCCTTTCCCCTCCTATTTCACTAAAAAAGTGATTAACAGACCGATTATGTCATTGCTGTTTATGGTAACTTGATGCGCCTCAAATGGCTCCCCATTCACCTACACAGTAACAAGGACTATTTTTCACCTCTGCCCATGCTTTTTGCCCTTTTAAAAATTATGATCATAGAGTCATAGAGATTTACAGCATGGAAACAGGCTCTTCAGCCCAACTTGTCCATGCCACCCAGTTTTTTACCATTAAGCTAGTCCCAATTGCCTGTGTTTGGCCCATATTGAGTGAGTGCAAAAGCCGGAAATCCCAGCTGTTGCATTGCACTGTGGGACATTCCAAAGGGATCTGCTAAGATGCTGCACAATTGCAAGTTCCTTCTCTTTCTCAGTCATTTAATAGGTATGTTCTACAATCATTTCTTTAGTAAAGCAGTTTTTAGTATTGGATTATGGAGAGTCTATATGGAAGCTGAAAATGTTCATTTTTTTCAATAGGTTAAATGGCATTTTTCTCATTGTATACTTGATCTTCTGATAAATTCATACAAGGAGCATTGACCCAAATGCAGTTTTTCACTGAGTGTCCTCCTTTATTCAATCCCAACTCTAACCTTCTGAATAGACACTTTTAAAAAGGTTATACTTTGATACTAAAAGCTTCTTCAAAACTAAGACAATGCAGGAAGATTTGCGATTAATCACTTGATTGATATGGTGCAAAAGATGCATATAATGGATGGCAGACACAAAAATCATGAATTATGGTCAGAAAGGCTGAAGATAAATACACTTTATTAAATAATCAATTGTTTTAAACAGTACATTTTGTTATTTATCAGGTTGGCATGACACGTTAAGCAGATTTGTCTCCCTTTTTTGATAATAGGATGATACAGAGAACTGGCTTTTAAATTTGTGATTAATGTTGTTTGCAATTTATCTCCACACTTGTTTCTCTGGGGTCCTTCAGACTGAAAACTATTTGTCTTATTTCCTTCAATTTAACAAATTTGGAAAAAGATCAGCAAATCAAGTTGAGGTTTAACTTTGGCAGATGACAGGGAATTTAATTTGTAAATATTTTTCTTGGGATTTTATTTGATAGGATAAAAAGCTATCCAACACCCTACCAGAATGTCCAGAGAAACCAGGTGGACTGATTGCCAACACTTGAACAAGATATTGGTGTAATTCTTCTCTTTGTTTTCCTAAGGTTTGGACAGCTTATACTACTGGAGAGTTAGATCCTTTATTGCTCATTTAAGATCTATTGTTACATTATGCTCTGTCAGCACTGTCTGGTAATGGAAGCCTATTAAATAGTTATATACAAATAGGAATTGGATAAATAAGAAAGAATTTGCAGAATCAAGGGGAAAAGGTGGGCTAGCTCTTCCAAAGAGCTGGCACAAGCCCAATGGGCCAAATGGCCTCCTTCTGTACTGTACAATTCTTTAAATGTATGGATGTTAATGGCCATTGACACTGTCTACACTTGCCACTCCTTCGGAAAAGCAGCCAGCATGATCAAGGACCTCAGGCACCCTGAACATACTCTCTTCCATCTTTTTCCATCGGGAAAAAGATACAAAAATCTGAGGTCACGTACCAACTGACTCAAGAGCAGCTTCTTCCCTGCTGCCATCAGACTTTTGAATGGGCCTATCTTATATTAAGCTATCTATACCCTAGCTATGACTGCAACACTACATTTTGCACTCTCTCCTTTCCTTCTTTATGTACAATATGCTTTGTCTGTATAGTGCGCAAGAAACAATACTTTTCACTGTATACTAATACATGTGACAATAATAAATCAAATCAAGATCAAGATGCCAGCAACATCTTCTTCAAAGGCTACCTCCTGTAATCAGAAAGCAATATTCTCCAAGCTTCTCTATCATCGCTTTAGAAATTCATTTCCTTATGGTGCTGGAATATAATTTTGAAGTAATGCTGAGGTTCAGGTAATGGCAGAGTATTAAAGTGTGGGTGGCTTTCCTTCCAAATAAAGCTTTTAAGAGATGTTAATGAAGATTGGTGGCATGGCTGGTTGGAAAATAGCTGGGAAAAAGGGGTGGGTGGAACACTGTAAAATGGCTCGGAAAATATTTGACAGACACATAACTATTAGACTAACATAGATGGAACTGCAGCACAAAAAAACAAAAAAAGGTTTGGACAATAAGATAACATCATCAGTTGCCTGCCAGTCACTCCTGGCATTCTTCAGTGCAGTCGCTCAGGTGACAGTAATATTATTTCTGAGTTTTTTTTAGCACACTTCAGCATTAAAATTAATTTCAAGCTCATATCTAATAGATCAAGGTGAGTTAAGTCAGTTTTTCCTCCCAAGGATATGGTGTTTTGTTTCTGTTGAGTGTTCCATTTAGTGATGAAATAGAGTTTGGCTAAATTCATGTATTAGAAGAGAACCGTGTTTGAATAACAATTGAGACTGGGGTAGAACAGACCTGCCTCATGAATTCAAGTCAACATATTAAATATATCTGGGCACCTCTTTCATGTTTAAGCATTGGACAAGTGTTCCCTTACAGGTAGAATGGGTTAAAAATGGAGCAAAAGTTACCTGAGCACTGAGCGTAGACATCTTATTTGTTGTTTACAGAAGACATGCAGTGTCCTCTCAGTAGGCAATGGTGCTGAACCTTCTCATCCGTTACTATCTTGTTTAAGTTTTTAAAGTTTATTTATTAGTGTCACAAGTAGGCTTACATTAACCGTGCAATGTAGTTACTGTGAAAATCCCCTAGTCGCCACACTCCGGCGCCTGTTCGGGTACACTGAGGAGAATTTAGCATGGCCAATGCACCTAACCAGCACATCTTTCAGACTGTGGGAGGAAACCGGAGCGCTCGGAGGAAACCCACGTGGCCACAGGGAGAACGTGCAGACTCTTCACAGTCACCGGGAATTGAACCCTGGTCCCTGGCGCTGTGAGGCAGCAGTGCTAACCATTGTCACCGTGTGATTGAAGCAATCATTTTACTGACAGCTCTGGAGGATTTGGAGAATTACATAAATGGGCTGTTCATTCTCAATGTTTTGATGCAACTGCCACCCATGAGTCCTGGTCAAGCATGTTAATTGCTAAAAAGAACCAGAAGTGAGAGGAGTAAACCTTTTCTTTTCTTGATATGATCTGGAATGCACCACCCAATTTGGTAACATATTTCAAAAGGGGATTAAATAACTACAATTTATCATGGGAAAGGGTCTGGGAACTAATTTTTGTAACAGTTTTATAGTCACAAGGACAAGATGGGCTGAATGGTCTCCTTCTGTACTGTACAATTCTGTGATTCTTTGAAGTTAGGCCAGAGGCTGTTTCCCAGGAAGTAATATTTATTCTGGTGTCAGAAAAAGCTGAGATTGTGTCATAGAGAAACAGTTGAGACTGGGTGTTGGATTAGATAGGTCAGGTCAGGGACAATAGCTGCTCCTCCAAGGTACGCAAAGAGTGAAGCTTGCAGCCGGACAGAGCAGAGATACTGAGGAGTTGAGGTCTGTTAATATGGAAAACAATAATTTTAAAAGGTAAGTGTTACAATCAGGTGAGGAAGGGCTCCCCGCTTTCCCCACTCCTTGTTTGCCAATTCAGTGAGTATTTAACTATTTATGTGCTGTGGCTATAAAAGACACAACCAGACAGGTTTTCTTGAGTTTGAAAAGAAAATGGAATGTTATTTATTCTACTTAAGCTGGTCTAAGTAAAATAGTAAAGAACAAAGAACAGTACAGCACAGGGACAGGTCCTTCGGCCCTCCAAGCCTGCTCCGCTCACGATCTAGACCAACCACTTATATCCCTCTATTGCCCATCTGTTCATGTGTCTATCCAGGTAAGTCTTAAATGTCGCTAATGTATCGACCTCAACCACCTCACTTGGCAGTGCATTCCAGGCCCCACCACCCTCTGTATAAAAAAAGACTTGCCCCAAAGATCTCCACTGAACCTTTCCCCCTTAACTTGAACTTGTGCCCCCTTGTAATTGTCATTTCTGCACTGGGAAAATGCTTCCAACTGTTCACCCTATCCATACTCCTCATAATTTTATAAACTTCTATCAGGTCACCCCTCAGCCTCTGTCTTTCCAGGGAGAACAATCCCAGTTTATTCAACCTCTCCTCATAGCTAATACCCTCCATACCAGGCAACATCCTGGTGAACCTTTTCTGTACTCTCTTCAAAGCCTCCACATCCCTAAAAATCTTTTTTTAATACACGCACGCACACACACACACATATAGATTACAGAATGGAAGGACAGATTAAGCAGTTCAAAGTTGAGGAAAAGGGCTATATAGTTCTTGAATGTTTGTGACTTGGTTGGTTTCAGGCTGAACTCAGTGCTCCTTCAGAGTGAATGTTGATGTGGTTTAAAAATGTAAACTAAAAGTTTATGTACTCTTTTGGAAATAGCAGCTGTGGGGTTAAGGTTTATTAAATCTCTGTCTGCTGCACGTGGAGAGTCAAAATATAACAGTCAAGGTTGGATGGAGCGAGAAAGAGAGAGAGCGAAACCGCACAATAATCTTGCTTCTTCTGAATCTCAGTTGCTTGTCCAGCTGGGAAGAGAAAACAGATGTTTAAAAACATAAAGGGTTAGCTTGTCACATGACATTCTCTCTCCAACTGTCCAGTGATCTAAAAATGGTCTGGGCTAGTGTATTCTAGTTGTAACTTAATTAGATTATTATTCGATTAGAGAACTCCTCTCATTCAACGAGATCACGTCTAATGCCAGTTCCCCACCTTGTTTAGTCAGGATGTCCTGTAAATGGAGACAGGAGATGTCCTGTGAATATGACGTTCACATTCTGTGAAGGTCACTGTTTTAATGGGATCTTGCAGACAAATAGCCTCCACTTAATGGTCTTAGAATATAGAAAGTACAGCGATATAAATGCGTAGCCATCTTTGGTTGAAAATCGTTGGAGGGGAGGCGATGGCCTAGTGGTATTATCAGAGATTATTAATCCAGAATCTCAGCTAATGTTTTGGGAACACAGGTTCGAATCCCACCGTGGCAGATGGTGGAATTTGAATTCAATTTTTAAAAATATCTAGAATTAAGAATCTAATGACGACCATGAAGCTGTTGTCAGTTTTCAGAAAAACCCATCTGGTTCACTAATGTCCTTTAGGGAAGGAAATCTCCCATCTTTACCCGGTCTGGCCTACATGTGACTTCAGAGCCACAGCAATGTAGTTGACTCTCAACTGCCTTCGGACAATTAGGGAAGGCCAATAAATGCTGGCCAGCCAGCGACATCCATGTCCCACGAATCAATTTAAAAAAAAAGTGACTTTAATCTTTCTACAGATTTATTTCCAGACAGCAAGTTCACAAAGTCATTGTTCATAAAGCATGGTTTCACAACATACGGAAAAATTAGTTTAAAAATAAAGTTAAAGGTAAAAGTTACATTTTTAAAAACAGCAACGTTTTAATGTGAAATCAGATTGGTCCGTGTTGTTTCCTGGTTTGCATGGACCAATCAGAAACAATGTGGATCATTGGACACACACAGATTCAGAGCTTTCAATAATATGGAAGGTATTTATTTCGTAAGATCATAAGAAATTTTTCCATAGTTATATATTTTCAGCATTATTTGAACTATTCTGTAATGCATAAACTAAAATAGATTACTATATTTGAGGTGACAGTTCGAGTTGGGCTGATTTCCCAGTGCTAATTCATAATTGAGGATCATTTGTTTTCCACAGGATATGAGATAATTTCTATTCAAGTTGAAAAAAAAGAAACTCTGGCAAGTACACTGAGAAAATCATACAAGTTACATCTTTTAAGCATTTAGCTTAATGATATTGTAATAAGATGCCCAGCTGTAGATTTCAAATGCACAATATAATTATGTGCATTAGTTCTTAGCATTTATAAGATCACAAATCCATCAGTTTTCAGTATTCATATAAAAATCCATGCATCACTGTCAGAGCCAGTTTGGTCACTTGGAATGTGTTCATTTGTGAGTCAGTTTTTAAAGAGGTAGCTTAGATCCACTACTTACAGAATCCAAATGAATGGCAAACCAGCTCTGACAGAACCATTATAGAATTGTTATCAGACCTTTAAACAATGTCAGTTTTAAGGCTGTGTTTCTACAGGGTGGAAATAAACACAAAACTCATCAATGCAACACTGCAAGGTATATGGTAATTGAGTTTGTGAGGTCTCAGAGCTAGTTGACACCATATAATCAAGTCAGTTTTACACAACTGAGAAAGGTTTGGAGGGAGAATTTATTAGAGCGCAAATAAAGAAAACTTTATGGTGCAAGTGCCCCTCCCCCCCTCCATTCCCTTACTCAATTAATTAGCTATTAAAAAGCAATAACTTTATTCTGCTCAGTTCACCTTTTCTATAAAAAAGTAAAGTTTATTTATTAGTCACAAGTAGGCTTACATTCACTCTGCAATGAAGTTACTGTGAAAATTCTCTAGTCTCCACACTTTGACACCTGTTTGAGTACACTGAGGGAGAATTTAGCATGGCCAATGCACCTAACCTGCACATCTTTGGACAATGGGAGGAAACTGGAGCACCCGGAGGAAACCCACACGCAGACACAGTACTGCGTTCTGATAATTTGATGAATATTATTGATCTGGTTAATATAGAATGTTCAGTCTATAGCAAGAATGAAAACTTTAAATTTCAAGACAAATTATTTGTGAATGCAGTTAAATGGCTGAAGAAATCTGCTCAAAAATAAAAGACTTTCAAATATTCATTGCAGCTTGAACTGGGTCACCATATGTGAAATACCCCTCGCACCTCGAGAGCCTAGGTTTGAATTGTGCTCAAGAAAATTGAATATACTCTTCCTCTTTCTTGAGATCTTTAATTGAAACAAATTTGATCATTTTCATCTGTTTTGGAAAAGACTTGAGTTGACATTGCTACCTTAAACTTCACAATTAGAACATAGAAATGTAAAACACAGGAGCAGGCCCTTCGGCCCACGATGTTGTGCCGAACATAGTGCCAAATTAAGCAAATCCCTTCAGTCTGCCCTTGGTCCTTTCCCCTCACCTGATGAAGGAGCAGCGCTCTGAAAGCTCGTGATACTAAATAAACCTGTTGGACTTTAGCCTGGTGTTGTGACACTTCTTACAATATCCCTCTATTCCTTGCATATTCATGTGCTTATCTAAAAGCCCCTTCAACACCCCTAGCGTATTTGCCTTCCACCACCATCCTTGGCAGCATGTTCCAGACACCTACTACTCTCTATGTAAAAAATGTACCCCTCACATCTCCTTTGAACTTTCCCTCCTCTCACTTTAAGTACATGCCCCCGAGTATTAGATATTTCAACTCTGGGGAAAAAGATGCCGGGGAAAAGATTCTGGGTGGGATTTTCCGGCCGCGCTCGCCCCAAGACCGGAAAATCCCACCCGAGGTCAAAGAAAACGTAACTGGTCTGATTAGCAAGTTTGCGGATGATACTAAGATTGATGAGAGTTGTGGATAGTGATGAAGATTGTCAGAGAATACAACAGGATACAATTAGGCTGGAAAATTGGGCGGAGAAATGGCAGATGGAATTTAATCCAGACAAATGCGAGGTGATGCATTTTGGTAGATCCAAATCAGGTGGGAGCTATAAAATAAATGGCAGAACCATCAGGAGCATAGACACACAGTGAGATCTGAGAGCACAGGTCCACAGATCCTTAAAAATGGCAAATATCTTTGTATTATGTGCTTACAGTCACTCATTTTACTTTCTCTTCCAGGAAATAAAATACATAATTGTAACAATGACATTTGTACAGCACAGTTAACATAGAAAAATAAATTCAAAATGCTCCACTGAGAGGTGGAGGAGTGATTGTCAAACATTTATGTGGAGTTGAGTTAATCAAAGGTTGGCTGATGAGGTATTGCCCTTCCATTTCCTCATTATCTTGTTTAACCCTTTGATGGATTAAAATTGGTTTCATTCTTCTGCCACCTCTTTTGACCAAGGTTGTTACACCACTGTACACATTTTCAACAAGTTTTAGAAATTTACTACATACTCACAGATACTGTTGACTTTTCAAAATCAAGGTATGTCCCACAGAATCAAGCTCTTGAATGAGATTGCCAAACATCATAGCCAGATGGTTTTATTTAAATCAATCTTTACCTGCAACACTTCCACTTTTGTGCCAAAACATATTGAAGACACTTTCATTTAGTGCATTGTGCATTTTATATGGCAATAATGCGCCAGACGTGAGTTTCCTCAATCTTTTTGGCAGCTTTGACAACCACCCACCCAAGCTCCCAGAGTGGATAAATGCAGAAGTGTCAAAGAAAGGATCTTTACGCCCCTCCAACACCCTCCCCTCGTTTCTATCCACAGGCGCTCGAATGAAGGTGCCGTATTTACAGAGGTAGCACCATTTTGTTTCTAAGCTTCTCACTGGCCTTCTCAAGTGCAACCACACTGGAACCTACACCACTTCATACCCAAATGAACCTAGCCAGGAAAACTTGTTTGTGTGACTCCATCTGTGAGTGAGTGGCTGACTGTACTGGTGCTGCAATGGTGTAATGATGGCACAGTGGAGATTGAGGAAATTTTATTTTCAGGAGGCTTTTAGTGGTGGCGAAAGAAGTGGTGAGGTTGAGGAACTTAGGGAAGCAGTTTCAGAGACTAGAGTTGAGGCATCCTCACGCATAATCATTCCAGCATTGGTTCACTTAATAATATTTAGAATCCAGAAGGTAAACTAATAGGGGAATAATTCTTTACAAATGAAAACATAGCATAATCCAGCCAGATTTGGAAATGCTGCAGGCTACACAACAAGCTATAGTTTAAATACTGGGAGAATAGTTTGATTTTGATATGATGTACCACATATATAATGAATATGGCCAAAGAACATATTTTTTATTCAGCCTTCGTATGGTGTGGGCATCACTTAATTGACTTGTGAAGGCGATGGTGGGTTCATATGATGATGGTACCCCCAAGATGCTGTTAGGTAAGGAGTTCCAGTGACTCCATAGTGGTAAAGGAAAGCAATATGCTTGTAAGTCAGGATGGCATGTACTTTGGAGGGCAACTTGTAGGTGATGTCCCCATGCATTTTCTGCCCTTGTCTTTCTAGGTACAGTAAAAAAGTCTCACAACACCAGGTTAAATTCCAAAAGGCTCATTTGGAATCACGAGCTTTCAGAGTGCTGCTCCTTCATCAGGTGAGTGAGTGATGACTCACCTGAGGAAGGAGCAACACTCCGAACACTCGTGATTCCAAATAAACCTGTTGGAATTTAACCTGGTGTTGTGAGACTTCTCACTGTGTCCACCCCAGTCCTTCGCCAGCATCTCCACATCATGTCTTTATAGGTGGTAGAGGTCACAGGTTTGGGAGGGTCGATTGAAGAAATCCTGTCAAGTTGCTGCAGTGCACCTTGGGGGATAGTACACGCTGCTGCCATTTTACAGCAGTGGTAGGAGGAATGAAGGTTTAAGGGGTGGATGGGGCGCTGGTCAAGTAATTGCCTTGTCCTGAATAATATCAAGTTTCTTGATTGTAGTCCAAAGATGTGCGGGTTAGGTTGATTGTCCATGCTAAAATTGCCCCTTAGTGTCCTGAGATGCATAGGTTAGAGGGATTAGCGGGTAAATATGTAGGGATATGGGGGTAGGGCCTGGGTGGGATTGTGGTCGGTGCAGACTCGATGGGCCAAATGGCCTCTTTCTGCACTGTAGGGTTTCTATGATTTCTAGTTGGAGTTGCATTCATCCAGAAAGGTGGAGAATGTTACACACACTCTCTTATAAATGGTAAAAAAAAGGCTTTGGAGAGGCTGGTCCAAATTCTGCTATGAATTCTTACTCATAGCAGAATTCCCATCCTCCTAGTCAAAATATTTATGTGGCTGGTCCAGTTAAATGTCTCCTCAATGGTGCCCCCAACCCCCCCACCCCCAATCCCAAGATATTAAGTGAGTTCCAAATGGTTAAAATAATCCAGACTCGAAACATTTGTTCCATTCTCTCTCCGCAGATGCTGTCAGAGCAGCTGAGACTTTCTGTTTTTGTTGCAGATTCCAGCATCCACAGTAATTTGCTTTTATCCAAATGCCTTCTTGCCTTCTGAGGGGTTGGCTAGAAGGCCTCCTGCCCCCGCCGTGCCCCCCCCCCCACCCCCCGCTATGAATTCAGGCCATTTTTCCTCCTGTACATCATCTACACTAAGGCTTCCAGAGCTACTTCTGATAGGTTTGGAGCTGTGTTGCACTATTTATCTCCACTTCTGAGCTTAGGATGGAAGGAAGTCAACGATGAAGCAGCTGAAGATGGTTGGGCTTAGGACACTACCCTGAGGAAATCCTGCAGTGATGTTCTGCAGATGAAATGATTGACCTCCAACAACTGCCACTGGTTTCCTTTGCGCTGCGTATGAGAACTTTCCCCCCTGATTCCCATTGACTTCATTTTCATGAGGGCTCCTTGATGCCAAACTGGATCACATGTTGCCTTACATTAAGGGCAGTCGCACTCACCTCAACTCTGGAGTTCAGCTCTTTTGTTCATGTGTGGACCAAGGCTGTAATGAATTCAGGAGATGAGTGCTCTTAGCGGAACCAAACTAAGCATCCGTGAGGAGGTTACTGATGAGTAAGTAATGCATGATAACGCACCTGATGCCCTTTTTCATTAACTTGCGGATGACTGAGATTAGGCGTATGGAGTGCTACTTACCAGGGCTGGATTTATCCAACGTTTTTGTGGAAGAGACAAACCTGGACAATTTTGCAATTTGGGAGCTGGTTGCCAGTATTGTAGCTGTAGTGGAACAGCTGGGAAAAGTTCTGACTACTTCTGGAGAACGAGTCTTCAGCATAACAATTGGGATGTTGTCAGGGCTCACAGTCTTTGCTGCAATGTGTGCAGCTGTTTCTTAATAACTTGTGAAGTGAATTGAAGACTGGCTCCTGTGATGGTGGGGACCTCAGGAGGAAGCCTCGTCTAACCATCCGCTCAGCACTTTTAGCTGAAGACGGATTCAGATATTTCAGCCTTGGCTTTTGTACTCACTGACTGGACTTGCCATCACTGGATATGGGATATTCATTACGCCTCCTCCTCCTGTTATTTGTTTATTTGTTCACCAACATCAGCATGACGGCAATCTTATGGAGGTGACAGAGCTCTCAGCCTCTGTCTGGAGAGCTGGTGAGATCCCTGTGTCGCCTCTTTCTCGGAAGGCCTGTAGCATCTTGTTCCACTTTGGCATTTGACAGACCAGCAGTGGCCTTCCCCAGGATCAAGGACTCAGGGGTGGAAATCCCACCCACCAAGAGCTGCTGGCCAGTCAGAAGCTGCAAGGCAACACCAGTGGGGTGGCAGTGACTGCTGCCAGTGCAACACCAACTCGAGGTCTAGGGTCGTCAGAGGTGGAGGATGGAGGGAGGGGTTCATGGGGTGGGGGGGAGGGAACTGTCCCCCTCAACCCCTGCCTTCCCGAGCTGGGTCCCTCAATTAGGCATTGGGTGCTTTTGAATGAGACTCTCCTGGGAGCCCACAAGCCATTCCCGTCTAGGTTCCCCACCAGGTGAAACCACTTACCAGACCCTGGGTTAAAAGCAGTGGGATGGGATGAAGCTCTTAATTGGGCATCGGCTGGCAGTAGGATGGGAAGGTATCTATTTGTCTTCCCACCACAGATGTAATTGGAGTGGAAATGAGCAGGTGGCGGGATTCCTACACTCCATCCTGCTGCCTGATCAAATGAAACCCAGACCACCAAATCCACCACGGGTGAGGACACAGGATTCCACCTGTTATGGCAGAGTTTAATCTGATCCATTGGTGTTGGTTGTTAAGCTCTGTCTATCCTATGTTGCTTCCACTGTGGTGTGGTTTTATCAGGCTGGCATCTCATTTTTAGATACATGTTATGCTGCTCATGGCATGGTCATGGCATGCTCTCTTACATTCCCCATTAAACCCAGGTTGGGTCCCTGCTGCTAGATCTATTCTGAATCTATCCCTTTGGGGATGGTGGTAGTGCCATTTAACACAGGAGAGGGTATGCTCAGTGTGAAGACAGGACTTTGTTTACACAAAGATCCTTCCTGGTGGTCATTCCTACCAATTAAGTCATGCACAGATGCATTTGCAACACGCAGGTTGGTGAGGACAGATTTTGACTTTTCACTCAGCTGGTTCTGTCAGTAATGTTGCTATCAAGTTGCTCCAGATGATGGATGTTGAAGTCGCCGCTTCCACCCAGAGCACATTCTGTACCCTTGCTTCACTCATACTGCTCTCAAGTCGTGTTGAACATGGAAGAATCATCAGGCGATGCTGGGGTGGTAGGTGGCAATTGCCAGGAGGCTTCCTTATCCATGTTTGACCTGATGCCTTAAGACTTCATGGGGTTCAGAGTCAATATTGAGGATTGCCAGAGCCACTCTCTCCAATGCTGTGACAGCATTTCTGCTGGGTTCGTCCAGCCACTGGGGCAGGGCAGGGATGTTGATGAAGGAATCTGGCAAGTCTGCTGTCAGGAATGGGGATGGGCCTAAGTTGGTACGGCACTGGGGTCAATTATATTTTCTAATACAGTTTGGCGAGAGCTGCAGTCAGGTCATAATGGGAAGTAAGAATTGCTGAACATATTAGCCAGGATTTTACTGCCATGCCCGCCCCAAAATCGGGGTGGATGCAGCTTGCAGAAAGAGGGAGGTCGTAAAATACTGGCCATTGACCGCAGCTTGATTTTCTACCAGGGACTGGGGTGATTGGTAGAAGCCCGTGTCTGAAGAATTCTCTGTATTATTTAAATATTACAGGAGCTGCATTATAACACCTCCAGCATCGTGAGCAGTCATTATACCAGAATAGCAGCAGATTGTAACATAGTACGTTTCCTGGGTACCTCACTGCTGTGCTCTACAGGCAAGTAAATCTAAAGTACCTAATTAGACGTTTGACCTCAAAGTTTCAAGAGCATATCTCGCACTGATTCTCTCTTTATTTAGCTTCTTCTTATTTAATGAGTGTTTGAGGTAATTGGCCTGCGTTATTCTTCTATTTCTAATGGGTTCCCCAAAGGGAAAACCTTCATTTTACCTTTGAAGAAACAGTGGGATGCTGAGCCAGGCAAGTTGCACCAGAGGTAGTTGCGTCATACCGTTGGTATGTTCACACTCAGATCTCAGACACATATCTCATTCTGGAAGATCAGAGTGTCCCAGAGGGTACAACTCCCAAAGACACCTGTGACAGCAGACTTGTTAGTACAGGCACAATAACTGAATGCCTTACGTTACATGGTTCATTGTAACACTGCCAATGACTTTGCAACAAAAAGGGAAAGCATGCATTAATGTAACTTCTTTCACAACTTTAGGACATCCTAAAGCACTTTACAACCAATTTAGTACTTTTGAAGCGTATCACAGAAACATAGAATCCCTACAGTGCAGAAGGAGGCCATTCAACCCATCGAGTCTGCACCAACTCTCTGAAAGAGCATTTTGGCCAAGCCCACCCCCAAACCCCTCTGCCCCGCCGCCCCATCCCTGCAACCCCGCATATTTAAAGTAGCTATTTTAATGGTAACCTGCACACCTTTGGAGTGTGGGAGGAAACCGGAGCACCCAGAGGAAACCCACGTGGACATGGGGAGAATGTGCAAATTCCACACAGACAGTGACCCAAGGCTGGATTTGAACCCTGGTTCCTGGCGCTGTGAGGCAGTGGTGCTAACCACTGTGCCACCATGCCACCCACAGTATAGTTACGGTAATAATGTACACAGTCAATTTATGTGCAAACAAGGTCCCACAAACTACCATGTGAAAACGACCAGATAATTTATTTTTTGTGTTTCTGGTTGAGGGAGAAATAAGGGCCAGGACACCATGTAGAATGCTTCTGCTTTTCTTCAAATGCTGTGGAACCTATGGCAGCTCTGATAGTGCACCAATCCTCAGTACTGTGACAGTGTGGTCAAATCTCTGGAATGGGACACAAACCTGCAACTACTGACTCGGTAGGTGGGGTTTCCAACCTCTGGAAACCGTAAAATCCCACCAAGGTCAACAGGCCTTTCCATGGTCCGCCCCTCGTCTGCTGTGATTCCCGTGGCGGGTGGGCGAGCCGGTAAAACTCCAGCCAGCAGCTCACGATTGCAATGCTACTGCATGAAAGAACATGTGACAGTAAGGTTTATGACCACCCTTACCCAGGTTCCAGCAACCTTAATTACAGGCAGTACCAAAGCATCTGGAGATGTTGGAAATCTGAAATAAAAATAGAATGTGTTGAAAATACTCAGCTGGTCAAGTAACATTTGTGAAGGGAGAAACCGAGTTCAGGCTAATAACCTTTCACCAGAATGCCAGTCATGCAGTACTGGGCGATAATAATGCAAAATTATCATCACAGGCTCTTGGCCAGCAGAGGGCCACATGCAAAACTTTATCATCTGCCATATGGCTTGCCAAAATATCCCCAAAGGAAGGTAGGGATCAGTTGTGATCTGCTGCTTGTTTCCATCTCCGGAGACCATAACAAGGTTACATGTAGCCACAAACAGGGCCAGGTTCCTCGAGTAGCACCCACCTCCACCAACAGCCTTCAAAGTGGGGTGGTGAGGGGTTGGGGGGGGCAGTGTTGTGTGGGGGGGGGGGGGGGGGGGGGTTGATGCCGAACTGTCCTGCCTCTTGCCTGCAGTCCCACAACTTTTTTAAAAATTCCCATTCCTTAATTTCTTTGTCCACCATTCTACTGTTCTCCAATTCTCCAAATCCTCCAGAGCTTCAATCACATGGTGGTTAGCACTGCTGCCTCACAGCACCAGGGACCCAGGTTCCATTCCTGGCTTGGGTCACGGTCTGTGTTGAGTCTGCATATTCTCCCCTTGTCTGCGTGGGTTTCCTCCAGGTGCTTCGGTTTTCTCCCACAGTCTGAAAGACGTGCTGGTTAGGGTGCATTGGCCATGCTAAATTCTCCCTCAGTGTACCCGAACAGGCGCCGGAGTGTGGCGACTGGGAGACTTCATTGCGGTGTTAATGTAATCCTACTTGTGACACTAATATATAAGCATTAAAATCTTTAGTCATGACATGGGCGGCACGGTAGCACAGTGGGCGGCACGGTAGCACAGTGGTTAGCACTGCTGCTTCACAGCTCCAGGGACCTGGGTTCGATTCCCGGCTTGGGTCACTGTCTGTGTGGAGTTTGCACATTCTCCTCGTGTCTGCGTGGGTTTCCTCCGGGTGCTCCGGTTTCCTCCCACAGTCCAAAGATGTGCGGGTTAGGTTGATTGGCCATGCTAAAAATTGCCCTTAGTGTCCTGAGATGTGTAGATTAGAGGGATTAGTAGGATATGTAGAGATATGGGGGTAGGGTCTGGGTGGGATTGTGGTCGGTGCAGACTCGATGGGCCGAATGGCCTCTTTCTGTACTGTAGGGTTTCTATGATTCTATGATTTCTAAAGATTGCCAGTGATTGAGATATCGTTTCCAAAAACTTATGTATTCTTGTCCCTCAATTCTTCCACTTCCTATTCCACATCTGCATCCTTCAAATTTCACCTCGATGCAGTTTTTCACTCTTGACAATCATGGCCTCCCTGTATCTGTTCAACTCTGAACGAGCTTCAGCAAATAATTATTCAACTATCTGATCCCAGAGGACTGAGCACTATTAGTGCACTAACATTCTGGGAGCATTTTTATTCACCTTAACTATTTGGAACTCACTTAATGCCTGTATCTAAAAATTGGGCCCCGTTAATAGGAATAAATGCCACAACAAAGTGACATTCGCAGAGTGCTAACGGTGACTCATATTTTGAACAAAGAGAATATTATCAAACCTGCCAGGGCCTCTGGACACGAGAGTTGGAGGAATGTCATTGATTCGCTCACTGCCTGGAGGCAACATCTCCTTATGTTTGATGCTTATTCTGTGTTAACCCCTCCACAGGTTACCATCACAGGAGCACTGGCCTAACAACGTCTATTAACGTTTGTGTCACAGAAACTGATGGCGACTCTGTTTTGCTGAGAATTTAAGGTAATTCTGAATGTCATGAGCCAATGATCGGATTTTCAGCACAAACTTTATGGGGTTCGCAGAATAAAAGGGGTTCTTGCTCTAATCTAGCTTGTTGCATTTAAGGCACAGCTACATAATACATGATGGAGAGTAGAGTCAAAGGTTTTGATAGGATGGGACAAAGTCCAGTGAGAGAAGATTCATACGGAGCATAAACAGACAAATATGTGAGGTCAAAGAGCCTGCTCCTGTGCTGTAAAATTCAATGTAATTTGATGTTATTTCCGGTCGCTTAACTTAAACTTACCAATGCGATAAGCTCTGGGGTGACACACATTCTGGATTGATTTACCTGAGAACCATTTCGATCTAACTAAGTTGAAAGCAGCAATAGAAGCAGCGAGACTTTGATCACTTCAATTGCATGTTTCACAAAAGCATAACCTGAATAAATGACAGTAAAATTATAGATGGAAACATGATATGATTTTTCTTCATGCATCACATTCTAAAATAGAGATCGATTTTGGATCACAATCACTAACAAATCGAGGACGATGCTCTTCCAGTTTATAAAACATACCTGGACACTGGGCAAACGAACCCCAAAGGGAAATCAGAGACATGTTTGGATGTAACAGAGGCAAGCAAGTTGCCACTGTCGTTTTTATAAGACCAGATCATTTAAAATGTATTTACAAAGGAAAATATTACTTGTTAATGCAGCCCCAATTCCAAAATAAAATAAAAGACACACAAGAAAGCAATAACTGAGTTCGTGGGGTGGAATTTTTGGAAAAAATGACAAGTTGTCAATTTCGGTGCATAAATCGGTGTGATTCCCATTGGCCCCAGCGGTGTGATCCAGACCACAATTTTTAGGCACTTAAAAAAAATGTTCTCCCATGTGAAAAATGGCCTCAGGCACAAAGCATCTGAATCGCACATCCCTGGGGTCAACTAAGCTCTTCAATCAATTAAACGGCTCCACAGCACTTAGAGTCCGAGAGGTTTACAGCATGGAAACAGGCCCTTCTGCCCAACTTGTCCATGCCGCCTTTTTTTTAAACCCCTAAGCTAATCCCAATTGCTCGCATTTGGCCCATTCCCTCTATACCCATCTTACCCATGTAACTATCTAAATGCTTTTTAAAAGACAAAATTGTGCCCACCTCTACTACTGCCTCTGGCAGCTTGTTCCAGACACTCACCACCCTGTGTGTGAAAAACTTGCCCCTCTGGACCGTTTTGTATCTCTCCCCTCTCACCTTAAACCTATGCCCTCTAATTTTAGATTCCCCTACCTTTGGGAAAAGATATTGACGATCTAGCTGATCTATGCCCCTCATTATTTTATAGACCTCTATAAGATCACCCCTGAGCCTCCTACTCTCCAGAGGAAAAATGTCCCATTCTATCCAGCCTCTCCTTATAACTTAATCCATCAAGTCCCGGTAGCATCCTAGTAAATCTTTTCTGCACCCTTTCTAGTTTAATAATATCCTTTCTATAATAGGGTGACCAGAATTGCACACAGTATTCCAAGTGTGGCCTTACCAGTGTCTTGTACAACTTCAACAAGACGTCCCAACTCCTGTATTCAATGTCCTGACCGATGAAACCAAGCATGCCGAATGCCTTCTTCACCACTCTGTCCACTGTGACTCCACTTTCAAGGAGCTATGAACATGTACCCATTTGGGGCCATGTTTTTCAGGAAGAGAAGGTGTTACAGGCTAATAGGCTGGAGGAAATAGATGTTCGGAGGGAGGATGTATTGGCAGTTTTGAATAAACTGAAGGTCGTTAAGTCCCCTGGGCCTGATGAAATGTATCCTAGGATTCTGTGGGAGGCGAGGGATGAGATTGCAGAGCCTTTGGCTTTGATCTTTGGGTCCTCGCTGTCCACGGGGATGGTGCCAGAGGACTGGAGAGTGGCAAATGTTGTTCCTCTGTTTAAGAAAGGGAATAGAAATGACCCTGGTAATTATAGACCGGTTAGTCTGACTTCGGTGGTTGGTAAATTGATGGAAAAGGTCCTTAGGGATGGGATTTACGACCATTTAGAAAGATGCGGATTAATCCGGGATAGTCAGCACGGATTTGTGAAAGGCAAATCGTGCCTCACAAATTTGATAGAATTTTTTGAGGAGGTAACTAGGTGTGTTGATGAAGGTAGGGCGGTTGATGTCATATACATGGATTTTAGTAAGGCGTTTGATAAGGTCCCCCATGGTCGGCTTATGATGAAAGTAAGGAGGTGTGGGATAGAGGGAAAGTTGGCCGATTGGATAGGTAACTGGCTGTCTGATCGAAGACAGAGGGTGGTGGTGGATGGAAAATTTTCGGACTGGAGGCAGGTTGCTAGCGGAGTGCCGCAGGGATCGGTGCTTGGTCCTCTGCTCTTTGTGATTTTTATTAATGACTTAGAGGAGGGGGCGGAAGGGTGGATCAGTAAATTTGCTGATGACACCAAGATTGGTGGAGTAGTGGATGAGGTGGAGGGCTGTTGTAGGCTGCAAAGAGACATAGATAGGATGCAAAGCTGGGCTGAAAAATGGCAAATGGAGTTTAACCCTGATAAATGTGAGGTGATTCATTTTGGTAGGACTAATTTAAATGTGGATTACAGGGTCAAAGGTAGGGTTCTGAAGACTGTGGAGGAACAGAGAGATCTTGGGGTCCATATCCACAGATCTCTAAAGGTTGCCACTCAAGTGGATAGAGCTGTGAAGAAGGCATATAGTGTGTTAGCTTTTATTAACAGGGGGTTGGAGTTTAAGAGCCATGGGGTTATGCTGCAACTGTACAGGACCTTGGTGAGACCGCATTTGGAATATTGCGTGCAGTTCTGGTCACCTCACTATAAGAAGGATGTGGAAGCGCTGGAAAGAGTGCAGAGGAGATTTACCAGGATGCTGCCTGGTTTGGAGTGTCGGTCTTATGAGGAAAGGTTGAGGGAGCTGGGGCTGTTCTCTCTGGAGCGGAGGAGATTGAGGGGAGACTTAATAGAGGTTTATAAAATGATGAAGGGGATAGATCGAGTGAACGTTCAAAGACTATTTCCTCGGGTGGATGGAGCTATTACGAGGGGGCGTAACTATAGGGTTCATGGTGGGAGATATAGGAAGGATATCAGAGGTAGGTTCTTCACGCAGAGAGTGGTTGGGGTGTGGAATGGACTGCCTGCAGTGATAGTGGAGTCAGACACTTTAGGAACATTTAAGCGGTTATTGGATAGGCACATGGAGCACACCAGGATGGTAGGGAGTGGGATAGCTTGATCTTGGTTTCAGATGAAGGTCGGCACAACATCGTGGGCCGAAGGGCCTGTTCTGTGCTGTACTGTTCTATGTTCTATGTTCTATGTACCCCTAGATCTCTTTGTTCTGTAACTCTCCCCAATGCCCTACCATTAACTGAGTAAGTCCTGCCCTGGTTCAATCTACCAAAATGCATCACCTCGCCTATGTCTAAATTAAGCTCCATCTGCCATTCGTCACCCCACTGGCCCAATTGATCAAGATCCCGTTGCAATTGGAGATAACTTTCTTCACTGTCCACTATGCCACCAATCTTAGTGTCATCTGCAAACTTACTAACCATGCCTCCTATATTCTCATCCAAATCATTAATATAAATAACAGTGGACCCAGCACTGATCCCTGAGGCACACCGCTGGTCACAGGCCTCCAGTTTGAAAAACAATTCTCTACAACCACCCTCTGGCTTCTATCAAGAAGCCAATTTTGTATCCATTTAGATACCTCACCTTGGATCCCGTGAGATTTAACCTAATGCAACAACCTACCATGCGGTACCTTGTCAAAGGCCTTGCTAAAGTCCATGTAGACAACATCAACTGCACTGTCCTCATCTATCTTCTTGGTTACCCCTTCAAAAAACTCAGTCAAATTTCTGAGACATGATTTTCCACTCATAAAGCAATGCTGACTGTCCCTAATCAGCCCTTGCATTTCTAAATGCTTGTAGATCCTGTCTCTCAAAATACCTTCCAACAATTTACCCACCACAGATGTGAGGCTCAATGGCCTGTAGTCCCCAGGCTTTTCCCTGCAGCCCTTTTTAAACAAAGGCACAATATTTGCCACTCTCCAATCTTCAGGCATCTCACCCATGACAATCGATGATTCAAATATCTCGGCTAGGGGACCCGCAATTTCCTCCCTAGCCCCCCACAATGTCCTGGGATACACTTCATCAGGTTCCAGGGATTTATCTACCTTGATGCGCTTTATGACTTCCAGCACCTCCTACTCTGTAATGTGTACACTCCTCAAGACATCACTATTTATTTCCCGAAGCTCCCTAACATCCATGCTTTTCTCAACAGTAAATACTGGCGAGAAATATTCATTTCTTACCCGCATTCAAGCTAGGAGGATGGCAGCAAGGAGAGCAGCTCCTCAATTCAACAAGGGGGCTCTCACCCACATGCTGGATGCTGTGGAGGAAGTATGGGCAACAATATACCCTTGGGTTGGCAGGAGACCCTCCAGCAAGGTGACAAATCCCACCTGGGAGATGGTGGCAGCAGCCTGACCAAGAGGACGGGGGCGCAATGCCCGCAAGAAGATTTTAAGTGTTAGGGCAAGTGCTCCCGGTCTCCTCTCCGCACTCCACCTTGCCGTCACTCCTCGGAATGTCATCTCAATCCCACATGCTGCCACCTCACAAGGCCCCAGCACCCGATCTGCCACAAGCTCCCTCACATCCCGTGGCCCTCCTCTTCAGGGACCCTCCCTACTAACACGCAGTGCCCACAGATGCCAGGTGTGATTGACATCTGACCTACTGGGCGGCCAGCTCACATCATCCACATTTGTGTTCATCCAGGAGAAGCTGTCCACAACCAGTGAAAGCGAGAGTTTTTAAAGTTTTAAAGTATATTTTTTAGTGTCACAAGTAGGCTTACATTAACACTGCAATGAAGTTACTGTGAAAATTCCCTAATCGCCACACTCTGGCGTCTGTTCGGGGATACTGAGGGAGAATTTAGCATGGCCAATGCACCAAACCAGCACGTCTTTCGTGCTGTGGGAGGAAACTGGAGGAAGCAGACACGGGAAGAACGTGTAGGCTCCGCACAGTCACCCGAGCCGGAATTGAACCAGGGTCCCTGGAATTGTGAGGCAGCACTGCTAACCACTTTAAAAGAGAGTACAGGTGGTGGTGATGCCCAAACTGAGGATCCTTTCAAGGAGAGAGCCCTGCAGCCCCTAGGGGAGAACATCTGTAACTTTCCCCCATGAAAAGCCTTCAGTCTCGCTACAGCTATTAGGATAGCATTGTAAGGAGCACGAAGACAGACAAAAAACCGAGGGGAATGTTGAAGAATTGTAGATTGCCTTTTGATTGATGAAGTTGGAAGGAATGTTTTGTTTGTGATGGCTTTTATTTTAGCATTGTGGTCAAGAAGCCATTGCGATGGATTCTGTCAGTACAGAGGGAAGCTAAGGTGTGGGGGCTACTTGGGAATTGGGGTTGGATTCACTGATACCGCAGTCAGATGAACCAAGAACAGACAGTCCATCCAGAAAAGTGAGGTCATAGAATCATAGAATCCTAACAGTGCAGAAGCAGGCCATTCAGCCCATCGAGCCTGCGCCAACAACAATCCCACCCAGGCCCAATCCCCGTAACACCTGCTAATCCCCCTGTCATTAAGGGGCAACTTAGCATGACCAATTAAACTAACCTGCATATCTTTGGACTGTGGGAGGAAACCAGAACTCCCGGAGAAAATCCATGCAAAAACGGGGAGAACAAGCAAATTCCACACAGCCACCCAAGGCTGGAATTGAACCCGGTCCCTGGCACAGTGAGGCAGCAGTGCCATCATGCGGCCAATACATAGATTCCTTCCTCAATTTTCCCAGCACCAAAGGTCACCCACAGTTAAGTGATCATGGGTGGTCAAGGGACATACAGGAGAATCCAGCCCTGAACACCCGTAGACTATTCAGCAACAGAAAGGGTTATTTATCTGCTGACTCTGTCTTTAAACAACATCTCAATGTGTACAAAGTCCAGATAGTTACTGAGTAGAAAACAGGCATAGTAAACATATGGACACTGAAAGCTTTTTCTCCTCTCCAACTCAATGGCAATAAAGATATAGTTCCAAAAACAGAAAATGCTGGAAGGTATCAGCAGGTCTGACAGCATCTGTGGAGAGAGAACAGAACTAATGTTTTGAGTCTGGATGACGCAAAGCCCACATAGCACACTTCTGTTTTCACACAGAATGGGGATTGTATCTTCCCAATACGCACGTCAACCTAGTCACTGCATAAGTTCACAATTCCATTGGGACAGCCTGCACAATACTACGTAAAATTGAGTATTATCTTCACTAATAGCACAGTGACACAGTGGTTAGCACCGCTGCCTCAAAACACTAAGGATCTGGGTTCGATTCCCGGCTTGGGTCACTATCTGTGTGGAGTTTGCACGTTCTCCCTGTGTCTGCATGGGTTTCCTCTGGGTGCTCCGGTTTCCTCCCACAGTCCAAAGATGTGCTGGTTAGGTGCATTGGGCATGCTAAATTCTCCCTCAGTGTACCCAAACAGGTGCCGGAGTGTGGCGACTGGGGATTTTCATAGTAACTTCATTGCAGTGTTAATGTAAGCCTACTTGTGACTAATAAATTAACTTTAATATTTCATTTGCTTTTCAATCTAATATTCTTATTATCCCATTTAAGAGTGAAACACCAAAATAGCATGACTAACATCGTTGTGCATTTAACATGTGATCTACATTATCTTCTGATATTGATGGAGAACATTAATGCATTGAGATCAGAGCTGATTTGTATCTTATCTCCATTCACCTGCTTTAGCTCCAAATCCTTTTGTACTGTTAGCAAAAGACCTACATTGATCTCAGTTATAACATTCTTAATTTGATCCAGCAGTTGTAGGCTTTTGTGGGAAAGTGCCTCACTTCTTCCGTGAAGAAGTATTTCCTAATTTCTCATCTGAATGGCCTAGCTCTGATTTTAAGCCCTTGTCCACCAGTTCGCGTGGTTCACCAGCAACAAAGAGCTTCACAATTCATTAAAGCTTCTAATCCGCCGTTGGAGTGCCATTTCACCTGGTCCCTCACAGATGAAACTCTGAAGACATGGAAAGATATTCACAATGTACAGTATTCATCAGCTGCTGCATTCCTCTCCACATTTCCTTTCATATTTCAGCATCTGGAAAACAGTTCATTAAAGGGAATTTTTGCACATTCATAATTCCACATTTAGTGCATGGGATAGTAGGAAAAATAAACAGCTGATAAGTTCATAAGATACAGGAGCAGAATTAGGCATTTGGCCCATCGAGTCTGCTCTGCATGGCTGATATGCTCCTCATCCCCATTTTCCTACCTTCTCCCCATAACCCTTCAACCCATTACCAGTTAAAAATTTGTCTAACTCCTCCTTAAATGTATTCGCTGTCCCAACATCCACTGCACTTTGGAGTAGCGAATTCCACAGATTCACAACCTTTTGGGAGAAGTAGTTTCTCCTCAACTCTGTTTTAAATTTGCTATCCCTTATCCTAAGACTATGATCTCTCATCCTAGAATGCCCCACAAGAGAAAGCATCCACTCCAAGTCTACTTTTTCGATACCTTTTAGTATGCGGCATGGTGGCATAGTGGTTAGGACTGCTGCCTCACAGTGCAAGGGGCCCGCATTCGATTCCCAGCTTGGGTCACTGTCTGTGTGAAGTTTGCACGTTCTCCCTGTGGCTGCGTAGGTTTCCTCCGGGTGCTCCGATTTCCTCCCACAGTCTGAAAGGCATGCTGGTTAGGTGCATTGACCTGAACAGATGCCGGAGTGTGGCGAATTTCACAGTAACTTCATTGCAGTGTTAATGTAAGCCTTACTTGTGACTAATAAATTAACTTTAACCTTTTATCATCTTGAATACCTCAATTTGATCTCCCCTCATTCTTCTCATTCTTCATTTTCCAATATTGATTCATGGAAGGGTTAGGACAAGCATGCAGAGCAATGCTATTGTTCTCATTGATCAACTGCAGATGAAGTTTGTGTCATTATTGACTACTACACTGTGTTAATGTGTAGACATTATGGACATCATCATGCACCAACTAAAGATATCATCCCTCTGAAGAATGCCATCCATTGTCGCAATCGCTTAAAAAAAGCACTCACCTTTCCAGATAAGAATAGCTCAGATTGAAATTTTGGGTTGATCCATTCCTGTGTATGTGATGCAGAAACTCAGTTAAAGTTTAACTGAGAGGAAATCATTTTAAGTAAGAATTGAGTATTGCACCCTCTCCTGACAGTAAATGGTACAATAAATCAACACCAGAAAGAAGTGCTACAGTTTGAGATGGAACTTAGCAAACATATGAGGGTGCAGATCTTTCAAAAAATGGGCCACAATGCTGGCAGCTAATTTGGGATCACACCCATCTATACTGGAGTCTGTGGGGTCAGTGAGAGGATGGCTGTTGCCTGGTTTGGCAAGTGCTTAGCAACCACACATTGTCAAAAAAAAACACCAGTTCACCATATTGTTATGTACGTTGTGGACATAGCTCCTTTAAGGGAATGAGTCAGCTGACCCTGAGTGTGGGGTGATCTACTCGGGGACTGCCCTGTGAATGTAGTTGTCGTCTGGAGTGTGCAGCGAGTAACACCCGCAATAAATACCAGTGTTCCCTGACGGCTGGCTGCGGTGAGTTCTCGGGGATACATCCCAGCAGAAGAGAATTTAACACATATGGGCTGAATGCTCAGTGCTAAATCCTGAAAAACCTTTCCTCTGCCGCTTTGTATCCCTCTTATTAAAGTTTCTTCACTGATTAGCTGTAGTTTTCAAAGTTTTGCTCAAGTGAAGCTCACTCCTAAACCAGAAGCAGGAGTTTGCATTTGTTCTTGGGATGGCGAAGCTCAGGCGAAGGGTCATCCAGACTTGAAAATGTTGGTTCTGTTCTCTCTCCACAGATGCTGTCAGACCTGTGGAGATTTTCCAGCATTTTCTGTTTTTGTTTCAGATTCCAGCATCTGCAGTATTTTGCTTTTATTGACCATCATTGTCTGGTAGATTGTCGGTGTTAGAATGTAACCAGTGACAACTTCGTATTGGATGTAATGTAACCAATGGGAACAAGATGTAAGGGTCAGCTGATCCAGTAAACTATGGAACCAATTACAGAGGGATTTAATAGTCAGCTGACCAGCTGAGTCACTATAAATAAGGAACTATGGTAGAATGGTGGAGAGCTTGGAGTGGCCCAGGGCGAGGCCCCAAGTTTGGAGTAATGATGTTTCTTTATTAAACTCTTTCTTTGATTTATAATTTGAAGTAAGTTTTGTTGTACTTTCATTAGCTGCATTTTGAAGAGTTCCCTCTGAAGAAATAGTAGGGACACCAAACCAACATTTAGACAGAGTTTCCTGCAAGGCATAGACCACACATCGCCCCACCTCACCTTGTTCATTTTTATTTTTACGTGCTTCTATTTGTCTCTTGACTTGTTATTCCTTCCACCCCTTCCAGGAAAAAAAGGAGGCAGTTTTCATTGTTACATTTTTGAGTTATT
Source organism: Mustelus asterias (assembly GCF_964213995.1). Classification (NCBI taxonomy): domain Eukaryota; kingdom Metazoa; phylum Chordata; class Chondrichthyes; order Carcharhiniformes; family Triakidae; genus Mustelus; species Mustelus asterias. The sequence goes on along the minus strand of NC_135814.1, from coordinate 23,076,116 downwards.
ATTCAGCTTTTGTATTTTAGATTAGTCTCATTTATAAGTCCCAACACGATCCTTTATTCCCTCGCACTGTCATGCATTTGGCAAAGAGGATACGACGGGCAGAATTTTCCACAATTTGTCCAAGTGTCAGTTTCAGCAAGAATTCCCCAGCAGCTCAGATGTGTTTTCTCTCCAGATTCTCTGGCACTCTGGCAGCAAGCACAGTAAAAAGAGAGCATGTCCTCCTTCGTTCCTTTTACACTTCGCCGCTGCAGCCAGGGATGTTCTTCGCTTCCTGAGTTTCACCTGGCCTGAATCAGGAAGGTCGGGCAAGGCAGGCACTTTAGAAACTAAAGTAAGCCTCACACTCCAAGGAAGTTACGACCCAAAGTCAGCTGGGTGCCTTTCAGGTGAATGCTGATGAAATTTTGAATCTTCCACTGGATTATTCGGATGAAATTTCCACGAGTAGTTTCCATGAGTCCAAAAGTATGGAACAAAAATGGAAACATTTTCATTCTCCATCTTATCGACCTAGCACCCAGATTTATTATTTCTATGATAATAGATGGTTAGGACAAAAAGATGATTATAGACAAAATGGACTCTGAAAAGAATGGTGCAGTGGTTGATGAAATGCTGCATCAAAATTTAGTTGATCAATCAGACTGCAAATTGACAACCTACTCCGGATGGACAGTCCATGCAAATCATTCGCTTCAGATGGTTGGAGGTTATAGTCCCGATCAATTAGTCCGTGGGCGAAATCCCAAATTGTCCTCTATTTCACATTACAGTCCCCCTGTTGTACATATCTGAATGCTTTGCACGCAGGCTCCCACTGAGTCTGAGGTCTCAGTGAAAATTCTGAATACAATTCAGAAGATTGATGTATTATAAAAGTGAGGGTCATAGGGAATGAAAAGGACAGAGGAAGGTAATTAAGTTTAAGTTTATTTATTAGCATCACAAGAAGGCTTACATTAACACTGCAATGAAGTTACTGTGAAAATCCCCAAGTCGCCACACTCCAGCGCCTGTTCGAGTACACTGAGGGAGAATTTAGCATGGCTATGCAGGAAACTGGAGCACCCGGAGGAAACCCATGCAGACACAGGGAGAACGTTCAGACTCTGCACGGATAGTGCCCCAAGCCGGTAATCGAACCCGGGTCCCAGGTGCTGAGAGGCAGCAGTGCTAACCACTGTGTGATGGTAAAGATATCAAACATGGCCATCAAACTGTTCATTCCTCACAATTAATCATGACGAGTTGCAAAATCCTGGACTCCGAGCCATTGATAGAACTAAACAAGGCACCTTGTATCTCAAATGCTCACATGTTTCCTGATGAAGGTCATGAGGGTTGGAATAGAGTAGGTCAAGAGCTTGGATAGTGGTTATGTGAGCGATCATGACACAAGGGCAGAGTTAGCACATCCACAGGCCAATTCCCCAGATTGGATGCTCATGTGACATATCTTCCAGAGGGGGTCAGATAAATGGAAGGATGCATTAATTGTGAGACATGGAGGAAAAGCCACTGGCAAGATTAAATATTGGTTCAAGATGATGGCCAAGAAATCAAGTCCACGGATTAACAGAATGAGGAGAATGAACAGAGAGCACAACAGTGCAGTGTAAACTCTAACGGTGATTCCGGAAGTGCATCTTGCATTAGAAAACAACACAAAGAGCCTCCGAGGCTTCAAAGGGGAACTATCATAGCGGTAATCCCGACAGACAGAAAAGTGCAAGAGTTGCACAAGTTTGACTAGATCACACATTGGAATGAAGGCCACAGTAGGAGAAATCCTCATGACTGAAATGTTGATGTCTGCCAATAGACTTGAGGTTAAACTTATAAGAGAAGTAAAGCAAAAGGAATTATCTAATTGGAGAGAGTTTGGAGTTAATTCTGAGGTACCACAAAAGGGGCAACCTGTCTTACCACAGAGATGGATTTGTACTGAAAAAGTCCTTGGAGATGGGACTCACGAGGGGCTTTGAAGAGAGACTGAATGATACAGCTGTTAAAATGGACTGTCTCACAACTGGAAAGCCATCTTACATCTTTTCAGAGTGATACTTTTCAAACAGAAGTGTTTCCAACACCACCCAACGAGGCAGCAGATGCTGAAGGGAAACTAAGCAAATGCATCTGTGGCCTGCCTGATGCTTCCAGGATGTTTTTTTTTGGTGGGATCTATTTTGCTAAAAATAGATTGTGTTCAACTAAAAGCAGATCTTGCAATGTTTTATTGGTACCATGAAGGGAAATATTCAGGCATCATCATGATGAATGTTGTTGATTTTTAATGGGGTGCTATTGTGGAATCTTTTTGAGAAATGTGTTATGAATAAGATTGGAGTAGAATGTAAATTAGAAATCAGACTTCTGAGGCTTTTAAAATATATTGGTTAGGTGCTAAGCGGAGAATAACTTTAAATCAAGAGAGTGTTATTCCCATCCCAGATAATTAGACAAGCTCATCTTAGAAGGATGATGTTATATCTAAAGAAGAGGCAAAGCACTGGCAAAAGTACGCTTAGTCAGTTAAATTGGTTGTGCACTCAGACTAGGCCAGAAACTAGGTTTGACACATTGGGATTAATTACTAAGACAAAACAACCTAAAAGTGAGAATGTTTTAATGGCAACTAACATTCAAAAAAATTAAATCTGGAGAATGATGTACTTATTTTCCTATCTTTAGGCAACCCAGAGAACATGAAACTAGTCAAAGAACAAAGAACAAAGAACAGTACAGCACAGGAAACAGGCCCTTCGGCCCTCCAAGCCTGTGCCGCTCCTTGGTCCAACTAGACCAATCGTTTGTATCCCTCCATTCCCAGGCTGCTCATGTGACTATCCAGGTAAGTCTTAAACGATGTCAGCGTGCCTGCCTCCACCACCCTACTTGACAGCGCATTCCAGGCCCCCACCACCCTCTGTGTAAAAAACGTCCCTCTGATATCTGAGTTATACTTCGCCCCTCTCAGCTTGAGCCCGTGACCCCTCGTGATCGTCACCTCCGTCCATTTTTAATGATGCTTCTCTCTCTAAATTTCCAGATGAGTATCTCAGTGTCGGACATCGGAGGTTGGGGGGGTGGTGGAGAGTTGCACACGCTGGGCTTTCGGTCATCAGGAGAGTGGATAGGCGGATATTTTGGGGGCAGTGGAAAGTCAGACTTCGGGGACAGTCAGTCATCGGGGGTGTAGGTGGACATCGGGGGTAGCAGGGGAGGTGAACATCAGGGGAGAGGAGGACATGGTGGGGTAGTGGTGGAGGAGTCGGACATTGGGAGTGGAAAGAGTCGGGGACATTTGGTTGGATGGGAGTTGTTTTGGATAGAGGTATTGTTGGGTTGGTGTGGGATTGGGCCTGGGGGTCAGGTTGTGAGGGGGTGTGGGGAATCTCATGCAGGTGGGAATACTTTGGGATATGAGGTGCTTAGTTGGAGGGCTATGTGGCAGGCGGTTCCCCAGGAGGGTCCAGGGTGTGGGGGGAATCCTGTGCGAGGCACGGTCTGGGTGTTTAAAATAGTTACTCTGAAGTTAGAGGTACCTTTATTAATTCTAACTCTTTCAGAATAACTGTAAGTAAAAAGCAGGTGGAACCATCCAAAATTAGTGACTTAAATCACCTTGCTGGATGGTTCCCAGTGCCGCGCAATTGGCCAGGGGAAGTTAGCGCTTCTGGACAATTGCCGGGTAAACCTTTACCTGGAAACTTCCAAGAGGGATTCCCCAGCACATCTTTAGGGTGCTCCCCAAGTCTGATGCTGGGATGCCAAAGTTTCTTATGGGTAAAAATGGGAAATGTTATCCTTTAGCTGAGGAAACTAAGAAAATAAAAAGAGTTGATAAATGTACTTCAGCTGTGAAATCTGGCCCTTATGTAAGCAGTGACTATTGGATTCTACTTGTCCAGTATTTTAAATGAGACTTTATATAAGGGGTCAGAGCACGCAATGTTTAACTCAGAGTTGACCACCACAACACAAAAGAGCTGGAAGCTGCTACAAGACAAGGTAGAAGGGGCATTTATTGAAGTTAGTTTATCCATTGAAAATGATGGAGATAATTGTTCTTTGTGGGAAAATGTCTTAGATGAAGATGTTAGTAAGCCTAGCAATACCTCCATCAGATGTTTAGCTAAGGTAATTTAGTAACGATATCTACAAAACATGAATACATTTGAATAGTACTTAAAGGAAGAGCTTCAAATTTTGAAGGAAATGTGTCATAAGAAAGGTGGGTAAAGCGAGTTTACTTTGTTTTTAAACTCAAAGAGCTAAGATAAAGAGATGACAGTAATTAAGTCTAGGGAGCGCAGTTCTAAAGGAATTGCATTTCCTCCAGGTGCTCCAGTTTCCTCCTACAGTCCAAAGATGTGTGGGTTAGGTTGATTGGCTGCAATCCTAGCGGAATGGTGTGCTCACCTCACCTACTTTTCTCTGGAAGAAGGAAATGAGAAAGGAAAGTCCATAAGAAGCTTTTCATGATGATCGGACTGGCCAAAGCATTTCACAGCTAATGATCTGTTCGTGGAGTGTAGCCACTTCTGAATTTTTAGGAATTGTAGCAGATAATTTATGCACAGCAAGCTCCTACTAATGACCAGAAGCACTAAGAAAATCACCAGATATCGCCAGATGATCTCACTGAAATCTACAAAATTATTAAATGGATAGACAGGGTCGATGCAGGCAAGATATTCCCCCTGGTTGGCGAGTCTAGAACCAGGGGCACAATTTCAAAATAAGGAGGAAGCCATTTAGGACTGAGATGAGGAGAGATATTTTTACTCAGAGGGTTGTGAATGTTTGGAATTCTCTACCTCAGAGAGCCCTGGAAGCTCAGTCACTGAGTATGTTTAAAGCAGAGATTGATAGATTTCTAAATACCAATGATGTAATGAGATATGGGAATAATGTGGGGAAAAAGGCATCGAACTGGGTGCTCAACCATAATCGTATTGAATGGCAGGGCAGGCTTAATAGGCTGAATGGCCTACTCCTGCTCCTATTCTCCTGAATAGCAGAAACCTGTGTGTAACTGGGCTCCTGGTGATTTTGCCAATCTCCTCCCAAGAAATTTCAGAGCCCTCCTGTATTCTGGCTGGATTCAAAGAGATATTGACCCTACAGAAACCAGACAAAATGCTCAGATCCTGATGAAATAAATTGAGATAACTTTTCTTTATCTCGTTAGAGTGTTATGGTCAACAAATCAGAGAGTTGCTACAAAGATCTGTTTTGGTAAAGGTCCACAAATATCCACAAGTGGCCATTTCCTCCTGCCTTCATTAACAAAAGATAGGTGAAACATCCTGGCCTGTGACCTGATTATTGATGATCTCAACGAGTTCACTCAAACAGGACATTCAATAAAACCAGCTACAACAGTGTATAATAACATAGATTAACTTAGAATGAGTGTTCGGCCAAGGTTCTGAACTTAGAATGATCTGAACGAGAGCAATTTGGATAAGAATTTTAAGGCAGGATTTCCCCCTTTGGGGAAGGGTAGAGGCAGGATGGGGATTTAACCCCAATATCATTTCCATGGATCAGCTGTCACTTCCCATGGAAGACGCAATATTGCCAGCAAAAGGAAGCCTGCTATTGCAAGTCAGGGAAATCAGACATTGTTGCACCCTTTGCTACAGCATTAATAAATTTGGCAAGAAACTCTAAGCCAGCAGGAAAGTCTGGTGATGCATAACTTCATGCATTTAGTTATCCTTAACAGAGAAATCTGAAGGCGGCAAAGCAACAGTTGAGGTTGCAGTAGGAAGAATGATAAAGATTGGAGTTTAGAAGAGTGAGAGGGGATCTCATAGAAACGTATAAAATTCTAACAGGGTTAGACAGGGTACATTCAGAAAGAATGTTCCCAATGGTGGGGGAGTCCAGAACTAGGGGTCATAGTTTGAGGATAAGGGGTAAATCTTTTAGAATTGAGGCGAGGAGAAATTTCCTCACCCAGAGGGTGGTGAATGCGTGGAATTCACTCCCACAGAATTGTAGTTGAGGCCAAAACGTTGCCTAATATCAAGAAGAAATTAGATGAGAGGTCACACAACACCAGTTATAGTCCAACAGGTGTACTTGAAATCACAAGCTTTCGGAGCGCTGCTCCTCTCATCTTGTGACCCCTCATCTTGTCCACCCCAGTCCAACACAGGCGTCTTCACATCAAGAAGAAATGAGCTATAGCTCTTGGGGCTAAAGGGATCAAGGGATTATGGGGGAAGGGGGAGAAATCAGGATATTGAATTTGATGATCAGCCATGATCAAAATGAAAGACAGAGCAGGCTCTCAGGGCCAAATGGCCTACTCCTGCTTCTTGTTTCTATGAATGATAGAATGTGCCTTTCATTTTTGGTTTACATTGGCAATTTGAGTAACCAAGCAGTTACTTCACTCAGTTCAGTAGCTTGAGTGGGTCCCTGTCAACGTTCAGCGCTGCTGTTACTTTAAATGTGACTGAATGCATAGAGACAATTTATTTGTTTATTAAAATTTGATTTTGGTGCTTGGGACTAGTCAGAATCATCAGAAGTAACAATTTCTGTGGGATCTGTTCTGGAGAAACATATGCTGCATTTTTTTCTACCAACGCTGGTAATTAGCTTCAGCTAATTTCTAAACTGGCCAAAAATACAGTTCCCCGAAGCAACTGCAGTCAGCTTCCAGCACAAGCCCATAATTTTATTTTCCAATTTTTAAGCCAATTATATTACATAGTAATTCCAACTTTATGAGATTGTAAAGTATATCTTTATTCTTGGTTATCATAATTAGGCATTTGGGGAGTTTTTATTTACTTGCTGTTGGCAGGGATATGGGACTTTAGTGAGTTTAATGGATATTCTGAGAACCACTAAAACCATGTTAAAAATCACTTGGTGGGAGGGAATTAATTGAACATAGTTTGGATTCATTGTACCTTCTGAAGTATCGCAATCCATTCTACTTAGCTACATGGACATGGCGAGTGTACATTCTATTTACGTATGTTTTTTGAAGACAAACTTCCTCTTCTGCCCAGTGTTTCTACACAAAGTATTCTCCAAGTTAGACACACATGTAGCTAACCCTCTGAATCCTGATATTTGTGAATCTGTTCATAGCTCCTTTAATAGATTAGTCAGATAGGTATATTGTGGGAATCCATTTTCTCTGCTGGAAACAGTTTCATAGGGCTTGGGTGATACCTATTCTAATATCTAATACTGCAAGTATCTGGAAAAGATTGAAGTCAAAATCCAGAATAAATTTATATACAGAAATTAGGGATTATTATTAGGTCTGGGTTGTATGACTCAGAACAGCTGGATTCTAAAAAAAAAATGCCTTACAGTTTATCCCCAGTTTCATAACTCGACTTGCTAACAGCCAGGATATAGCCAAAATAAATGGATTACATTTCATGATGCTTATGGTGCCATACCATCTGCACAAATGCAACGAACTGTTGCCTTTGGTTGCCAAATAACAATCTGTTTCATCTGCTGAGAGATCAGATTGTGTCTTTGATAAAATAAAGCTTGGATTGATTTGCTCCTTTGATCTAATTTGCAGCTCTGTTCTTTTGAATGAAAAGAACTGGCTTGACATCGGGAGATGTACATGTTTGATGCAGATGTGCAAGGTGTTCACATCTTCCTGGCTATCCACCAGTGTACTTGTGACAAGCGAGTCTTGAAATTTCATTGGGATTCTCCTCGTCTCCCATCCAATCTTTGGCAGAGTGATGCAGCAACCCAAAAAATTGGCAGCTCGAGACTTGGTATAATAAGAAGCTCACTACCTTGTTTTCTATTGTCAATTTGTTACGCATGGAGAATATGGTTGCTTTTGACTGGGAACCTCTCCGTCAAGGGTTACCAGTTAACAGAAGGTCTGCCTGTCAGATCTGTGGAGATACTGAACTGAGTGAACCTTCTGTCACCAGTAATTTCAATTAATGGAAGATTGAAACCGGCTGAATTCACCATAACGTATCGAGAGATTTTCTAATTAACCAAAACAGTTGAAGTTAATCAAAAACCACCCTGATGAATTCCAGTCTAATGCTATAAATATATTGTAATTTTAATATTTTCCAATGATCATGTTTTGTAATACTATTTATAAAGAACTATATTTGTTGCTTTAGTGTGTTAACTGCTGGCCTGTACAGCTTGTGCTGAAGAGAACTTGATGGTAACAGCAAGAAACTATGTCAAATGTAATAAATTATTGTTAGAAGCTTGAGTACTCATTTTTGTAAGGAAAGATTATAGCAAGTTTTCCACTTTAAGGTCACAAGAACTATTATCAGTTAAAACAAATACTCTTAGATCAACAAAGAGGTTGGAAAATCCCCCAAACAATAGGAGTCTTCCACCGAATCCTTTTAACATGTCTGAGTGATATGTTGTATTATTATAATGGGATTAGTTCCTTCAAAAACACACACTAGTACATTATTTGCAAGAAACATTTTTTAAGATCCTGAAAATTCAAGCAATACAGACGCTTACCAGTTTCTGGAAAGGAACTTTTGACAGGGGTTAGGCCCCTTCCATAGTTATTAAAGAGGATTTTAGGTGGCTGTTGAGATGCCTAAAGAATCAACGCAATAAAATTAGCAGCAGGATCATCATCTGCCCAGGTTAGGCTATAATTGGGCAATATCTATTTGGCTAACACAGGAAAACTCCACCAAAAAATTCTCTCTGGTCTTTCAAAGACAACTTGACAAGCATATGAAGCATAAGAAGCATCAAATAGATTAGTTATTTTCCCAAATATGATCAACATGTTAACAATAGTTTATCATAAAGGAGTTTTTTCACTTTTTATACACACTCATGTCGACTTTTAATACTCCCAAAGGGCACCTAACCTGTCCCAATTATGTTCCTATTCAAAAGGTTGCCCTACCTCTCCAAACAACTCCGTCAGCTTTACACCTTCCCCTTTTGACATTCCAGTTACAAAAATTGGATCTGTTTGAAGGCAGATGCATAATTAAAAAGCAGTTGCCTTCAAACAAATTCAATTTTCATAATATGCAGCTGCTTCCATGAACTACAGATGTGCAAACTACAACTCTTCCCCCATTTCATCCCCTGATGAAAATTGTGGGTGCCAGGTTCAGGGGTGGGACTTCCAGATTTGGGTCCCTGGCCCCAAATTTGGCTAAGCCAGCGAACCTCTCTGTATTAATAAAAATTCAGGCCCAACATTGAAACAGATTTTTCCCCTTCATTGATTTTGAGTAATTTCCTTTGTAGTTTCCACTTGATCCCAAATTTTAGGGAGAAATGTCTGTTGGGGCTTTCAAACTTAATTAAATCCATTTACTTGTAAATGTAGGGGAGAATTCTCCGGCCATTCACAGTGGGATTTTCTGGTCCTGGGGGGGTCCTGCACTGGGACCAGAAAATGCCGCCACCAGCGAACAGCACACCACCTCCTATCGTCGGGAAACACACAGCTGGGAGACCAGAGACTATTTCTTAAATGGGGAGAGATTGGGAAATGCTGAGGTTGAAAGACACCTGGGTATTCTTTTCCAAGTCACTTAAAGCTAACATGCAAATACAATTAGGAAGGTAAATGGTATATTAGCCTTTATTGTCGGGAAATTTGAGTACAGGAGTAAGGAAACCTTGCTGCAGCTGTATTGAACCTGGAGTACCTGGAGTGTTGAGTGCAGCTCTGGTTTCTTTACCTAAGGAAGGATATACTGGCCACAGAGGAAGCGCAATGAAGGTTCACCAGACAAGTCCTGGGGATGGCGGGTTTGTCCTTTGAGGTAAGATTGATGAGACTGGACCTGTATTCTCCAGCATTTAAAAGAATTACAGGTGATCTCATTGAAGTGTACACAATTCTTACAGGGCTCGACAGGGTAGATGCAGTAGGGATGTTTCCCTTGGTTGAAGGATCAGTGACCAAGGGACACTGTTCAGAATGAGATGGAGACCATTTTGGATCGCGATAAGGAGAAATTCTTCCCTCAGAACATTGTGATTCTTTGGAATTCTCTACCCCAGAGGGCTGTAGAAGTTCAGTCATTGAGTATGTTCAAAGAAGAGATTGATAGATTTCTAGATACCAATGATATTAAGGGATATGGGGATAGTGCAGGAAGGTGACATTGAGGTAGGAGATCAGCCATGAGCTAGTTAAATGACCGAGCAGGTTCGAGGGGCTGAATGGCCTACCCCGCTGTTCCTAATAACACAGCAAAATAAAGAAACAAGGTCAGCTGGTTTAAAAGGCACAATATCCACGACAAGAGGTGGTTTCTGCACCAGAGACACTGCCATCACGACTGCATTACCAATACATAAAGTCAAAGCATTAATTATTAGAGGAAGAGGCAGCTCCCTTTACTGACCATGTGCTTTCTTCATATTAGAACTTTGCCTGGGAAATTGGGTACGGTAAAATGCAAGCTGTATTACAGTGCAATGAGCAGTATAGATCATGAATCCAACTCCATTTCATGTTATTATCTGCTGTAATTGCTTAACAATGATAATGTGAATCATAACCCAATCAGGGAATTCCATTAAACTCTCTGGCAGTCTTGAACACTACCATTTACTGATATAATTTACTATCTACACATACCCTGAGCAAGTTTAAATGTTCCTGATCCAATTGTCAGCTCAGTACAAATGGTAGGAATTGTCAAGGCTCATTTTTCCAGCTTTTGCAAAATATGTTCTTTCTTAAAATCAGGAGTATCATTTTTAAATCCTGGCCCAGTGTGCAGACCAGATCTTTATAAATTGGGGTTGGGGATGGAGGAGGTGGTGGGGAGCAGGGCAGTTGACATTTAAAAGTAAAAGTTCCATTGTGGGTCCAGGCCTCAAATTCAGCCTCCAGTTTCCATCGACATGTGCCTGGTCTGGTCACTATTGTTACTAACCGGGGCGGCACGGTGGCACAGTGGTTAACACCGCTGCCTCACAGTGCCAGGGATCTAGTTCGATTCCCAGCTTGGGTCACTGTCTGTGTCTCCCTGTATCTGTATGGGTTTCCTCCAAGTACTCCGTTTTCTTCCCACAGTCTGAAAGATGTGCTGGTTAGGCTCATTTGCCATGCTAAATTCTCCCTCAGTGTACCCCGAACAGGCACCGAAGTGTGGCGATTAGGGAATTTTCACAGTAACTTCATTGCAGTGTTGATGTAAGCCTGCTTGTGACACTAATAAATAAACTTCAACTTTTAAACTTTAAAAGGTCCACATTGCAACCAGAAATGAAGAGGGAGGGAGAATTTCCTGCCCCTATTCTCAGTACACAGGAATGCCGGAGAGTGAGGTGAATCCAACGGGGGTCCCAGAATGCCTCTTACACCAGCAGGATTTCCCATAATCCCTGCCGCTGCCAATGATATAATGCAGTTACCATCATGAAAGGTCCGCATTGTATACTAGAGATATGCTGTACCCGGGATACAGAGTTAAAACAACAGAGTTTTATTTACAGGTGTGTGTTCTCTAATAGGACTGCTTCTTCTCTGCCTGTTTCCCAGGCTAGCAACTTGTGTTGTCACTTCCAGTTAATACATTAGCAGATTCAGTAAGCTAATAAGAATTAATACATTTCCTCCCTCCATCTTAAATTGAACATCCCCAACAAGTTCAAAACAAGTTCAACATGAACAATAATCAATAAGTCAGTCACTATTAATAAGTCAGACAGCCTGGATGCCGTCATTCTCAGAATGGTTGACGGCAAACCTCTGGTATCTTCTTCTTCACCCTGGTGGTAACTACTGGCATTTTCATTTTTCCATTAATATCATCGGTGGTTAGTTTGACCGGCGTGACATGGGCACTACAGACTGTCTCAGTGTCTAATCTATAGATGAAGCGTTGCTTTTCTCAACAAGTGTCCGTTGGTGTTGGGGTTATAGGAAGGTTCAGATCAGCACTTTGTATAGCAGAAACTTTGATTTGATTCTGATTTGATTTGATTTGATTTAATTCAATTTATTATTGTCACATATTAGTATACAGTGAAAACTATTGTTCCTTGCACGCTACACAGACAAAACGTACCATTCGTAGAGAAGGAAAGGAGAGAGTGCAGAATATAATGTTACAGTCATAGCTAGGGTGTAGAAAAAGATCAATTTAATGTGAGATCCATTCAAAAGTCTGATGCCAGCAGGGAAGAAGCTGTTCTTGAGTCGGTGTCCTCAGACTTTTGTATCTTTTTCCCGACGGAAGAAGGTGGAAGAGAGTTTGCCTGGGGTGCCTGAGGTCCTTAATTATGCTGGCTGCTTTTCTGAGGCAGCAGGAAGTGTAGACAAAGTCAATGGGTAGGAGGCTGGTTTGAGTGATGGGCTGGGCTTCGTTCATGACCCTTTGTAGTTTCTTGCGGTCTTGGGCAGAGCAGGAGGCATACCAAGCTGTGATACATCTGGAAAGGACGTTTTCTATGGTGCATCTGTAGACATTGGTGAGAGTCGTAGCTGACATGCCAAACTTCCTTAGTCTTCTGAGAAAGTGGAGGCATTGGTGGGCTTTCTTAAATGTAGTGTCGACAGGGGGGGACCAGGACAGGTTGTTAGTGATCTGGAAACCTAAAAACCTGAAGCTCTCAACCATTTCTACTTCATCCCCATTGATGTAGACAGGGGAATGTCCTCCACTATGCTTCCTGAAGTCGATGACTATCTCTTTCATTTTGTTGACATTGAGGGAGAGATTATTGTTGCTGCACCAGTTCACCAGATTCTCTATCTCTTTCCTGAACTCCATCTTATCATTGTTTGAGATCCGATCCACTACGGTGGTGTCATCAACAAACTTGAAAATCGAGTTGCAGGGGATTTGGGCCACATAGTCATAGGTGTATAAGGAGTATGAATTGAACACCTCAGACCTAGACTTCAGCAAGCAGTGGATATCCCTGATCAGCCATGGCTTCTGGTTGGGAAACACACGGATTTGCTTCTTTGGCACACAGTCTTCCACACACTCACTAATGAAGTCAGTTACTGCAGTGGCGGACTTGTTCAGGCTAGTCACAGAATTTGTAAATACTGACCAGCCTACTGACTCTAAACAGTCCAGTAGGACATCATCCAATTCCTTAGACCAACATTGCATGACTTTCTTTGACGGATTCTCCCGTTTCAGTTTTTGCTCGTAAGCCAGGAGCAGGAGCACAGCCCTGCGGTCTGATTTGCCAAATTGTGGGCGGGCGATAGAGCGGTAGGCATATTTGATATTTGTGCAGCAGTGGTCTCGGATGTTTGGGCCTCTGGTGGAACAGGAGACATGTTGGTGGTATCTTGACAGGATGCTCCTGAACTTGGCCTGATTTAAGAATGTGGATTCGCCACAGATCCCAATTCCAGCGGATCTATTCTTACAGCCAACAGGTGGTCGGCATGTCTCCTCCCAATAACATTATCTCTTCTTTGGACGGTCAGATCCAGTGTATGCAAGGAATTCCGAGCCAAAACTCCTTGTCCTTGGTGGAAAACTCTATGCTTTGATATGCTTTCCCACCTTTCCATTTGTCTTTGCTGATGTTGTTGTGCAACTTATTTTGTTTTTGGAAGTTTCAACAGATTGAATGCCAAACATAGTTGTCTCTTCATCATTAATAGAGGTCTTGTTTGTAGAATCTGCAGCATTCCTATACACTAGTAGTGTTAGGGTACGAGATCAGAAACCCCAAGATATAATATGAAGTTAGACCAGACCCCAACTACTTGCAGTTTTGGCAATATTGTGAGGATAAGGTGTTTCAATCCAGGTGGGATTCTATTGACAAACTGGGGAGCATTTATCAAAACAAACTTTATTTAACAACAAAGTTTAACTATAACAAATAAATTAGCTTAACATTTACAAATTAAACAATAGTTAAACATGATAAGATACAATTCTTAACTGCTAAACTATCTCTATGAGTTCCAATTCAAGCAATATTCCTCCTACATACTTAAAGCCCCTCTTTAAAATCAGTTGGCAAACCCCGGGATTATGTATTTGTACTTGTTAACAGTCCTCGACCCTTTTGAACACCTCTGGAGAGAGGGAGACAGAAAGAGACTGTATTCTGACAGCCCTATACTGCAGCCTCCAGAGAGGGAAAAACCGAAAGACATCTTTTGCTTCCTTCAGGGCTAGGCATAAAATTGACTGTTTTAAAACAGTCTATTATTTAAATGGTAAAGAATTGCAGCATGCTGCTGTGCAGAGGGACTTGGGTGTCCTTGTGCATGAATCATAAGGAGTTGGTTCGCAGGTGCAGCAGGTAATTAAGAAGGCAAATGGAATTTTGTTCTTCATTGCTAGAGAGATGGAGTTTAAAAACAGCGAGGTTATGATGCAGCTGTATAAGGTGCTGGTGAGGCCACACCTGGAGTACTGTGTACAGTTTTGGTCTCCTTACTTGAGAAAGGATATACTGGTACTGGAGGGGGTGCAGAGGAGATTCACTGGGTTGATTCCGGAGTTACGAGGGTTGGCTTATGAGAAGAGACTGAGTATACTGGGGCTATACTCATTGGAATTCAGAAGAATGAGGAGAGATCTTATAGAAACATATAAGATTATGAAGGGAATAGATAAGACAGAAGCAGGGAAGTTGTTTTCACTGGCAGGTGAAACTAGAACGAAGGGGCATGGCCTCAAAATAAGGGGGAGCAGATTTAGGACTGAGTTGAGGAGGAACCTCTTCACACTAAGGGTTGTGAATCTGTGGAATTCCCTGCCCAGTGAATCAGTTGAGGCTACCTCATTGAATGTTTTTAAGGCAAGGATAGATACATTTTTGAACTGTAAAGGAATTAAGGGCTATGGTGAGTATGCGGGTAAGTGAACTCAGTCCACGAAAAGATCAGCCATGATTTTATTGAATGGCGGAGCAGACTCAAGGGGCCATATGGCCTACTCCTGCTCCTAGTTCTTATGTTCTTATTAAAAGAGAAACTGTGTATCTTCCCTGAAAGCTTAGCTCATCCCATTAGCACAACACTCTGTATCCTGTCAATTAACCTAATCGAAACCCAATCTGAAACCCTAAAGAAAATCTAAGTAAACAAAAATGCATTAACATTGTTTAAGCAAACACATTCCGATGGGGGATCTCATTGAAACTTACAGAATATTAAAAGGCCTGGATAAAGTGAACATGAAGAAGATGTTTCCGTTAGTAGGAGAGACTAGAATCTGAGGACACAGCCTCAGAGTAAAGGGATGACCCTTTAGAACCAAGATGAGCAGAAATTCGTTCAGCCAGAGGGTGGTAAAACTATGGAATTCATTGTCACAGAAGTCTATGGAGGGCAGGTTATTGAGTGTATTTAAGACAGAGATAGGTTTTTGATTGGTAAAGGGATCAAAGGTCATGGGGAAAAAGCTGGAAAATGGGGTTGAGAAACAATCAACCATGATTGAATGATGGAGCAGACTCGATGGGCCGAATGGCCCAATTCTGCTCCTATATCTTGTGGTCTTAAGTCTAACAGTGAGAATCAGCATTGTGTTAGAACCATGGAGTCATCACACCTGAGCAAAATCCTGCCTCACAAAATGACCACTTTGAATGGATCACTTACAGAGAAAAGTAAGCACTACCAACATATTTGCTAAGCCATGGTACCAAAGCTAATTATGATTCCCTGGCTGAATTCATGGACTGAAATTAATTTTTAAAACATGGCTGAGTTTAGGTCAGGCTGGGGGTGAGAGTGTGGTGGACTGGGTTAAAGTTTCAGACGGCTGTTTTCTGAAACAACATTACCTCCAACCCACCAATTCTGGCTTTAACTAAAGCTGGAGATAGACAGCTGACTAATTCAATCAAAGAATCTGGTTCAAACTTTAAATGTGATAATGAGACTGCTGATTGCAGTTGTACTTTTGAAATTTAATGTCTATTGGACAGGTTTCATGAGTGTTGTGAAACCCAGTGCTTCCTCAAGAAGAGACCTTGGTGGATTCGAGAGGTAAGTGTCTTCACACCCACCTCCAGAATCTAGGTATCTGCCCGGGGAAGCCTCCCTAACTTTTCCAGTGAGGCCTCTGACCTGGCTCACACCCTTCCCTGCCTCTCCCCTGCCCCACGCCATCAGGCCCCAATCCCCCCTCACCATCATCAGGCCCCAATTCTCTTTGCCCGCTCCCCCCCCCTCCCCCCCGGCCCCGGCTTCCAATTCCCCCTTTCTGCCCACAGGGGCCCCAGTCTTGTACCATTTTATGCTGTGACAAATAAGCAGGTAAGTGTTCTCCAAGACGGCCTTCAAGTCACACGACTACGCAGAATCGTTGATTCTGGGGATGACCCCAACCGGGATCTTGGGTTCATGTCACACTACTTGTAACCCCACCATTTGGCCTTGGCTTGCAAAATCCTACTAACTGTCCTGGCTTGAGACAATTCACATCTCTTCAACATGTGATTATCCCTCTCTGCACTCACTGTTCCCACCTGTAAAGACTTGATTACCTTCACATTCCAATCTGTAATTATCTTGCAATTGTATCTTTGCCTATATGTGCTGTACTTGTGAACTAACTTTCACTCACCTGATGAAGGAACAGCACTCTGAAAGCTCACGATTCCAAATAAACCTATTGAACTTTAACCTGGTGTTGTGAGATTTCTTACTGTGACAAATAAAGAGCACCTAATTTGCAAACTAGGAGATTGACGGTGTACCAAGCACCCACTTAGTAACCTCCTGTTAGACATACTGGAGTCGAGTCTTAATCTGGTCAGCAACTATGAACCAAAATAAGCCAATTTTTCTTGAACGACTGTCTATAAATTTGAATAGAGACTACAAATCGGGTTTTTCTTCAGTGTGACTGGGACATATAGCAGCACTGCAATTACGTTCTCGACAGCTGGCTTAATGTTGCTGATGGTTGTACAGAAAAGATAACACCTCAGAAGGGCTAAGTTGCCATTCTCAGACAAAAGATTGATGCTAACATTGATACCAAAATGATGAAAGATTTCAATCAATGGAAAATGAATGTAAAAGAATTCTAACGTTAATAAACCGAAGAAATATTATTGCTCTGGGAGCGGAAAGTGAAAATCATACATTCATATAAAACAGCATGCATCCGAGATCAATGCTTCAAATCTCAAGTGCATTCACACAAAGGCATAATATACAGGGCATTGATATGTGTTAAGAAAAGTTATTAAAACATAAGCTTATAATCAGTCTGAACTTAATGCCAGAACCTAATCTTAAATAGCTGGCAACAATATGGCACCCTATTCCAGATCCATCATTTTAATCAAAAGAATAGTGAAGTTTGGAACAAGCAGTTCCTGATGACTTGCAGACCGGCTCACAAGAATTGAGTAGTTTTTATGTGTTCATGTTGCCTCATTATCATTGTTTAGGTTTTCCTTTCTGTGTATCCATTAAAACAGCAGAGAGCGAATAGCATTTTGGAATCTGAAGAACAAATGGTGGATTCATACAGGGTACAATTTAATGGTTTGCAATGATACAAAATGTAGTATATAATGAGGAAGACATTGTAACAACTTTAATCAGACAATTGAGGTTGGCCTGTTAGAATTGGAACTCCCTGAATAAGGGCCAAATTGATGGGCCAGTCAGGGAGCCTCTTGCTTTGTATTTAACCAGGAGTGTCAGTTCCTCTGGCACTCCTAGTGTAGACTGCTAGCTGAAAGCACTCTGTATACAGTTTTCTCAGACCTATAAATAAAGGGATTTTGGTGAAAGAACTTCTACCTCTGAGGACTTATTACAGATGTGAACAGACTTCGCAGTCACAACAGTAAAACTGGCATACGTCACTGTGAAGAAACAGAGCAGATTCACCTTCCCGAGTACCAAATGTCTTGAAACTTGCACATTCATTAATGGCTGAAAATTATTTCTCTTGGCAGATGAAATTTAAAATAGAAAGTGCGAAGTGATCAATTTTTGCAAGAAGGATAAGGGATTAGATGCCCCATGTTGTGATTCATGCATCAGAAGCGACCCACTATTGCCCGGCAGTGGGATTTTCTGGTTCCGCTGTTGTCAATGGGGTTTCCCGTCATTTTCACTGCCCACCCCCACCACCACCATCAGAGAGCCCATGGCCTGGGTTTGCCATCAGCAGGACTGGTGGATTCCGCTGGTGGGAACAGTTGGAAAATTCCAGCCAAGAAAAAGCATTAAGAGCTAATTGGTACAAGTTTCAAAGCATCCAGGAACAGAAGAAATTGGGGACATATGATCACAAATCTATGAAGGTGGCAGGAAAAGTTGATAGGGTTGTTGAAAAGCATGTCGAATCCATGGCTTGATTAATAGAGGAATAGGGTACCATTATTGCACTGTCCCATTGGGACCTGTTTGTGTTCACCAAGGGCTTGGGGTTTTGCTTTACTTTATTCAGTGCAATAAAGCACTGTTCCTTTACAGCTGACTCCTGGAGTTATTATAAGAAGATTAAGAGGAGATCTGATAAAGGTGCTCAAAATTATGAATAGATCTGGTAGCGTAACTAAGGATAAACTGTTTTCATTGTTAGATGGGTAGACTACCAGAGGATTAAGGTGATTGACAAAAGAACAAGAGGTGACATATGGAAACATTTCTTTATACAGAGAGTTACTCTGGTCTGGAATGCAATGCCTGAAATCATGGTGGAAGCAATTCAAAAGTAACATTAAAAAAATAGAATTCGATAAATACTTGAAAGGAAGATAAATGCAGGGTGATGGGGAAAGAGCAGGGATGTGGAATTAATTGAAAAGCTCTACTATGATCACACTGGGCGAAGTGCTGTCCTTCAGTTCTATGGGTGGAATTGAGTGGATCAATTAGCTGTGGCGTAAATCCCATCATGGCCCCAAAGTATCATGAGAGGCCAAAAATGGGATTTGCGCCAGCAAGATTTCTGATTGTGACCTTCCCAGGCCCTCCCTTATCACATGATCAGGTTCAAGCCCTGGAAGGATGCAAACCTGATTTGCATCAATTTGAATGCATTGTAATATCTTAGCAAGGTTAAAGTTGAACCTTCAGACCTCATTGAATCTTCCCACCCACCAAGCATGATGTCATGTGGGAGAGAATTACTACTGCTTTTTAAAACGAGGAAATAGGTACCATGACTTCTGAGAAGGAGGAAGAAGGTGGGCACCACTGCCTCCATCCAGTTCCGGGAAGTCCAGCTTCAGAGAGAGAGGTTCAAGGTGTTGGGAGCTCCAGTTGGGGGTGGATTGGGAGCCCCTGGGATGGGGGTCACAGCTGATGTGTATTTCACTGAAGGCCTGTGTCATTTTAAAATCTTTTAGAGCTATTTTTCAGTCTCCTGCCTGTTTGGTTCAGCAAGTTTTGAGAACAATGTGCCAGTCTTTAATATAAGGCCTGACAGCAATGAGATCTCAGGATGAAGTAGCCTGAGTTAGAACGGTGCCTATTAGTCTTGCTTGTCCCAGATTCAGAGTAATTGTGCTGTCTAATATTCCTGAGACTCATGCTCGTCAAACTAATTAGCCACAAAGAGTAAACCCTTAATATCAGTTGCCCACATTCTCAAAGTCAAGGAGAGGGGGATAACTCATACTTCAACATAGGGTTGTTGTAGTGGGAGACTTCAATTTCCCTGGTATAGACTGGAAATCGCTGAGGGCAGGGACTCTGGATGGGGAGGAATTTGTAAAATGTGTACAGGAGGGTTCGTTGGAACAATATGTGGACAGCCCAACTAGAAAGGGGGCTATACTGGACCTGGTACTGGGGAATGAGCCCGGTCAGGTCTTCAAAGTTTTGGTTGGGGAACATGTGGCAAATAGTGACCACAATTCTGTTAGCTTTAGGATAGTGATGGAAAAGGATGAGTGGTGTCCCAAGGGTAAGGTGTTGGATTGGGGGAAGGCTAACTTTATTGGGATCAGGCAGAAATTGGCAGCTCTTGATTGGGAGAGGCTGTTTGAGGGTAAATCCACATCTGGTATGTGGCAGTCTTTTAAGGAACGGTTGTTAGGGCTACAGGACAAGCATGTGCCTGTAAAAAAGAAGGATAGGAAGGGTAGGATTAGAGAACCGTGGATAACCAGGGAAATTGAGGGACTGGTCAAAAGGAAAAGAGAGGCGAATGTTAGGTCCAAGCAGCTAAAAACGGAGGGAGCTCTGGAGGAGTACAATGAAAGTAGGAGAGTACTCAAACGGGGAATTAGAAGAGCAAAAAGGGGTCACGAAATGTTCTTGGCAGACAGGATTAAGGAGAATCCCAAGGCATTTTATTCATACGTTAGGAACAAAAGGGTTGTTAGGGAAAAAATCGGACCTCTCAGGGACAAAAGTGGGGACTTATGCTTGGAGCCCAAAGAAGTAGGGGAGATCCTAAATGAATACTTTGCGTCGGTATTCACAAAGGAGAGGGATGTGTTGACTGGGAGTGTCTCTGAGGGGAGTGTTGAACCGTTGGAGAAAATCTCCATTACAAAGGAGGAAGTGTTAGGTTTGTTAGAGAATATAAAGACTGACAAATCCCCAGGGCCTGATGGAATCTATCCAAGGCTGCTCAGGGAGACGAGAGGTGAAATCGTTGGGCCTCTGACGCAAATCTTTGTCTCGTCACTGGACGCAGGTGAGGTCCCAGAGGATTGGAGGATAGCCAATGTGGTCCCGTTATTTAAGAAGGGTAGGAAGGATAACCCGGGTAATTATAGGCCGGTGAGCTTGACGTCCGTGGTGGGGAAGTTGTTGGAGAGGATTCTTAGAGATAGGATGTATGCGCATTTAGAAAGGAATAAACTCATTAACGATAGTCAACATGGTTTTGTGAGAGGGAGGTCAAGCCTCACTAACCTGGTGGTGTTTTTTGAAGAAGTGACCAAAATGGTTGACGAAGGAAGGGCCGTGGATGTTGTCTATATGGACTTTAGTAAAGCGTTTGACAAAGTCCCTCATGGTAGGCTAGTGAAAAAGGTTGGATCCCATGGGATAAAGGGGGAGGTGGCTAGATGGGTGGAGAACTGGCTTGGTCATAGAAGACAGAGGGTGGTAGTGGAAGGGTCTTTTTCCGGCTGGAGGCCTGTGACTAGTGGTGTACCGCAGGGCTCTGTATTGGGACCTCTGCTGTTTGTGATTTATATAAATGATCTGGAAGAAGGAGTAACTGGGGTGATCAGTAAGTTTGCGGACGACACAAAACTGGCAGGACTTGCAGATAGTGAGGAACATTGTCAGAGGCTACAGAAGGATATAGATAGGCTGGAAATTTGGGCAAGGAAATGGCAGATGGAGTTCAATCCTGATAAATGCGAAGTGATGCATTTTGGTGGGAATAATGTAGGGAGGAGCTACACGATAAATGGAAGAACCATAAAGGGTGTAGAGACGCAGAGGGACCTGGGTGTGCAAGTCCACAGATCTTTGAAGGTGACGTCACAGGTGGAGAAGGTGGTGAAGAAGGCATATGGCATGCTTGCCTTCATAGGACGGGGCATAGAGTATAAGAGTTGGGGTCTGATGTTGCAGATGTATAGAACGTTGGTTCGGCCGCATTTGGAATACTGCGTCCAGTTCTGGTCGCCACACTACCAGAAGGACGTGGAGGCTTTGGAGAGAGTACAGAGGAGGTTTACCAGGATGTTGCCTGGTATGGCGGGGCTTGGTTATGAGGAGAGATTGGGGAAACTGGGGTTGTTCTCCTTGGAAAGACGGAGGATGAGGGGAGACTTAATAGAGGTGTATAAAATTATGAAAGGCATAGATAGGGTGAACGGTGGGAAGCTTTTCCCTGGGTCGGTGGTGACGTTCACGAGGGGTCATAGGTTCAAGGTGAAGGGGGGGAGGTTTAACACAGATATCAGAAGGACATATTTCACACAGAGGGTCGTGGGGGCCTGGAATGTGTTGCCGGGCAAGGTGGTGGAGGCGGACACACTGGGAACGTTTAAGACTTATCTAGACAGCTATATGAACGGAGTGGGAATGGAGGGATACAAAAGAGTGGTCTAGTTGTTCCTTGTTTCTCATTTCAAGGCTTCATTCTATGATCATCTTGCTGGTGCCAGTACAGAGCGAGACTGCGGATAGTTGGGAACCTGTCTCGGGGGCAGGGAATTCATATGGTGTTCGTGGAAGTGGAAATGACTAGGGTTGGGAAGCATTTTCCGATCAGGGCCATTGTGATCTCCTGGACTCGTTTCGATCGCCTCAGGGGGTCGGAGAGGAATTTCCCAGATTTTTTTTCCCCATATTGGCCCTGGGGTTTTCACTCTGGGTTTTCGCCTCTCCCTGGAGATCACATGGTCTGGAATGGGGGGGTGGGGGTGAGTTAATAGGTTGTGATGAACAAAGCATCGTAGCTGTGAGGGACAGCTCGGTGGATAGGATATTGGTATGTAGATAGGCTGGAAAATTGGGCGGGGATCCTGGATTCAGGATTCAATCCTGGACCGGGGAGCGGCGCGGGCTTGGAGGGCCGAAGGGCCTGTTCCTGTGCTGTATTGTTCTTTGTTCTTTGTTGTTGTTCAAGGATAAATGCTTGGGTGCATGGGGTCGAGAGGGACTATGTCTGCCGAAGTGCCAGGTCCCAGCTCCTGCTATTGAGAATCCATTGGCCCTCAAGTTGGACCGTAAATCCCACCAATCGTGCACCCCTGCTGAGGATTTCCCAATGGCAATGGGCACCTTCACAAGGGAACGCCATTGACAGGGCAGCACAGTGGCACAGTTGTTAACACTGCTGCCTCACGACACTAGGGACCTGCGTTTGATTCCCTGCTTGGATCACTGTGCAGAGTCTGCACATTCTCCTCGTGTCCTCGTTTGCAGTTTCCTCCCACAGTCTAAAAGATGTTCTGATTAGGTGCAGTGGCCATGCTAAATTCTCCCTCAGTGTATCCGAACGGGCACCAGAGTGCAGTAACTAGGGGATTTTTATAGTAACTACATTGCAGTATTAATGTAAGTCGACTTGTGACACCAACAAATAAACTTTCAAAACTTTTAAATTTTCAACTGTAGGATCTTATGGTCCTGCCAACAGCAAGCAGCATGCTGCCAAACACACCACGGAGAGGGAGGAAAATCCCACCTGGAGTAATTTTATTGGGAAAATTCCACCCTATGACTCACATGCTGAACTTTGATCATTGATCCCTGATTTCAAACCCAAGTCAAGCTGATGAGATGAGAATCTCTGGAATTTATTGAATATTAAAGGCTGAATGTTAATTGGATCTTTACAGTATCAGTTTAGGGAGAGGTTTATCTCTTCATGCTAGCTACTAGAAAATCCTAAACCTATTCTCAATCTAGGCTGGGATTTTCCAGCCCCATCACAGAGAGACCTGCCATGGGCGATTCAATGGCCCAGCTAAAAGCCCATTGATTTTTGGCGTTGCTGGACGATCCAGGCAGAGGATGAAGCTGGAAAATCCTGCCCCTAGCTTTATGATTTTATTACATTCAATGCGAAGTTCCCCTTAGTTTTCATGGAAAGCAAATTAGCAATGTTACTCAAAAAGACCACAAACAAGGCTAATGTGAAAAATGGAAGTAAAGTGGGTGTGTGAATGAGCGTCTTTTGGATTCAGAAAATTCTCAAATGGAAGGGATTAAAACCTATTGCTGGGCCAAAGTTCAGGCATTTTCTGTGTATTTGATCATATTATAATTAAACTAAATTCAAATACACAATGCAGTGTCAGAGAGTACAAGGATTATAATTTATAACTGAATATTAATACACAAATATTTTCCTTCTATGATCTTACTGACAGGTAGCCGAATGGCACTGACCTGCCTGGATATATCCTGGGCAATTACAAACATGGTTTAGATTTAAGAAATTCCACTATCACCCATTATTCAGTACATTCTGCAAGAAATCTACACATTAAAACTAAAGTTTCAAATTTGATTTAACGCATCAGCTTATACCCACCTTAATTTTATCCAAAAATACGTAGTCTTTTCAAGCTCTCAAAGAAGGTTAAAAGTTTCTCTCTCAGTACTGGATATCCAAGAAATTAAGAGTTTTAACAACACCAGGTTAAAGTCCAACAGGTTTATTTGGTAGTAAATACCATTAGCTTTCGGAGCACTGCTCCTTCGTCAGATGGAGTGGATTTTGTGTCTCTGTGCCCTATTTGAGAGCAGATTTCCACTCCATCTGATGAAGGAGCAGCGCTCCGAAAGCTAATGGTATTTGCTACCAAATAAACCTGTTGGACTTTAACCTGGTGTTGTTAAAACTCTTACTGTGTTCACCCCAGTCCAATGCCGGCATCTCCACATCATATCCAACAAATGCCAGAATAATTTCTTCCATGTCTGAGAAACTTCACTGGAATAATTGGTCTTGTGATCCAATGAGGGTGATACATCGGAAACATTTATAAGATGAAAGACAATTTATTGACCTTTTTATTCAGTCCAGTAGACCTAGTAAACATGTATTACACCTTTTATTGGATCTATCTTTTCCAGCTGCCCTGAAAAGTATTCATCTTTAATTGCTGACGTTTTCACTTTGGTGCTGATCTAAAGAGCATGAACTAATTTTGTTAATTTCTTGAATCAGTGTTCTGTAATGTCAGCAACAAATAGCCATCATGTAACTGGATGGTGTATTATTTCCATGACTAAAACATGCACCACTCTGTGGGCTTTTCCCCAATCCCACATTCCAGATTTCATTAACTGCTGTGAATCTGCAGTATCAACGTAGAGATGTAGTTACTGACTAGAAGTTTGTTTTATCACATTTTGAACAATTGAAAGGATTTAATGGCTGAGATTTTCTGGCCCCGTTAGACACGAGCACAAATCCCACTAATCCTTTGCTCACTAATATGTGGAATTGGGAGTAATCCTAAGATTACTGCTTTTGAGGTTCTATTTTTTAATTTCTTCCCTAACTACGGCTATCTATAGCTGCAGGAAAGCCTGTCTGCTCACCTAACTAACAAATCATCTCTCAAACTTTTTCACTCTTCTTTATCCCATCAGCGGAGTCACCCATGGTGCTATGGATTTAGCTTTTGTTGCACTTCACTGAGGAATCATCGCCATCACCAGTATCAAAAGTGGATAACTGGTAAGCAAGCAAAACTGATTCAGGGTTCTATTAAACTGCGTGGCAATCACCCATTCCCTCTCCACCCATGTGCTCCTAACTTGCGTTCTGCCCACGCCTGTAAACATGGTTTCCTGCTTTGTGGATACACCACAGAGGCTCCAATTTCCAGTTGAATTCCGAAACCCAGAGCTCAAGCTCTTCCAGCTGATGATGATTACTGTAGAGGTGTTTGTCTAGGATTGGGGGAGACGGTGGCTTAGTGGTATTATCGCTAGACTATTAATCCAGAAACTCAGCTAATGTTCAAATCCCACCACGGCAGATGGTGGAATTTGAGCTCAATAATAAAATAAATCTGGAATTAAGAATCTACTGATGACTATGAAACCATTGCTGACTGTTGGAAAAACCCATCTGGTTCACTAATGTCCTTTAGGGAAGGAAACTTGCTGTCCTTACCTGGTCTGGCCTACATGTGACTCCAGAGCCACAGCAATGCGGCTGACTCTCAACTGCTTTTGGGCAACTAGGGATGGGCAATAAATGCTGGCCAGCCAGTGACACCTATGTCCCACCAATGAATAAAAAAAAGACATGGTGTGTCCAAAACTTCCCACATACCACAGGAGGCACAATCCACTTTGCCAAGCTGCACTTCCAGACCTCGACTTTATAAACTACTTTTTATAAGAAGAATGACTTACCAGTTACTCACCAATCAACTTCTTCCACTGCACTAATATAAGAATCAAATATGCAAGAGTGGAAAAGGTAGAAAAAGAAAGGAGAATCTCCTCCACACTGCTACTGAATTCCCTCACTCCTGGTTTCTCACTCAATTCGAGCTGCAATCACGTCCAACATTAGTAGAAATGTAGAGTTGGGAATGCACCCTCCATGTAGCTTCCACTCTGCCCACGTGAAGAGAAGCTCTGGTTTAAGCAAGTTCCAAGAGAAAAGTTATTGGCGCAATCTTATCAGCTCGTCCCACCAGTCGACTGGTGAGGTGAGCCAGTAAGATATCACGAGAGGTGAAAATTAGGATTGCGCCTGGTTTCTCAACTCTCGCAATCTTACCGGCATTGTTTTGTTGGCGAAATGTCATTAGTGAGTCCTGGACGCTGGAAAAGGTCCTCACCGGCGGGATTCATGTATGGTCTCCACCAGCGGAGACCAGACGTGATGGCCTCGCCAGTGGGACCGGAGGCTTTTTAAGATGCCCTGTGTGGTCTTGGGCAGGGCCAGACAGTGCCCTTTGGGCAGTGCCCACTCAGCACCCTGGTACTGCCCACCAGGCACCCAGGCAGTGTCTGGGGCAGTGCCAAGAGGCAGGGCCTGAGGGAAATGGGGCCTGTGGGAGGTGGGTCCTGAAGGGAATGGGGCCAGAAAATGGGTGGAGCTATGATGGGGGGAGGCAGGGGGGGTGGAGATCTGCATCCACGGGAAATAGGGAACTCTTGGGGAGGGTTGACCGGTGGAGGTGGTGATCAGGGCCTTGGGAGAAACTTTGCAGTGGTGGCGATATCTGGGGGGTTGGGGGAGAGACAGTGCAAGGAGCTATCGGTGAAGAGTCCTGATGTGTTGGGGAGGGGCGGGGTGTGTGACAGGAGATCTCTTAGTGCACTGGGAGATCAGTGTGTCTGTGCAACGGTGCCCCATGAGTACAGCAACCGGCTTCACCAGCGAGATTAGGCTCCCCATCCCCCCCCCACTTTGCTGGCGAGAATCACATCTGGGCTTTTGTTTAATTAAGTGCTGTATGATTGCGACTGGGAGCTCGTCCAAAAAAGCGGCACGATTCTCTCTTGCTTTCATGCTCATTCAGCAGTTAGAAATATTTTTGTAAAATTCCGCTCATTATATTTTTATGGCCAGGTGAGGAGGGGTCGGATGGTTCCTCTCTTTGCCTTGTCCTTCCTTTGTTCGAAAAAGTCAGACTTGCTAGTTGAATGAGGACTTAACTGTTTACTCACTCTGATCATAAAAGAACCAAAAGGGCAGATTTTATTGAGTTTAACCGAGAAAGATTAATTCCATTACATTTAAACCAAGCCAAATAAAGTACGAAAATATGCAATGATTTTTGCACACAGTTGAAGTCCACATGAACACACAAATACAGATTACAGAGCAGGGAAGGATGGTGGCCAAATTATAGTCCCTAAAGATTAAAAGTAGATCACAGTCTGTAGACTGGGTCACAACTGGCTCTGGGCTGAAGCCAATGGTTTTGCTGCCTTCACTCGATGTTTTCATGCTTTCAGTATTGAGGTGGTTTAAAAATGCGGATCGATGATCTGGTGCCACAGCACTGGAGTTGAGCCTTTCTTAAAAATTGCTGTCAGTTGTACATTGAGACAGAGTCAAATATTAGAAGACAGTTGGATGGAGAGAGAGATGGAGGAAGGTGCTCTCTCCCAGCTTCTCAGATGCTTGTCCTCCGTTCTGCCGAGAAAACATGTGTCTTAAAAAATGCAGAGGAGTACCTCGCTTTATAATCTGTTACAAGTGTGTGAGAAATAGTACGATCTGATCTGATTTGATTTGATTTGATTTATTATTGTCACACATATTAGCATACAATGAGAAGTATTGTTTCTTGCACGCAAACAAAGCATACCATTCACAGAGAAGGAAATGAGAGAGTGCGGAATGTAGTGTTACAGTCATAGCTAGATCAACTTAATGCAAGGTAGGTCCATTCAAAAGTCTGATGGCAGCAGTGAAGAAGCTGTTCTTGAATTGGTTGGTATGTGACCTCAGACTTTTGTATCTTTTTCCCAACGGAAGAAGGTGGGAGAGAGAATGTCTGGGGTACATGGGGTCCTTAATTATGCTGGCTGCTTTGCAGAGGCAGCGGGAAGTGTAGACAGAGTCAATGGATGGGAGGCTGGTTTGCGTGATGGATTAGGCTACATTCAAGACCTTGTGTAGTTCCTTGCCGTCTTGGGCAGAGCAGGAGCCATACCAAGCTGTGATACAACCAGGAAGAATGCTTTCCATGGCGCATCTGTAATAGTTGTTGAGAGTCATAGCTGACACGCCAAATTTCCTTAGTCTTCTGAGAAAGTAGAGGTCTCTCTTAACAATAGTGTCGGCATGGGGGAACCAGGACAGGTTGTTGGTGATCTGGACACCTAGAAACTTGAAGCTCTTGACCCTTTCTACTTCGTCCCCATTGATGTAGGCAGGGGCATGTTCTCCTCTACGCTTCCTGAAGTCGATGACAATCTCCTTCATTTTGTTGACATTGAGGAAGAGATTATTGTCGCTGCACCAGTTCACCAGATTCTCTATCTCATTCCTGTACTCTGTCTCGTCATTGTTTGAGATCTGACCCACTACAGTGGCGTCGTCAGCAAACTTGAAAATCAAATTGGAGGGAAATTTGGCCACACAGTCATAGGTGTATAAGGAGTATAGTAGGGGGCTGAGAACACAGCCTTGTGGGGCACCAGTGTTGAGAATGATTGGAGGAGGTGTTGCTGCCTATCCTTACTGATTGCGGTCTGTGAGTTAGGAAGTTCAGGATCCATTTGCAGAGGGAGGAGCTGAGGCCCAGGCCACAGAGTTTGGAAATGGGTTTTGTGGGAATAATGGTGTTGAAGGCTGAGCTGCAGTCAATAAATGGGAGTCTGACATTGGTGTCTTTGATATCTAGGTGGTCCAGGGTTGAGTTCAGGGCTAGGGAGATGGCGTCTGCTGTGGACCTGTTGCGGCGGTAGGCAAACTGTAGTGGATCCAGGTAGTCCGGGAGGCTGGAATTGATTCATGCCATGACTAGCCTTTCGAAGCACTTCATAATGATGGATGTCAGAGTCACCGGATGATAGTCATCGAGGCACGTTGCCTGGCTTTTCTTTGGTACCGGGATGATGATCATCTTCTTAAAGCAGATAGGGACCTCAGATTGTTGTAAAGAGAGTTTGAAGATGTCTACGAATACTCCCGCCAGCAGATCCACGCAGGATCTGAGTGCTCGTCCGGGTATCCCATCTGGGCCAGTCGCTTTCCATGGGTTGACCTTCGAGAAGATTGCTCTGAATCTGCAATGGTGACCCCAGATACAGGTTCATCCAACGCTTCCAGGGAGAATGGCATGCTGTCGCTGACCTCTTGCTCAAAACAGGCATAGAATGTATTGAGCTCCTCAGGCAGGGGTGTGTTGGAGCCAGTAATTTTAGACGCGTTCATCTTGTACTTCAACTTTTACTGCAACAAGAAACTAAGAAAACACACACAACTTTTTTTTTGTAGGCAAAATTGTACCGGCAACTAAAAAAAAGTGACATTCTCCTTGTGCACACTCGAGATTATTACACAAAATTAGGCTTCATGGGATTGGCATTGATGCAAGGATTGAGGATTAATTAATGGGATAGAAATAAATGGGTGGTTTTTGAGTTAGCGTTCGGGAACTTGCAGGGCAGAACAGAGGTTAGTGGTCAGGCTCAGCTGATTACAATCTATGTCAATAACTTTGATAAGAAAGCCAACTGCAATGGATTCAATGATAATCAAAAGTTAGTTGGGAAAAAAGAGGCTACAGAGGGGTATAGATAGGTTAATGACCGTGACACTGGAATATAATGTGGAGAAATGTACAGTAATTCACTTTGGAAGGGAATACAGCAAAGCAGAGCATTTTTAAATGGTGAGATGTTGGGAAATGCTGCTATTCAGAGGAATCTGGGTGTTCTGGTAGCTAGATCAGATAAAGTTAACATGCAGGTACAGCCAGTACTCAAGAATGTCTGGCCTCTGACTGGCAGGAAAAACCCCCTGTAGTACCCCAACCCAGTAAGAATTTTAACAACACCACATCATGTACCCCAACCCACCCCAGAAAGTATCTATTCCAGTAAAATCTCTCAAGGTGCAAGTCATCAAGGGGATGAAGTAGAAATATAAGAACATAAGATCTAGGAGCAGGAGTAGGCCATCTGGCCCCTCGAGCCTGCTCCGCCATTCAATAAGATCATGGCTGATCTTTTCGTGGACTCAGCTCCACTTACCTGCCCGTTAATTCCTTTACTATTCAAAAATGTATCTATCCTTGCCTTTAAAACATTCAATGAGGTAGCCTCAACTGCTTCACTGGGCAGGGAATTTCACAGATTCACAACCCTTTGTGTGAAGAAGTTCCTCCTCAACTCAGTCCTAAATCTGCTTCTCCTTATTTTGAGGCTATGCCCCCTAGTTCTAGTTTCACCCACCATTGGAAACAACTTCCCTGCTTCTATCTTATCTATTCCCTTCATAATCTTATATATTTCTATGAGATCTCCCCTCATTCTTCTGAATTCCAATGAGTATAGTCCCAATCTACTCAGTCTCTCCTCATAAGCCAAACCTCTCAACTCCGGAGGTCGAGAGCTTCAAGTTTTTAGGTGTCCAGATCGCCAACAACCTGTCCTGGTCCCCCCATGCCGACAATATAGTTAAGAAAGCCCACCAACGCCTCTACTTTCTCAGAAGATTAAGGAAATTTGGCATGTCAGCTACAATTCTCACCAACTTTTACAGATGCACCATAGAAAGCATTCTTTCTGGTTGTTTCGCAGCTTGGTATGGCTCCTGCTCTGCCCAAGACCACAAGAAACTACAAAAGGTCATGAATGTAGCCCAATCCATCACACAAACCAGCCTCCCATCCATTGACACTGTCTATACTTCCCGCTGCTTCGGCAAAGCAGCCAGGATAATTAAGGACCCCACACACGCCGGACATTGTCTCTTCCACCTTCTTCCGTCGGGTAAAAGATACAAAAGTCTGAAGTCATATACCAACAGCTTCTTCCCTGCTGCCATCAGACTTTTGAATGGACCTACCTTGCATTAAGTTGATCTATCTCTACACCCAAGCTATGACTGTAACACTACATTCTGCACTCTCTCCTCTCCTTCTCTATGAATGGTATGATTTGAATAGCACACAAGAAACAATACTTTTCACTGTATACTAATACATGTGATAATGATAAATCAAAACAAATTAAATCAAATCAAATCATCAACAGCTGCAGCTTCCCTGCTCTAAGGAGGGACACATAGGGGGCGATGCTGAGTCTCCACTCTCTGTCTGCGGGGATGGCGACATGTGCTCAAAATCCAGAAAGCGCAATTCTTGCCTGTGGGTTTCCGAGTTCACATCTTACTGGACCCTCGCCGGTGGAGTAGCATGAAATATGCCACAAGACCACAGAAAGCTCATTTTAATACATTAGCATGTCATTAGTGAGCACTTTCTCGGGACTTCCCCCCTTCCTCACAGGATATTCAGCAGGTGTGGTGTGACATCACGCCAGCACCATTTACAACAGGTTCACATAAGCATGAACTGGGCACTTGCGTCTCCGAAGAGAATTTCAGAGGTGAGTGCTCAGGCAGCCAGCACCCTCCAGGATGTGCACTGCTTGGGTTTACTTACCCTGACTGAGCAAAGAAGATCATTCATCTTCTTCCGACACTGCTACCCCGTCCTCTTCTGGAGTGCGCTTGCACTGACCAGGGCAGCCACTGCATTCCAGGCGGGGGTGGTGACCTTGCTGGAAGGCCGTCTTCTGGAGCGGGGTAAAGTGTGTCCCACCTCTGCTCCACTCAATCCAGCATCATCGTGAGGGGCCCCTCCGAAAAGCATGATGCTGCCTTCTTGCCTGTGATCCCCTGCAGTTGTTGGAGAACAAGTGCTGGGGATCAGTTTATGTGGAGTTCCCCAGTGCTTGCAGCAGTTAAGTCACTGTGGGGCGGGTGAATCAGAGGAAGCCAGAGGAGCGGCGTAAAACCCATGGGCATAAAGATTTTCGCAAATGAGGCATAAGATATGGCCCGATAACACAACAGCGCCGTAGGTGAGAACCGCTCAGAGCCTGATCTTACTGCCATTCATGTCACGCTCCCGTTGCAGCAAAGAGTCAGAGAATTTGGCAGCCAGGAAAATCCTGCCGGCCTGAACGGTGGGAACATTCCAGCCTCCATTTTTCATGCCAGAACCTACACTGCCGTTTCTTTTGGTAAGATTTCACCCAGAGACTCAGACCAAATCTACGATCTTCTTTACCATGTGAGAAAATTGTTAAAAAGCGGGTTCATTGCCAAGTGGGCTTTAAAGAAAAAACATGAAAAGCTATATTTTGAAAAATGACACCTATTATCAGTCGCTGAAGTGAGGGAGAGACGCAATAGAGAGCAGCCCATGGCAAGAGCTTGCATGTGGAGCCTTTTAATGTGCACTGAAGTTACCGCACTTTGCAGAGTAAACAGGAGACTCTCCTGCTCCTACCAGCCGCCATAGCCAGATTAGAAGGATTAAACTAGTTTGGCCGCGTTGAGAACACACCTTCCATCAAACCTAGAGCTTCTGATTCAAAGGCACGGTCACTACCCACTGCACTACAAGACCTGAATGAAATCTAGAGTAAACTGATGCAGTTCAGAGTTGAAGTTGTGGATGAAGTTTTGTGCTTGGTGTTTCTGTGATTTGAATCTTACCAAAGTGACATTGTAGCAATCGACAAAATCAAATGACGGTATTGGAAAATGTATTAATCTGCAGGGCACACATCCCTTTAAGCGCTTGTTATGGATATTGAGTGAAATCCCAGCCACTGTATTTCAGCAATGTTACGCACGTGAATGCTCTGAAATCTGACATCCTCATTCACCGATTTAAAAAAAAATAGACTGTAAAGCACGAATTCCGGCTTGGGTCACTGTCTGTGTGGAATCTATGCTATCTCCCCCGTGTCTGCGTGGGTTTCCTCCAGGTACTCCGGTTTCCTTCCACAGTCCAAAAGACGTGCTGGTTAGGTGCATTGGCCATGCTAAATTCTCCCTCAGTGTACCCGAACAGGCTGGAATGTGGCGACTGTTCATCAACTTCTCCTCGTTTTAGAGTTTGAGTGGGAGGAGATAGAGAATGCTGTAGATGCGTACCACTACCATGGGGCGACACGGTGGCACAGTGGTTAGCATTGCTGCCTCACAGCGCCAGAGACCCAGGTTTGATTCCCGGCTTGGGTCACTGTCTGTGTGGAGTTTGCACATTCTCCCCATGTCTGTGTGAATTTCCTCCGAGTGCTCTGGCTTCCTCCCACAGTCCAAAGATGTGCGGGTTAGGTTGATTGGCCATGCTAAATTGACCTTAGTTTTGGAAGATTAGCAGAGTAAATATGTAGGGTTACGGGGATAAGGCCTGGGTGGGATTGTTGTTGGTACAAGCTCGATGGGCTAAATGGCCTCCTTCTACACTGTAGCGATTCTATGATTCATATGAATGAATGTTATAATCTTCAACCACTGCACTGCACCTAACTCAGGAGCATCTTATGCTAACATTTTGTACAAACACGGGCAATCTTCCTGTATATACTCACGTATGTAAACCATTTTGATCAGTACGATAAACCATTAACTTTTTTTTAAAAACTGAATACATTTGTATTAGTATGGTAATTTACAAATTTTCATAAAATTGCTTAGAAATTAAAGCATGACTCCACATAAAACATAAGTTCAACCAATACTAATGTACCACTCCACATTTCAATCGCTTTGAGTCCACCCAGAGTCTGTAACAAACTGTCTGCAATCAAGTCTCAACCTTGTCCAGAAATGAGTATTGCTCAGCTGCAGAGAGAAGTCATTGCAGCAAGTTTGATGGGCAAGATGCAAATCTTTTTATAATCCCATTTGATCTGATTTATTTGATTTTGCTCTGCTGAATGTATTTAACAGGAGAGGAAATGTGAAAAAATAGTCAGAACTGATCATGATTGATAGTTTGCTTGTTTGTCCTTAACTAGCAGCTAACACACAAACAAGGAAGATTTAAAATGGTATGGCAATCCCACATGGAGGGAGAATAACATCCCTTCCAAATTCTGAGTGACCATTTATTTCAAGTTACTTAATTAGTGCTCACAAAGTTAACGTTTATTTATTATTGTCACAAGTAAGTTTGCATTATCACTGCAATGAAGTTACTGTGAAAATCCCCGAGTCGCCACACTGCGGCGTCTGCTCGGGTACATTGAGGGAGAATTTAGCACAGCCAATTCACCTAACCAGCATGTCTTTCGGACTGTGGGAGAAAACCAGAGCACCTGGAGGAAATCCATACAGACACAGGGAGAACGTGCAGACTCCGCACAGACAGTGACCCAAGCCGGGAATCGAACCGGAGTCCCTGACGCTGTGAGGCAGCAGTGCTAACCATTGTGCCACCACGTGTAGAAAGTGGCAGGAGGTTATGATGAAGAAATGGTGCTTGTTTTCAAAATGGATCTAAACTGAAGAAGCAAAATGCAAAGGTAAAACCTTTGCAGTGGTGATAGACTCTCCAATCACTCTGCTTATAGTCAAATGCCTGCAGGGATCGTTGCTTTCCCAGGGTGTGATAAGGAACAGCGTTATACCTATGTTATGAGGCAGGATTTTTCTAATTACAAACTGCCACACTATCTTATTAAGAATTTTAAAAATTGAATTATCCAACCATGTGAGACTATTAACACAGTACATAAATCATTATTAAATCAGATGACGCCTGTTAATTACGTGCCTTTTTTAAGAAATCGGTATTGCCACATGTTGTCTGCACGTACGTAATAGAAATGTCTCCAGATATAAATAGAAAAATGGTTCCTTGACCCTCAGAGCATTGTGAACAGACAATCCTTGAAGCTGGTGAAAATTCCTATGGATGCAGAGGACGGGATTTTCCGGCCACGCTGGCCCCAAGACTGGGAAACCCCGCCTGAGGTCCACAGACCTTTGCATGTTCCGTGTCCCACCTGCTACAATTCCTGCGGTGGGCGGGATGGGAAAATTCCATCCAGGACGTCAATTTTAAGGAAGTCTAAAGAGGAGCTGCCTGGGGTCGGTAACATTGAACCAGAGTCAAATTTAATTTAAGAATCTCAGAAGGCAAGAAAGACCAAAAGTGGGACATCTCTTTTCTCACATTTTTTTTTCCAAATTGCAAAAATAAATAGTTAAGAACCGGTGTTCCATGTTTCCCTTCTGGTGTTTGGGATGCCTTCGCGTTGAATGTCAGTGGCGTTCAAAAGTTAAAATATCTTTATCACGCCTCTACGTATAAATCGCACACCCCCTCCTCCCCCATCACCCCAAACCCTCATATTGGCATGAGGGCAGATGGCATGAATGACAACTGGTCTCCCAAGGCAGGCACCTGGCAGGCAGACATCCCAGAGGAGCTCAGGTGGGTGAATCGCTCAAGGGAAATAGGGACATGCCTGGGTGCTGCCCCTGCCACTGAGCATGTATGGCCTCCAGCACTGTCCATTGCTGCCAGTGGCTTCAACACCTCATTTCCTGCCTGCTATCAGCCTTTGCTGATATTCCAGAAAATTCTACCCAAATAGTTAGAAATTGGATCATGAAAAACAAAACTAGCAAGAAATACAACGTCAGATAGTAAAAGTTTCCACAAGTATCATTAAAAGGAAAAGAGCAGCCCAAATACCTGTTGGTCCCTTAGAAGGTGAGACTGGGGAATTTATAATGGGAAATGGCAGAGACTTTGAACAAGAGTTTTGTATCGATCTTTGCAATAGCATTCTCCAAAAGCATCCCCAGAACAATAGGAAAGCAACATACAAAAGAGAGGGAAGAACTTTTGTTTCTTGCGCGCTACACAGACAAAGCATACCATTCATAAAGAAGGAAAGGAGAGGGTGCAGAATGCAATGTTGGTCATAGTTAGGGTGGAGAGAAAGATCAGCTTAATGTAAGGTAGGTACATTCAAAAGTCTGATGGCAGCAGGGAAGAAGCTGGGGTCATGTTGTTAGGGGTGATATGTTGGCATGGGTAGAGGACTGGCTTAACTGACAGGGAAACAAAAAGTCAGGACAAATTAGTCATTTTCAAGTTGACAAACTGTAACGAGTGGAGTACCATAGAGATTAGCATGGGAGCTGCAACAATTTATGATCTATATTAGTAACTTGAATACAGGGACTGAGTGTGTTGTAGCCACATTTCCTGATGGTACAAAGGGAGGTAGGAAAGCAAGTTTTGAGGATACAAACAATGAGAAAAGGATATAGATGGATTTAGGGAGTGGGCATATATTACAATGTGGGAAAACATGAGGTTGCCCACCCTTGCAGGAAGAATGGAAAGGCGGGATATTATTTAAATTGAGAGAGACTGCAAAATGCAGTCCTCAAGGAGGAGAGGAGCGATTGGTGTTTAAAGTAAAAAGGATAAGGGAATCACTGTATTTACTTACTTTTTCGTGGGGTTTCTTTTTTCAGAGTGTAAGGGAAAAACGGAAGTAGGTCGGGCGTGGGGTGACCTGGGAAGGGATTGTGTAGTCTTTTTTCAATAAGTGCGCGGGAGGTTTAAAAGCAGGCCGTACTACCCAGTGGGCAGCGTCGTTAGCAGGAGGCGAGTGAGCAGGGAGCAGAGTGAGAGCTGAAGGGCTTTGGCTCAAAATGGGCTTCGGCGAGAACAGGCAGAACAAGAACAAAGAACAAAGAACAGTACAGCACAGGAAACAGGCCCTTCGGCCCTCCAAGCCTGTGCCGCTCATTGGTCCAACTGGACCATTCGTTTGTATCCCTCCATTCCCAGACTGCTCATGTGACTGTCCAGGTAAGTCTTAAACGATGCCAGCGTGTCTGCCTCCACCACCCTACTTGGCAGTGCATTCCAGACCCCCACCACTCTCTGTGTAAAAAACGCCCCTCTGATATCTGAGTTATACCTCGCCCCTCTCACCTTGAGCCCATGACCCCTCGTGATCGTCACCTCCGACCTGGGAAAAAGCTTCCCACTGTTCACCCTATCTATACCCTTCATAATTTTGTACACCTCTATTAGGTCTCCCCTCATTCTCCGTCTTTCCAGGGAGAACAAGCCCAGTTTACCCAATCTCTCCTCATGGCTAAGACCCTCCATACCAGGCAACATCATGGTAAACCTTCTCTGCACTCTCTCTAAAGCCTCCACATCCTTCTGGTAGTGTGGTGACCAGAACTGGACGCAGTACTCCAAATGTGGCCTAACCAGCTGCAACATCAGACTCCAGCTTTTATACTCTATACCCCGTCCTATAAAGGCAAGCATACCATATGCCTTCTTCACCACCTTCTCCACCTGTGCTGCCACCTTCAAGGATTTGTGGACTTGCACACCTAGGTCCCTCTGTGTTTCTATACTCTTGATGGCTCTGCCATTTATTGTATAACTCCCCCCTACATTAGTTCTTCCAAAATGCATCACTTCGGATTTATCCGGATTAAATTTCATCTGCCATTTCTCCGCTCAATTTTCCAGCCTATCTACATCCTGCTGTATTGTCCGACAATGTTCATCGCGAGAGTAGGGGTTTTTTTTCCCCAGAAAGTTTATTCCTGTTTTTCCCCAGAGTTAAAAAAAATGCCAGGCAAGATGTTGGAATGCTCCTCTTGCAGGATGTGGGAGATCAGGGAGACCTCCAGTATCCCTGACGACAACACCTGTAAAAGATGCATCCAGCTGCAGCTGCTAATAAAGCGTGTTAGGGAACTGGAGAAGTAGCTTGATGACCGCCATCTAATTCGGGAGAATGAGAAGTATATAGACAGTAGCTTCAGGGAGGTAGTTACACCTAAGCAGCACAGCTGGGTTACTGTAAGGAGAGAAAATAGAAATGTGAAAGGACATGCAGAGAGCAGGGTTCCCCTGTGGCCATACCCCTCCACAACAGGTATACTGAATTGGATACTGTTGTGGGAGATGTTTCACCTGGGACAAGCTGCGACAGCCGGAACTCTGATACTGAGTCTGGTCCTACAGCGCAAAAGGGTGGGATGAAGAAGAGGAGAGCAGTAGTGATAGGGGACTCAATGGTCAGAGGTACGGACAAGAGGTTCTGTGGTTGGGACAGAGGCTCCCGCATGGTTTGTTGCCTCCCGGGTGCCAAGGTCAGGGATGTCTCTGATCGCGTGCACAGCGTTCTAAGGCGGGAAGGTGATCAGCCAGCTGTCGTGGTACACATCGGTACCAATGACATAGGTGGGAAGAGTGAAGAGGTCCTAAAGAGTGAGTACAAAGAGCTTGGAAGGAAGTTAAAAAGCAGGACCCCGAGGGTAGTAATCTCAGGATTGCTACCTGTACCACGTGCCAGTGAGGGTAGGAGTAGGATGCTTGGGCGGATGAACACATGGCTGAGGAACTGGTGTAGGGGGCAGGGTTTCCGATTCTTGGATCATTGGGACCTCTTCTGGGGCAGGTGGGACCTGTACAAGAGAGACGGGTTACACCTAAACTACAAGGGACCAATATACTGGCAGGGAGGTTTGCTAGTGTTATTGGGGAGCGTTTAAACTAGATTTGCAGGGGGATGGGAACCAGAGTGCCAGAGCAGATAGTGGAGCAGGGGTAAAAAGACAGGTTAGTTCAAGCAAAATCACAAATGGAAAGGTTGAGTGTGGTGGAAATAACCTTTTGAGGTGTGTCTATTTCAATGCAAGGAGTATTGTGGGGAAGGCAGATGAGCCGAAGGCGTGGATAGACACATGGAAATATGACATTATCGCCATTAGTGAAACTTGGCTACAGGAGGGGCAGGACTGGCAGCTCAATGTTCCAGGGTTCCAATGTTTCAGGCGGGATAAAGGCAGAGGGATAAAAGGTGGGGGGGTGGCATTGTTGGTCAGGGAAAATGTTACAGCGGTGCTCAGGCAGCATAGATTAGGGAGCTTGTCTACAGAGGCCCTATGGGTGGAACTGAGAAACAGGAAAGGT
The DNA here is from genome assembly GCF_964213995.1 of Mustelus asterias. NCBI lineage: Eukaryota > Metazoa > Chordata > Chondrichthyes > Carcharhiniformes > Triakidae > Mustelus > Mustelus asterias. The sequence goes on along the minus strand of NC_135814.1, from coordinate 23,037,311 downwards.
ATGACCACATTAATGGGGTTGTATTATAGACCACCCAATTGTCAGCGAGAATTGGAGGAGCAAATCAGCAGAGAGATAGCTGACAACTGCAAGAAACACAAAGTTGTGATGGTGGGGGATTTTAATTTTCCACATATAGATTGGGACTCGCATACTGTTAAAGGTTTAGACGGGGTAGAGTTTGTTAAATGTGTTCAGGAGAATTTTCTACATCAGTAGATAGAGGTGCCAACTAGAGAGGATGCGATATTGGATCTCCTATTGGGAAATTAGTTGGGGCAGGTGATGGATGTGAGTGTGAGGGAACACTTTGGATCCAGTGATCATAATGCCATTAGTTTCAACCTGATCATGGATAAGGATAGATCTGGTCCTCGGGTTGAAGTTCTGAACTGGAAAAAGGCCAAATTTGATGAAATGAGAAGGGATCTGGGAAGTGTGGATTGGCACAGGCTGTTCTCTGGTAAGGATGTAAATGGAAAGTGGGAGGCCTTCAAAGGAGAAATTTTGAGAGTGCAGAGTTTGTATGTTCCTGTCAGGATTAAAGGCAAAGTAAATAGGAATAAGGAACCTTGGTTCTCGAGGGAGATTGTAACACTGATTAAGAGGAAGAGAGAGTTGTATGAAATGTACAGGCAGCAAGGAACAGATCAGATGCTCGAGGAGTATAAAAATTGCAAGAAGCTACTTAAGAGGGAAATCAGCAGGGCTAAAAGAAGACATGAGGTTGCTTTGGCAGACAGAGTGAAGGAAAATCCAAAGAGCTTCTATAGGTATGTTAGGAGCAAAAGGATAGTGAGGAATAAAATTGGTCCTATTGAAGACCAGAGTGGTAGACTGTGTATGGAACCAAAAGAAATGGAGGAGATACTAAATGGTTTTTTTGCATCCGTATTTACTGAGGAAATGGGCATGGAGTCTATGGAAATAGGGCAAACAGGTAGGGAGGTCATGGAACCTTTACAGATTAAAGGGGAGGAGGTGCTTGCTGTCTTGAGGCAAATCAGAGTGGATAAATTCCCAGGACTGGACAGGGTATGCCCATGGACTTTGAGGGAAGCTAGTGATGAACTTGCAGGGGCCCTGGCATACATATTTAAAATGTCAGTATTCACGGGGGAGGTGCCGGATGATTGGAGGGTGGCTCATGTTCCATTGTTTAAAAAGGTTCCAAAAGAAATCCAGGAAATTATAGGCCAGTAAGTGTGACGTCGGTGGTGGGCAAGCTATTGGAAGGTGTGATAAGGGATATGATCTACAAATATTTAGATAGACAGGGACTTATTAGGGAGAGTCAACAAGGCTTTGTGCGTGGTAGGTCATGTTTGACCAATCTATTAGAGTTTTTTGAGGAGGTTACCAGGAAAGTGGATGAAGGGAAGGCGGTGGATGTTGTCTACCTGGATTTCAGCAAGGCCTTTGATAAGGTCCCTCATGGGAGGTTAGTTAGGAAGGTTCAGTCGCTAGGTATACATGGGGAGGTAGTAAATTGGATTAGACACTGGCTCAATGGAAGAAGTCAGAGAGTGGTTGTGGAGGATTGCTTCTCTGAGTGGAGGCCTGTGACCAGTGGTGTGCGCCGGGATCGGTGTTGAGTCCATTGTTGTTTGTCATCTATATCAATGATCTGGATGATAATGTGGTAAATTGGATCAGCAAATTTGCTGATGATACAAAGATTGGAGGTGTAGTGGGCAGTGAGGAAGGTTTTCAAAGCTTGCAGAGGGATTTGGACCAACTGGAAAAATGGGCTGAAAAATGGCAAATGGAATTTAACGCAGACAAGTGTGAGATATTGCACTTTGGAAGGACAAACCAAAGTAGAACGTACAGAGTAAATGGTAGGACTCTGAAGAGTGTAGTTGAACAGAGAGATCTGGGAATGCAGGTACAGAATTCCCTAAAAGTGATACAGAGTGGATAGGGTCATAAAGAGTGCCTTTGGTACATTGGCCTTTATAAATCGGAGTATCGAGTATAAAAGTTGGAGTATTATGGTAAGGTTATATAAGGCATTGGTGAGGCCGAATTTAGAGTATTGTGTACAGTTTAGGTCACCTAGTTACAGGAAGGATGTAAATAAGGTTGAAAGAGTGCAGAGAAGGTTCACAAGGATGTTGCCAGGACTTGAGAAGCTGAGTTACAGGGAGAGATTGAATAGAACATAGAACAGTACAGCACAGAACAGGCCCTTCGGCCCATGATGTTGTGCCAAGCTTTATCTGAAACCAAGATCAAGCTATCCCACTCCCTATCATCCTGGTGTGCTCCATGTGCCTATCCAATAACCGCTTAAATGTTCCTAAAGTGTCTGACTCCACTATCACTGCAGGCAGTCCATTCCACACCCCAACCACTCTCTGCGTAAAGAACCTACCTCTGATATCCTTCCTATATCTCCCACCACGAACCCTATAGTTATGCCCCCTTGTAATAGCTCCATCCACCTGAACGTTCATTCTATCTATCCCCTTCATCATTTTATAAACCTCAATTAAGTCTCCCCTCAGCCTCCTCCACTCCAGAGAGAACAGCCCTAGCTCCCTCAACCTTTCCTCATAAGACCTACCCTCCAAACCAGGCAGCATCCTGGTAAATCTCCTCTGCACTCTTTCCAGCGCTTCCACATCCTTCTTATAGTGAGGTGACCAGAACTACATACAATATTCCAAATGTTGTCTCACCAAGGTCCTGTACAGTTGCAGCATAACCCCACGGCTCTTAAACTCCAACCCCCTGTTAATAAAAGCTAACACACTATAGGCCTTCTTCACAGGTTGGGACTTTATTCCCTGGAGCGTAGAAGAATGAGGGGAGATTTGATAAAGGTGTATAAGATTTTGATGGGTATAGATAGAGTGAATGCAAGCAGGCTTTGTCCACTGAGGCTAGGGGAGAAAAAAACCCGAGGGCACGGGTTAAGGGTAAAAGGAGAAAAGTTTAAAGGGAATATTTGGGGGGGGCTTCTTCACGCAGAGAGTGGTGGGAGTGTGGAATGAGCTGCCGGATAAAGTAGTAAATGCGGGGTCACTTTTAACATTTAAGAAAAACTTGCAAGGGTTCATGGATGAGTGGGGTATGAAGGGATATGGTCCAAGTGCAGGTCAGTGGGACTCGGCAAAAAATGGTTCGGCACAGCCAAGAGTGGCCAAAAGGACTGTTTCTGAGCTGTAATTTTCTATGGTTCTATGGTTCTATGCTGCAGTACTAGTGGCCTTGCACTGAAATCACAAAAAGTTAGCTCGCAGGTACAGCGAGTTATTGGGAAGGCAAGGAGGTTGTGCTGAACTTATACAAGACATTGACTGGAATTCTCTGACTTTGCCCAAGACTGGGATTCTCCAGTCCCGCTGCTGTGAATGGAGATCTGGCAGAGCGCCAAATTCTCTGTTCTTGCTGGCAGCGTGAGTGGTTCATGCAACACTGGAGAATTCCAGCTATTATTTAGACCTCACCTGGAATATTGTGTACATTTCTGGGCGCCACTCTTTTGGGATGGATGTGAATGCATTGGAGAGAGTGCAGAAAAGGTTTACAAGAATGGTTCCAGGAATGAGAAAGTTCAGTTATGACGATAGATTGGAGACACTGGGACTGTTCCCCTTAGAGAGAAGAAGGCGAAGAGGAGATTTGATAGAGATATTCAAAATCATGAGGGGGCTGGACAGAGCAGATAGAGACAAACTGTTCCCACTCATAAGAGGATCGAGAATGAAAGGGCACAGATATAAAGTGATTTGATTTGATTTGATCTGATTTATTATTGTCACATGTATTAACATACAGTGAAAAGTATTGTTTCTTGCATGCTATACAGACAAAACATGCTGTTCATAGAGAAGAAGAGGAGTGCAGAATGTAGTGTTACAGTCATAGCTCGGGTGTAGAGAAAGATCAACTTAATGCAAGGTAATGCAAGGGTTTAATGCAAGGGTTTTCCTATTGTTCCCTCTGCCAACGGGGAACCTGTGGTGGGGTGTCACCATTCTTTTGCAAGTGATTTGCAAAAGAAGCAAATGTAATGTGAAAATTATTTTCTCACAATGACTGGTTTGGGTCTGAAATGCACTGCCTGGAAGTGTGGTGGAGGCAGGTTCAATCAAGGCATTCAAGGGGGCATTAGATGATTATTTGAGCAGAAACAATGTGCAGGGATATGAGGAAAAGGCAGGGGAATGGCACTAAGCTTGTTTGGTGAGCTGCTGCAGGCACAATGGGCCAAATGGCCTCCTTCTGCACCGTAACAATCTGTGGTTCTGTGAATGTTGGCCATTATTGCAAAGGGGATGGAATATAAATGTAGGGTACTTGCAATAACTGCACAGGATATTGGTGGGACCACATCTAGAGTACCGTGTAAAGTTCTGGTCTCCTTACTTTAAGTGGAATATATTTGCATTGGAAGCAGATCAGAAAAGGTTCACTTGGCTGATTCCAGGAATTCAGCAGTTGTCTTATGAGGAAAGGTTGGACAGGTTGAGCCTAAACTTACTGAAGTTTCCAAGAATGAGGTGATCTTATCAAAACACGTACAAATCTAACAGGATAGATGTTGAGAGGATATCTCCTCTCATGGGGGAATCTAGAACTCAGTGTCCTTATTCTAAAATAAGGGGTCTCCCATTTAATATGAAAATGAGGAGGAATTTCTTCTCTAAGAGGGTTGTTTGCCTTTGGAATTCTCTTCCACAAAGAGCAGTGGAGGTTAGGTCACTGAATATATTCAAGGCTGAGTTTGGCAGATTTTGGATCGATAAGGGAGTCAAGGATTATGGGGTATGGGAGGAAAGTGGAGTTAAGGCTATCAGGTCAGACATGAATGTCTGCAGGCTTAATGGGCTGAATGGTACATTCCTGATCCTATTTCTGTTGACCTTATGATCACTAACAATACAGCACTCCCTCACTACCGCACTAAATTTCAGTGTGGACTATGTGCTCAGTTCCTTGAATCCCCACAATCTTTGACTCACTGCACCATTGTGCTAAAAGGGCAGTGATGAAAAATAATCAGGAACATCTGTAAAATTGGAAATTTGATGTAAAAACTGAACATGCTGGGAATACGTAGCAGTAAAGTAAAAAGTCAGTCATTTTGGGTGTGTACCTTCAAAGACACAAGAAGAATCTAGTTTTGACTATGAGTCTGTGATGAGTATGTTGCTTCAGCGAAGGTAGCAGTCGGGGCCCCAAAATTGGCCTCAGAGCTTTCAAATCAAGATCTCTGCTCCCGATCACTGTCCAGTGACATTATGGGCAGTACGGTGGCACAGTGGTTAGCACTGCTGCCTCACAGCACCAGGGACGCCGGTTCGATTCCCTGCTCAGGTCACTGGCTGTGCAGAGTCTGCACATTCTCCCTGTGCCTGTTTGGACTGCTCCCACAGTCCAAATGACGTGCTGATTCGGTGCATTGGCCATGTTAAATTCTCCCTCAGTGTGCCCGAACAGGCGCCGGAGTGTGGCGACTAGGGGATTTTCACAGTAACTTCATTGCAGTGTTAATGTAAGCCTACTTGTGACACTAATAAATAAACTTTATGGAAATCAGGTATGCGGAAGTGGTATACCCAGTGCTGTTCTGATGCTTTTAAGATATTTTCTGTTCTTTTAAATATTAATTTAAATAATTGACGAGCTCCATTTTCTGACAGAATACCATTAATAGTGTCATTATGCTCTTTGTCTTCAGTCTTGAAAGGCTTTCCAGCTCATGGCATTGCTCCATAATTAAAGTCTCATTGCCATGTGCAATTAGGTTGTGGAAGCTTTACCGATGAGCTTTGGTGCTTTTAGCACATACAATAGCAATAGTCTGCAACTTTGAAATTACAGTTTCTTTCAGGCCCAACAATCTGCTTCACGGACGAGTATTCTCAGTAGACTCAGACAACAGATAAAACGCACCATAAAGATTTACCTTTATTGCGACTTAATTGCTTGTAAATAGCTGCGTCTTTTGTTGATCATTTGGACACTGAAATTGTTTGGTGGTTAATTTTGCAAAAATGTTCCCTTGAAAAGCACCAGGGGACACAGCACACATTCTCTATCCATTTAAGGGGAAATCATGTTCTTTAGATTTTGCAAGTAATCTTGTCTTTACTTTCAGGACTGCATTTTCAGGCACAGTTCACAGAGAGGGTGGCGAATAAGCGCTGTGGGCGAATTAAACTCATTACACCTCCATAGCGCTGCAAGATTCAACCTTACAAATGAATGAACCATTAAACATCAATAATTTATTAAAAAATTATTTCTTTCGTTTGCTGAGCAAATGTCATCAAAATGCATGAAATTTATGATCAATGTACATAACCTACAAGAAGACTACTGATGATGGAACTCCGAAACTAGACCCTGGATATAAATATCTTCCAACGCCACTGAAATACCAATTTGAAAAAAGGCATGAATGATTTAGAATAATTTAACAAGCTACATTAATATCAGGATTGGAGTTGGCCAAGGTCTGCAAGTGGCAAGTGATGCTAGATCAATTGCTAATTTTGAATCTGAGATTAATAGATCTTTGTTATCCCAGGGTACTAAGGGATATGGGGCAAAGACAGATGTATGGGGTCAGGTTGCAGATTAGCTGTGATCTCACTGAATCACAGAACCAATACGATGGACTAAATAACCTAAACTTGTTCCGATATGTTCCTCATTTAATCACAATGGAGCCATATTATATATAAGTTCCCATCATTGCTTTCTCTCACATATACACCACCTTTCAAAAAAAACGACTTATGCACAAATATTAACAAATCACTCAATGTGCAAGAACATTTTCTTAATTATAGCTTAATTTTTATACTAACACCAAAGTAAAATTATGTCAGATAAAATATATGCCACAACTGGCGTAACGCAGGAGCAATTTATTAAAATAACACCATTTCTTTCTGAAACCAATGCACTTCACAAAGAAACGCACGTTGAAAAAAATTAGAAGATCACTTTTACATGATCCACCAAATATTAGCAATGTTATTTATCACTAATATATCTTCTTTTAATTAAATTCAGCCTGAAGCTTGAATGCTACCCAGTAAAATACGGACTGATAAAGTCATCACTGAAAATTGTTTTGCTATAAATCAATGGGAGCTGAGTAAAAATGATTAAATAAACCAAATATTTGAGCATGCATTCAATTATATAATAAAAGCATGTTCACAACATGCCCCACTTTCATTTAGCACTTAATAATAAAGCTTCCTTTTTCAAATGAATTACTTTTTAATAAACCTATTTAACAGAGGCCTTTTTTTGGTACTGTTTAAGATGCAAGAATAGAAGATTATGAGGTATGAGGAAGCTAAGTGAGAAAGATTACCACCACAACAATAAATATAATAAAGTTAATTTATTAGTGTCACAAGTAAGCTTACATTAACACTGCAACGAAGTTACTGTGAAAATCCCCTAGTCGCCACACTCCAGTTAGCGTACAATGAGGGAGAATTTAGCATGGCCAATGCACCTGACCTCTTTTGGATTGTGGGAAGAAACCAGAGCACTTGAAGGAAATCCATGCAAATACGTGGAGAATGTGCAGACTTCGCAAAAGATAGTGACCCAAGCTGGGAATTGAACTCTGGTCCCTGGCGCTGTGAGGCAGCAGTTTTAATCACTGTGCCACCGTGCCGCCTAATAATATAAAATATAAATAATATAAAAAAGAAGACAGCGAAAAACAACATGACGAGTTATTTGTGCCGTTCTTCTTTCACTCCTTCTTCAAAAGCAAAGCATGGATGCAATCGTACAGCTTTCCACCGTTTCAGCATAGGAAATATCAATTTTAATGCTTCAGCTCCTGGTTCCTGGTTTGATCAGCTTGGGTTGGTTTGAATTGAATTGAATTGAATTGAACTGAACCAAATTACTGAAGCAAGGTCAGTTCACTCATCCCCGGTAACTGTATGCAAGCTGGGAGAATTTACAGGCACTGGTCTCCGGGGACTGCAGATACCTGTGAGCATGAACTAACACCGGTATTAACAACCTCTGAAAAATTAGCCAGTTTGTTTTCTACTGTTCGGAAGGACAGAAGTGCAGCTGTTAAAATTAACCTTTGCCATGAGCCCGGATGACGAAAGCAGCAGAAAACATAGAGTCACAGTGCGGAATTTTCCCATCCCGCCCGCCACAGGAATCGTAGCGGACGGGACATGAATGATGCAAAGGTCTGTTGACTCCAGTTGGGATTTCCCAGTCTTGGGACAAGTGAGGCCGGAAAATCCCGCCCATAGGCCGGAATTTTACCCGGCGAAGTTCGCAGAATGGCATTCTCCATTGGCCTCGAGCAGGATCTTACGAGCCTCGGGCAGGCGTGCCGGTGAAAGTTTGGCAAAAGAGTCATAGGGCCCTATTTTACCATTTTGATTCCAAGTGCTGGGCGGACTTGAAACTGGGAGTGTTTCAGATCCGACTTTTAGACCCGTTCTCAGGTGCCTCCATACGCACTCGGCCTGAAAAAATATCAGCAATTCTGTATCGCACTGCAGAAGCCTGTGTCGGGGCTCGAAATCCTGCAGCTCCGATCGGCGCCTCCAACTGCGCATGCGCAGAAAAAAATGATAAAATGCGACTCCCCTGCCACATCTCTCCCGAGCCGGATACTGCCTCCCCCTGGCACCCACAGACATTGCCCCACCCCCACAACATTACTGACCCCCTTATTTGCCCACCCCCTCTGCCACTCAGACGAATCATTTGCCCCTCCCTTCTTCCCCCCCCCCACTGATCACAGGCACAGTGGCAGCGGACACCCCCCCCTTCCCTCTCACTGATCTCAGGCAAAGTGGCAGTGGCACTTCCCCCCCACCACCGCCCCCCCCCCCACCACCGATCTCAAACAGAGAGCCGTTGGATGCTCGGCACTCACCTCCTCACTAACTGGAGCACCCAATTCGGACTTATATAGAGTCTCGCTGTTTCACGCCGATTCTGGATGGGCGAACGGTAAAGGGGGAAGTGCCGTTAAGGTTGGGCGTGCAGCCTATTAAATCACTTTAAATGCATGCAAATGCATTTAAATGACCACCGTGCCCGTTTCGGGCGCGGTCCCAATCGCGGCCATTTTCGGGCCTTGGTAAAGGGGGAACCAGTGCGGAGGTGGACACAGATCGCGCTACTCGCCCCACGCCCGACTTTACCAAGCTTTCATGCCCGAAAACGGCCGCAACTTGATGGTACAATTGGATCCATAGGGTGCGATCTTAGCTGCCATTCATGCCATGCTCCCGTTGCAGCAAGGTCAGAGAATTTGGCAGCCAGCCAGATCTCCGTTCACTGCAGCAGGATGGGAAAATCCTGTCGGTGTGAACAGTCTGAAGATTCTGGCTATAGAGTCATACAGCGTAGAGAAAGCCCTTCGGCCCATCGTGTATATGACTTGTAAACAGAGGCCTAGATTTATTGATCCATTGGCGGCGGGTGTGTTTGGTGGCACGACTGGAAAATATCGCGGGAAGGCCTGGGACACGTTTCCCGGTGGCGTAAATGCAGGAGGCGATCGTCCCCTCCCTGCTCCCCCACCCCCAACCTGCCCTCGGTCAGTGGCATTTCCCGCCGACCAACATCAGGAACATCATTATAATTAATTTGCATTTGATGATAATACCGACACACTGGAATCATTCCCCCACATCAAGTTTAAATCCCACATGGCGTGCATTCAGAGCGGCGGGATTCAGAACAGAAAGGTGTTCACCTGGCAGCTTGAACTCCAAGGGGAACTCTGAGGTGAGTGCACTGAGCGTCATACAGCACTCGCGGGGATCCTCTGAACTTTCTAGCACCATGCCATTCATTGAATACTTCCTTGTCAAATTGCTCCTTCAAAAGTGTATCACTTCACACGTTTTTGGGTTAAATTCCACCTGCCACTTATCTGCCCATTTGACCATCCCATTATATCTTCCTGTAACCCAGGACACTCAACCTCACTGGTAACCACCTGGCCAATCTTTGGGTCATCCGCAAACTTACTAATCTTACCCCCCATAAAGTCATCTATGTTGTTTATATAAATGACGAATAATAGGGGACCCAGCACATATCCCTGTGATATGCCACTGGACACTGGCTTCCAGTCACTAAACAACCTTCTGTTATCACACTATGTCTCCTACAATTGATCCAATTTTGAAGCCATCTTATCAAATTACTCTGTATCCTGTGTGCATTTACCTACTTTACCAGTCTCCCATATGGGACCTTGTCAAAGGTTTGGCTGAAATCCATATAGACTACATCAACTGCACTACCCTCATCTACACACCTCGTCACCTCCTCAAAAAATTCAATCAAATTTGTTAGGCCTGACTCCCTCTAATGATATTGGGACAGTTGAGTTCAGTCATCAGTGAAAAGCAAGTCTCACAGAAGACTCCACTCCAATGGGGAGGCGATGGCCCAGTGGTATTATCGCTAGGCTATTAGTCCAGAAACTAATGTTCTGGGGACCCGGGCTCGAATCCCACCAGGGCAGGTGGTGGAATTAGAATTCAATAAAAAATATCTGGAATTAAGAATCTACTGATGACCATGAAACCACAGTCGATTGTTGGAAAAATCCATCTGGTTCACTAATGTCCTTCAGGGAAGGAAATCTGCCTTACCCGGTTTGGCCTACATGTGACTCCAGAGCCATAGCAATTCTCGAGGAATTAAGGGCTATGGGGAGAGAGCGGGTAAATGGAGTTGAAATCAACCATGATTGAATGGTGGAGTGGACTCGATGGGCCGAATGGCCTTACTTCCGCTCCTATGTCTTATGGTCTTATGGTCTTATGGTTAACTCTCAACTGCCCTCCAAGGGCAATTAGGGATGGATAATAAATGCTGGCCAGCCAGAGACACCCATGTCCCACGAATGAATGAATAAAAAAAAATCCTGAGTGGTTCAAGCAGTTGAGAAGACTTGTGGCACCGAGAAGAGAAAGAAAGAAGGAGCTGTTCACGCATGTCAGCCATCCTGCCTGATCTGAACCTGTACTCACTACTTGTCACAGTCTCTGTTCTTGCTGCATAACTAATGTGTGACCTTCCATCTTAAACTGTATTTAAACTTAACATCCTACCATATTGCTTGCAGTCGAACATATGTTGATGAGATTGTGATAGCTCCCAACTATTTTTCAAAGATTAAAATTAGTAAGTTCCCAACTGCAATCAGGGGCATGAAAATGTCTACATTCGGCATTCTCATGTTTGATCCCATCCCCTTCAAGCATTGGTCTTGGAAGGGAAGTGGAGATTCTCCCTCCACAAGGTTATGTGAGAAATGTTGATCATCTCGCTGGCAAATCTCATGCTGGGCGTTCTCACCAGTTGTTCTGGGCCACGCATTCAACTTTCTATTAACCACAAGCATTTCACTGGCACATCAGCCCAAATCGCTTCATTGATTAGCAGTTTTCACAGAAAATGGAGGAATTGCATGGTATAATCCCCAGTGCACTCGAAAATAAAACTGGAGCATCCAATAATCTCGTGTAGCAAAACAACATTTGTTGTTTCAGTTAACATAAAACAACAGACTTTTTTATAAACAGATGAAATTGTAGAATCTTACTCCCAAAATTCCCAAATGCATTGTCCTGTGAAAATAGGCACCCTGGTCGTAATTTCTCTGGTTGATGATTGGATGTTTACCAAGAGTTTCCTGTCTCAGTACAGCCGACATGGCAGGACAGCCATTCATATTTTTCTCTCTCCAGTGGTTAATGTATGGTTAGCACCAACAGTTAGGATGCATGTTAACATTTGGTATCATTCTTACTGAAAGATTAAGGTGAGCGTGTGAAACTGATGGTTGCAGTTCAGGTGTCAGCATGCAAAATCTTGTTTTTTTTATTCATTTACAGGATGAGAACGATGCTGGCTGGGCCCAGCATCCATTGCCCATTCCCAACTGCCCTCCATTTCAGAGGGTATTTGAGAGTCAACCACATTCCTGTGGGTCTGGGGTCACATGTAGGCCAGACCAGGTAAGGATGGCAGATTTCCTTCCCTAAAAGACATTTGTGAACCAGCTGGGTTTTTCCAACAAGTCTACAACGGTTTCATGGCTATCATTTGACTTTTCATTACAGCTTTTTATTGAATTCAAATTTCACCACCTGCTGTGGTGGGATTTGAACCCAGGTCCCCAGATCTTGCTCTGGCAGTCTGAGCTATAAGTCCAGTGTCAATACTCCCCTCCCCTCACAAAAGTGGATTACTGTGGGTGCTGGAAATCTTAAAACCAAAATAGCAAATGCTGAAAGTACTCAACAGTTAGGCAGCATGCCGGGGGTGGGACAGGGGTGGGGGGTGGGGGGGTGGATGGGTGGCGGTGGGGGGGGTAGTGTTCACAGAGAGTCCAGGTTAGCAGGACTGGGCCAGGGGATGAGAGGCTGGGGCAGCTAGAGCAGGAGTTGAGGCAAGGCAAAGGGGTGATGGAAGACACTAGGGGCCCAAGAACTGTTGAGGAGGTACTGCTACCCTTTTCCACAATGAGTTCATGCAGTTGGACATTTGGGAAGGAATTTTATGGACCTTCCCTCCTCCCATTGATGTGATTTTCCATTCCCACCAACGTGAATGGACTTTTGAATGGCTTGCTGCATGTTATCCACCCACGATCCTGCCGCAACGGGGCCGTCTCACATCGTGTGTGGCTGATTAAAGCCCAGCAGTGGTGGGATGAGGCCTTTAGTTGGTGATTAATTAGCCACGTGAGGACCTCCATTGGCTCACAGGGTATTGGGCCCTCCTGACGATGCCTCTGCCGCTGTCTGCACTATGGTGGGGGCAAGGGCAGGCTTTTTTGGCAGTGATCACAGTGCCCATGGCATGCCAACCCATTCCTGGACAGCCATAAAACCCAGGTCAAACTTTCTGGTTGGAGACCTACCATTAGAATTATGTTTATGTTATTTGCTTCCTGGGACTTTAATGCAAACGCCTGGGCATATTCATGTGCAGAATATCCTCCCAATAATTATAAATTTCAGCTTTTAGAAATGATATAGAGGGAAGCTTTTACTCACCATATGATTAAATAGAAGTTTAAGAAGTATTAGGTGTTTCACAAAACCGCTGAGTACTTTGACAATTAAACTGATCAGCAAAATTAATTTAGACTCCGTACACCAATAACCAAAATCTGAGGCTATTGTCTGGGTAGACTTTCATTCCACTGACGCCGGATCTCTCCTGCAAACTTAACATCAGTCTTGGCACATTCTCACCTAAGCCTAGTGAGAAGTCTCACAACACCAGGTTAAAGTCCAACAGGTTTATTTGAAATCACGAGCTTTCGGAGCACTCAGCTGATGAAGGGACAGCGCATGCACTCTGACCAAATGTCAGTAAGTTTACTAACTGGAAAATTCATGTTACAAGATTTCTTAAATTCTTAGCTCTTTTTAAAAACAAACGATTATTTTGAGTTCATAGTTCACTCCAAGATTTATAAAAATAGTTTTTTTAAATGAAAAATATATTATCGATAAATATAGGCTATAGAGCAAAGATGTGCGAGTTAGGTGGATTGGCCAAAATAAATTGTCCATTAGTGTCAGGGGGATGAGCAAAGCAAATATATGGGGTTGCAGGGTTAGGGCCTGGGTGGGAATGTGGTCGAAAAAAGGCTCGATGGGCCAAATGGCCTCCTTCTGCACTGTAGGGATTCTATGATTCTATGAAACATCATAATCCAATTATCCTCTTCTTATTATGTTATCTGAGATGATTATAACTGGATGCTTAGGCTTGTTCTTTTAATTACTGGAAGGGAAGTAGTGTAACACTATAATAATATGTTCCCAGGATTAATTATTAAAGGCAAAACCAATTTAATCTGTCAACACAAAACCACACCACACAAACACAAAATATTGATGGGTTTTTTTATGAATTGGATATGTATAATAAAAGTATCACATGCACCACTGCTCCCATACAAATCAATAATTCAAATGTCAGAATACAGCAACTTGAAAGATTTGCTAAACATGTTGTAGTTCAGCTCTGGGCATTGTAACTCATAATGTTGACACATGAAACAAGAGCTCTTTTTTGGTGAGACCACACTATCCAATGATAACAGTCTGAGAAACTCATCACAACAAAGCAGCTTTCAAATTTTGTACACCACATCAGCTGAAAGATCTGTGATTGTTAGAGGGATTCGTGAAATATTCCACAAAGATGCTCCTCTTAATTTAATAAGGAGCTTTGAATATTGCTTTTCTACATTACATTGCATGCAGGCATTTCTAAAATTCTATTTAACGAGTGATTTTGATTTGATTTGATTTATGATTGTCACATGTATTAGTATACAGTGAAAGGTATTGTATCTTGCGTGCTACGCAGACAAAGCATATCGTACATAGGGAAGGAAAGGAGAGGGTGCAGAAAGTAGTGTTACAGTCATAGCTAGGGTGTAGAGAAAGATCAACTTAATATAAGGTAGGTCCATTCAAAAGTCTGACAGCAGCAGGAAGAAGCTGTTCTTGAGTCGATTGGTATGTGATCACAGAATTTTGTATTTTTTTCCCCAACGGAAGAAAGTGGAAGACCATATGACTGGAGTGCGTGGGGTCCTTGATTATGCTGGCTGCTTTTCCGAGGCAGCGGGAAGTATAGACAGAGTCAATGGATGAGAGGCTGGTTTGCGTCCTGGACTGGGCTTCGTTCACGATCCTTTGTAGTGTCTTGCAGTCTTGGGCATACCATAGCTGTGATACAACCAGAAAGAATGCTTTCTATGGTACATCTGTAAAGGTTGTTGAGAATCATAGCTGACATGCCCAATTTCCTTCGTCTTCTGAGAAAGTCGAGGCATTGGTGGGCTTTCTTAACTATAGTGACGGTATGGGAGGGACCAGGACAGATTGTTGGTGATCTGGACACCTAGAAACTTGAAACTCTCGACCATTTCTACTTTTGTTTAAATAAATTGGGAAGTTACTGCAAAATAAGAAGAGAATACATTTTATGCAGATACCACATTCTGACTTGTTTTCTTATGAAGCTCTTGCTGAAAATGTCCTTAAATCTTTTTGAGTAGCCAATTACCAGTTAACATAATATCATTTGTCATCTTATTAAGCTCCAACACAAAGTGACTTGCACTTAACTTTATCTAATCTCGACACTGTTGGTCTGAAGGCACAGAGTAGGGGAATGTGTTGTTTCATTGTATGGATGTCGATGGCTGGGGAATGGGGTGAATGAAGAAAATATAAGAGGAGATCTTCACCATATTCCTGGTGAAACATTTAAAAAAAACAATCAGGAACTTGGGACATAGTTTATTTCTTTTCTTTTAAACCAATTAGAAAACAAACTAAAGAAAAGCATGCATTTATAAAGCACCTTTCATGACTTTTTTTATTCATTCTTGGGACATGCTGGCTGACCAGAATTTATTGCCCATCCCTAGTTGCCGAGAGCAGTTGAGAGTCAACCACATTGCTGTGGCTCTGGAGTCACATGTAAGCCAGACCAGGTGATCTGCACCTCTGCACCCCCTCCAGTGTAATCACATTTTTCTGATAATGTGGTGACCAGAACTGCACACAGTATTCTAGCTGTGGCCTCACCAAAGTTCTGTACAACTCCAACATGACATTCCCTGCTTTTGTAATCTATGCCTTGATTGATAAAGGCAAGTGTCCCATATGCCTTTTTTACCAACCTACTAACATGCTGTTCTACTTTCAGAGATATGTAGACAAACATGCTAAGGTCCCTTTGTTCCACAGAACATCCTAGTGTCCTACCATTCATTGAGTACTTTCTTGTCAAATTACTCCTTCCAAAGTGTATTACCTCACACTTTTCAGGATTAAATTCCATCTGCCACTTATATGCCCATCTGAACACTCTGTCTAGATCTTCTTGTAGCCCAAGAAACTCTGCCTCATTGTTGGCTACCCGTCCAATCTTTGTATCATCCGCAAACTTATTAATCCTACCCCCAACATAGTCATCAATGCCATTTAACCTGGACTTTAACCTAGTGTTGTGAGATTTCTTACTGTGCCCACCCCAGTCCAAAGCTGGCATCTCCACGTCATTTATATAAATGACGAATGATAGGGGGCATAACACAGATCCCTGTAGTATGCCACTGGACGCTGGCTTCCAGTCACTGAAGCAGCCTTCTGTCATCATCCTCTGTCTCCTACAACTGAGCCAATTTTGAATCCACTTTACCCAAATTACCCTGTATCCCATGTGAATTTATCTTCTTTACAAGTCTCCCATGTGGGACATTGTCAAAGTCTTTGCTGAAATCCATATAAACTACTTCGACTGCATTATTCTCATCTACACACCTGGTCACCTCCTCAAAAATTCAATCAAATTTGTTAGTCATGATCTCTCTCTGACAAAGCCTTGTTGACTATCCCTAATCAAGCTTAGCTTGCTCCAAGTGGAGATAGAAGCTCTCCTTCAGAAGTTCCTCTGATAGTTTCCCTACCACTGATGTGAGAGTCACCGGTCTGTAGTTCCCTGGTTTATTTCTACAACCATTCTTAAATAGCGGAACCACTTTAGCTGTTCTCCAGTCATCTGGCACCTCCCCTGTGGCCAGAGAGGAATTGAAAATTTGGGTCAAAGCCCCTGCAATCTCTTCCAACAGCAGCCTAGGGCACAATTCATCTGGACCTAGAGATTTATTTACTTTTAAGGCTGCCAACACTTCTAATGTCTTGTCCTTCCCAATGCCAATTTGCTCAAGATCCTCACAGTCTCACTCCCTGAATTCCAAACCATTGTCCTCATTCCCTTGGGTGAAGACGGATGTGAAATATCTGTATCCAGATGTGAAGTATCCGAAACCTCAGAAAGCTTTTGAAGAGTAAAGTCTATTTTACAAAAAGCTAAATTATTTAACATGAACAAAATCAACAATTGTGAAAGAATCTGCAGTTATATAATTACATCACATCATCAGGTTGGTTTAAAATGGTTCACTTGTAATAAGTATTTTTCGATTGCACTCAGGGTTATGCAAGCAAATGCGGCAGCTTTGGCTGAGCAATGGAACATTCTAAAAATGTAAGTTGAATGACAAATGGAACTGCTTTTGCCATTGTACGCTGAGGGACAAATGTCGGCCAGGATATGAAAGACCCTTCCAGTCTTTGAATAGTAGTGTGGGATCTTTATGTCTACCTGAGCATGCAAACAACTCTGCACTGAAGGTCTCATCTGAAAGGCAACACATTCATCAATAAGAACCAACAAGGGTTAGTTGTAACGTTGGACAATGGAGCCAGAAAGAGAATAGGAGGAAAGTCAGACAATGAGTGAGCAATATGATATTGTTCACCCTCAACTGGAGCCTAAAAGCATGACTATCTGAGACCTATTAAGCTAACCTCAGTGGGGTGGCACTGTGGCACAGTGGTTAGCACTACTACCTCACAGCTCCAGGGACCCAGGTTCAATTCCAGCCTTGGGTGACTTTGTGAAGTTTACATATTCTCCCTATGTCTGTGTGGATTTCCTCCGGGTGTTCTGCTTTCCTTCCACAGTGCAAAGATGCCCAGGTTAGGTGGATTGGCCATGGTAAATTGCTGCTTAGTTTCCTAAAATGTGTAGGCTAGATGGATTAAAGCATTGTTAGAGAGTTTAAAAGAGTTAGAATGAAGTTTTAGAAGCATAGAACGAGAGTAAAAGATAGAATTAGAAGGTATGCTGGGCACAGCTTGCAAGAAGTCACCTCGCTCTTGCCCCACCTTGGAAAAAAAACAATTTCCCATGGATTAGTTATGGGAAATGCATGGGGTTACGGGTATATGGCGGGGTGGTGGGCCTGGATAAGATACTCTGTCAGAGAGTTCGTGCAGACTCAATGGGCTGAATGGCCTCCTTCTGCAATATAGGGATTCATTGAAACTGCAGTAAGGTCATTCCCATTGAATCAATGGAAAGATTTATTCAGCAATCATGGGCTTGACATACCAGCAGATGTTTAGACCCAACTTGGTTCAGTCGAAACAATCTTACCTCAAAAGCAGAAAGTCAAGTAACCAAGTTCCACTCCAAAGATTTGACCACAATGGCTGGGACCTCACTTGAGCGAGATTGGAAATTCCCGCCCGCGGTCAACCAAGATTTCCGTTGTCGGACCGTCGCCCACTCCGATTATGGGCGGGTGAAGTGATAGAGTTCCAGCCATAATCTTAACCTCACACTTTAATCTAATGTCAAGGAAATGCCAACCTTTGATATTTTGCCTTTCCAATAAGTCTGAGAAAGTATCTCCATTTATACTTGCAACATACCATCAGGTTCCCAAACTCTGATACCTATCAGTTTGTAAACATTCCAGTGCTAGACCTTGGTCAAATCTTAGTTCTAACTGACACCTGGTTTTCTGAGATATTGCCAAGTTCCCATGCAGTCCGAGCTGTCTGTTTTCACACTCCGCTGGATTTCTGCTGAAATTTACTTCTGGACCATTTGCTTCCTCTTACACCTTTCTGGACCAATGAAACATTTGTCCACTGAAAACCCAAGCCACAGATTCCCACCCTGTCACCTTTCAGTTGTCTTTACCCAGAGTGTATCATAATCAAGATCAAAAATATACTTTGGTATGAGCTTCACCTTATTACAATTGATGAAAATTCCAACTTACAGTCAGTCAGTCACAGAGACTAGTTTTGGTTAATCAGCAAGAAATTCTGATGTGTTTTCCCAGGATTCTGACTTATTTGTCCCTCAGTCGGCAATGGCAAAAGTAGTTTTGTTTGGGAAGCCAAGAAACCTCTGAGTTTGACATGGCCTGGGGCAAGGGGTGGTGAGAGTTTACCAGTTTGTTACTATCCATGATGGTTCAATTACATATTTTGGAATTGGATAGTTCAAACAATAGAATTGTAATGATTGGGTTAAAACAGTCTCATTGGTTCTGCTTTGTATAGAAAATATAAGCGGAGATTCTGTGAGCAGAGTACAGGTATTGCATGTTGCATTGAGTGATTCGACAGTACCTGGAACACAACCATGGAGTAAAATATGGAGATCATTCTTCTACCCAGGGTGTAATAGTAATGCTGTTACGGTTTGATGCTATTGCACAGAGATTGGCAAGTGTCAATTCTTACTTATATTCAGAGGCGGACTTACACTTTTTGGGGGCCCCACCCTTTCCCTCTTTGTGTCCCCCACCCCCATGACATCAAACCTGGCCTTCTGGTGATGTGGTGGCCAACCCACCAGTGAGGTCCTCCCCATCGCTTGCCCAGCCCTTCTCTTCCCTGGCCTGGGGGGATCGCATCACCCCTGCAGCTTCTCCACTCAATGACCTAAGTTCACAGGTGTGATAGTGGCTGCCTGGCTGCTGCTGATGGCTATCTGGCCCTGGCCCCTGCTCTCGCTCTCAGCAGTACAGTTGCCACTCAGCCCTCTCACTCCCAGCCCTGGTCTCTGATCGAGTCACCCGTTGTTCCCCAAAAACCACAAATTCAGGTTCTGATTATTGCTCCCACAGCCACCTCAGGTATGGGGCCCCTCCATTGACCAGGGCCCCATGCTACAGAGCTGTGTGTTTCATGGTAAGTCCACCTCTGGTTATACTGAATAAAATGTAACCACTGCACCAGGCAATAAAGGTGATCATTTCAAATCATTTCAGAACTTCAGAATAGCGGGTGAAAGATTACTTGACTCTTACACTCTGATTTCTAATACTTCTGCGCTCTCTGATGGAGATACAAGATTCCATGTCATGTTTTCAAAAGAGCAACGCAAGGAATTGTCTCACTATCATAGCCAATATATTCCACATGCGACCCCATTGAAAGAGAAATATATTATCTGGTCATTTATCTCATTGCCATTTGTGAGACTTTGCTTCACGTTAATTAGCTACTGATTTTACTCCTTAAACAGTAACTTCATCCTCAAAGGTCTTCATTGAGAAGACTTTGAACGCTTTGCAATGCCAAGAGATTGTGTTATGTACAGTGCTATATAAATACATTTTTACATTGGCAAAGCAAAATGTTCCAAAGGCCACTGATGTCCTCACGCTGCCGGTATCCATATACCTTTAGTTTAAACATCTGGGGATTTTTAATTCTTAAAATCTATAAAGTCAAGTTCAGTTACTGCCGACAATTCTTCCAGATTCACAGCATTAGGTCCTGATGCAGAAATAATAGAGGCTTCAGAAAGTGAGAGCTCAGTTCGTTGGAACTGTTACAATATGACAAATGCATTTGTGACTTGCGCTTCCAGTATATGTGTAAGACATGACACGTTGACAGCCGCGATCTATTTACAATCCCAAAAAGGTATTATTTTCCCAAGCCATTGACAACAAGAAAGCATAAATGTTACCTTTAAACCTTCAAAGGCATTTGCTTGCAAATCTGGTGCGTTTGTCCCTTGTGAGCCTTTTCGAAAACAATTTTCACTTGCAACATGCATTTATGATATATGTGTACATAGGTATCTATCTATAAATATAAATATCTAGATATAATATATATACATATATATTATATATATTTATATATATATATGTCAGATATATATATTCATAGGACAAAATTAGCTTTACCAGTTGTTATTTGCCAAAAGTAGTCACAAGTGTAAATGAAGAATGGAACTTCTTGGATTTATAATATTTCAAAATGGTAATATCCCTTATGTGCAGTGAAAAGCAGCTCTGCAATATTACTGTAATATAATTTACATTGTTCCTGCCATTTTGAGTGAATCTGGTGCTTTCTCTCACTGTCTCTGCGGACTAGTGTTTGTTGATCTGTGATGGTAGAATGGTTGGAAGCATGGAAAGTTGTAATTCCTGTCCTCACTGCTGAGCTTATTGCTCAGAAATGCCCATAAAAACATCATAAATAATAATGTCTTTTGAAGCATTGTGCAATCATTGCGCCATAAGACCACGGTTCCCAAAACTGCTTGTGCATATCAGCTATTTTTTTGTGTGTGTACGCCTATATAAAAACAACGACGGCACAAACATTAAACAGTAATAAAATAATCATGCTACAGTTGACTGATGATTATTGAAATGCCTTTTTATGACATGATGGTGTTTTGTGCCTGATTAGTGTCCAGATTTTTGTCTGTTTTGTGGTTCAGCACTTATGCCTAAGTTCCTCTTGTGTGAAATTTCATTTGGATCTCTTTGTTCCTTCTTTGCAGGACATGTCTTCACTTGATGTGCTTAGTGATCTGTCATTACTGCCCGCGGAAAGAAGGATTGGTCCCATCCTACATCATTTGCAGTTTGTGTAATCGTAGTGGCTTCAATACATCATTCTGAATTTTCCAATCCATCCTGTCCTTCTTGAAAACACAGATGGTGTTCCAGTCAGTGTGGAATCCGTTCTGTTAAGATAGGTAGCAGAGGGGCACTCTCATTATCACAGAACAGAATCATAGAATCCCTACAGTGCAGAAGAAGGCCATTTGGCCCATCGAGCCTGCACTGACAACAGTCCCACCCAGGCCCTATCCCCGTAACCCCATGTGTTTACCCTGCTAATCCTCCTGACACTAAGGCCGGAATTTTACCGGCACGTCTGCCGCAATTCCGGAAGCAGGTGAGGCTCAGAGAATGGCATTCTCCGTTGGCCTCGGGCAGGATCATACGAACCTCGGGCGGACGTGCTGGTAAAATTCCACCCTAAAGGTCAATTTATCATGGCCAATCAACCTAACCCAATTTGATAATAGTGACTATACTTTGAAAGTTACATCATTAGCTGTGAAGTGCTACCATGTCCTCAGATCATGAAGGATACTACATAAATGCAATTTTTTTCTTTCATTGGCCAGAATGTTCCGGCTGTGCATGCCAGTGGGATTTTCCCATCTCGCTGCAGTGAACGGAGATTTGGCTGGGGTGTCAAATTCTCCAATCTCGCTGCAGCGGAAGAGCGGCGTGAACAGCTGGTAAAATCGCGCCCAATGTCCTTGTAGAGAGGATAAATAGAGGAGTTGGGATGAATTAATTTAAAATGGTAGAGGCAAGCAAAAAGTCTAGCTTTGATACTGGAGAGTGAGAGCAAGATTAATAGAAGCAGAAGCCTTGGCTAAAATATTTTCTCAAAAATCACAGAAGGCAACTATCTACAGGGTCGGGAGAGATTTGAGTACTTTTGTAAAAGGTAAAAGGGCTGAGGCAGGAACAAAGGCACATGATGTTATGAAGGTGAAGGTGTCTTTGTAACGAGAGTATGTGGGCCCAGAACAGGGTTACATAGGTTGCCAGAGTTGTGGGAAGTCTGTTTCAGTCTGACTAAGCAAGGAGATGGAATCAATGGCAAAGGTACAGACTGAATACAATGGCTTCAGTCTTCCCAGTGGCGAACTGGAGGAAAATGCAGCTCATCCAAGACTGGATATTGGACAATCGGTAGGGAACCGGTGTGGGAATAAACCGAGTGGGAAGGAGGTTGACAAGGTTTGCCTCCAGCAGGCTTACTGAGCAGGAAGGTTGGTAAGAGAGGAGAATGGGGCATTTGGAGTTGCTTTTCCTCAGGAGGCAATGGGAGGTGTCTCGATGGGCCTTTTGGAGACTGTCAAGAGGGCATTCTTGGTCCTGTCTAAGTTCAGGCACCTTGCAATGGTAAGATTTTTTTTGCTGATTATGATGGTGTCTAAAAAGTAATCAGCAAAGATAAAGGTCACAGGACAATCATTATGTTGTCATCCAGTCAAACTTTGGTCAAGGAGTTTCCGTAAAGCCATATCAGTGTTAAAGCACAAATAGAGTAAGACGTTCTATTACATATGGTTTTAGATAAGAGGCAATAAATGTTGTTCAGTCAAGTACATCATTTTGAAGATATCTATTACTGGATTTAGAATACTTAGGTTTAGAGTATGGGAAGAAGGTAAGAAAGGACAGGAAGAGATTGTAGAGTGCTATTGAGGGGGATTGTAGATTTAGTTCAACTGCTTAATGAGAATAGCTTATCTCAGAGATAACTTGGTTTTTGAAGTCAACTCTTCACTGTGCATCACTTGTCCTAATCTATGTTATAGAGGGGCCCAGATACTTAAAATTCTGTTTATAACCTTGTAGCATTGTGCAGCACACACTGTCAATCTATTCATGTCAATCTATTCATGTCAATCAGGTCATGGATGGAAGGGGAGAGGCTGGAGAGTCACTGTAAACATGGTAGAAGATAGAAATGAATTGCCATTGCTATGAATAGTTCTGTAGTTAGAGTGCTAGTGAAACTTGAGAAAAAGACTGAAAAATCATTGTTTTAAGCAATGGTAGTCTAGTGTTGAACAGAGTTCAGTGAGGAAGATTTGAATTCTGTGAAAGAAGGGGCCTGATCCACAACACTTTAGATGAAAAGGATAATTACTATTTGCCAGTATCTTTCCACATTACTTTTCAAACTTAACGATGGGCAAACATGTTTCCCAAGACTCAGGAAACCTGACAGGTATTATTTACACAGGTATTAGCTGCCAAATCCATTTGCACCTTTATACCTAGCTTCTGGATCAAGGCTGTCTCATTGGATAACCCCATCAACACCACCCATTCCCCCTCCCCCAACCTCCCCTGTCGTCACTCACCACCATTCCCCCCTACCCCCCCAACCTTCCCCACCCAACCCCTTGGGCTACGCTGCCAAGGCCTCCAACCTCTAGCCACCTCTCCCAGGACATTGACTCCTCCCATTGAGCCTGTGACCTTCTCTCACAAGGCCTCTGACCCTTCCACAGGCCTCCAACCTCCCCCGCCGCAGGCCTCTGATCCAGCTCCCACCCAGGGCCCAAGAGAGTCATGCAGACAGTGGGAAACACCGAGGCCTGGGGCCTTTGAGGGGCTGGGCTCGGACTCAGTTCCACATTGTCCATGCTGAGCAGCCAGTGCTGCAGACCTGAAAGCCAGCCTTAAGTAAACATGGATCTGTCAGGCTGAGGGCTCCGATACCTTTTAAGCTGCTCTGTCAGTGTCAGGTCAATTTCACTATTGCTTCTGCTTCTGATGTTCAGGCAGCTTTGTGACTCTGACTTTTTTAAAAGGTTCACCAGGATTGGTTGGAGTAAGATTGGAAGAGGGGTTGGGAGGAGGGTTGAAGGGAGCTTTGAAGGGGGAGAGGGAAGATTGATTTGGGGGGCAGTTGGAAGCAAGAGTTAGAGGAAGGTTGGAGGTGTTTGGGGAGAATGTTGGAGGAGCTTGGGGGGGAGATTGGATGGAGTTTTGGGGGCAAGGTTGGAGAGGTGGTTGGGGGGAAGTTTGGAGTGAGGTTAGGGGAAAGGTTGGAAGGGGATTGGGGAAAGTTTGGAGGGAATTAGCGGAAGGTTGGAGGGAATTGAGGGGAAAAGTTGGATGGGGGTGAGGAGGAGATTTGTAGCGAGGGTTGGAGAATGTTATAAGGGATTTGGGGGGAAGGTTGGAGGGAAGGTTTGGGCAATGTTGGAGGGAGGCTTGGAAGGAAACACATGAGATTCTGAAGGGACTTGATAGGGTAAATGCTGAAAGGATGTTTCCCCTTGTGGTAGAGACTAGAACCAGGCGGCGCAGATTAAAAATAATGGGTCGTCGATTGAAGGTGGAGATGAGGAGAATTCTTTTTCTGTCAAAGCATTGTAAGTCTTTAAAACTCTCTTTGTTAGAGAGTAGTAGTGGCAGTGTCATTGAATATTTTTAAAGCAGAGTTCGATACATTTTTGACTAATAACAGAATCAAAGGATAATGTAGGTGGGAGTGTGGAGTGGAGAATCTAATAAACTATGATCTTACTGAATGGTGGAGCAGTCTCGAGAGGCTGAAGTGTGTATTATGTATACATTTATGATAACTGACTTAAACTTACTACCGCTTCTCACAATCCTTCTATTGCTTTTGTGTTTTCAGACCACTTGTTCAACATCCAGTTCTAGATGAGTGCCAATTCTCTCCAATTAAACATTAGTAAGACATAAGATATTCTTCAGCCTGTTCTACAAATTCCAATCCCTCACCATTGATTCGATCACTCTCAATGGCTGCTGCCTCAAGTTGAAGCAGACCATTCAGGACCTCAGTATCTTATTTGATCTTGAGCTGTTTATTCAAATGCCTGTCCTTCTCATTACAAAATCCACCCTCTTCCATCTAGATTCCTAGAATCCCTACAGTGCAGAAGGAGGCCATTCGGCCCATCGAGTCTGCACCGACAACAATCCCACCCAGACTTTATCCTCGTAACCCCACGTATTTACCCTACACTAAAGGACAATTTACTATGACCAATCAACGCAACCCGCACACATCTTTGGACTGTGGGAGGAAACCCACGCACTCACGGTGAGAACATGCAAACAAACTCCGCACAGTCACCCAAGGTTGGAATTGAATACACGTCCCTGGCGCTGTGAGGCAGCAGTCCTAAGCACTGTGCCACCATGCCATCTCTATTGATCCTCTCTGCCACTGTTACAGCTTGTCTGCTGCTGAAAACTTCACCCATCCCTTTGAAACCTCCATGCTCCCAGAAGCTCTGCTCACCCATCATTCATGTTTTTGCTGACCCTCTAATGTAGCCCAGTCTCCCAATGCCTCAAATTCCTGTTATACAACAACTCGCTTTTTTCTTACCCAGATCATTTTGAGTTTCTTCATGTTGGAAAAGATTAATGCTGAGTTGTAACAAAAGAATTAGGAGCAATAAATGTCATGGGCAGAATTTATAGATTTTTTTATTGTCCTTGATCGAAGTGTTTGTACGTGTGACATTTGTGCATTTTTTTACCCTTAGAATGGTTGCTCCCAATTGAAGTAATTTCCAGCAGCAGGCTTTTGTGAATTTAAAAATAAAGATTATTTATTATCACATCCTTGTCCCAGAGATTTAAATGCAGCTTCTCTGACAAACCCACACACACTATCATATGCACAAAGATTAGATCCAAATGACAATAAAAACAATGTGAGTGCAAGTAGTTATTATTTCAGTCCTTTTTGTAGCTGGCCTGTAGTTTCTTAGATGACTCAATGCTTTGGCTAGAGTTGAGGTCTTAGAAAGCAGAGGATTCTCAGTTAGCTGTGAAAGACCTTGTAATTGAATTGCTAGGAGGTCAGCTCTCAGATGAGCTTGAAGATGGAACAGGATGGGAGAGAATTCTTCTTCCACTTTCAAAGTACAGTTTTGCCTTGGCTGCGAGGTTATCTTGCAGTTGATTCAGTTGCTTTTCAGTTGATGTGTCAGGTAGTATCTGGTGTGGTCTTTCTCACCTGAATAGCTTGTGTGGTCATTTTAAAATGGAGGTCACAAACATGGCTTTCTTAACAAAAGTGACTTGTGACAACTCCAAACTCCTTCTTCCAAAAAAAATGATGGCTTTGGACTGAAAGAGGTCCTTTGATAGAGATCCACACTTAGAGAGTTTGAGACATTCAAGGCCTTTGTGTTTGGATGTGGAGTCATCACAATACAATGAAAGGTCAATGAGATCTATTTCACATTCATCTACCATCTGTGGGCTTTTGATGTCTCTGATGCCCCTGTTGAATGAAACATGGAGACAAGTTGTTTGCAAACCCCATTGTCTGTAGATTTTGGTCAATTCTTAAACAATGAGATATGTGAATATCACCTATGAGATTTCTTCACTCAGGTTCATATTTAATTAGGTATTGGCTGCAGACTCTATTGTCCAAATGCCAAAGAAGCCACATGGTATGCTTGGTCACCTGAACAGCTTTTGCTGTCCATTTTTGTCCATATGTCTCCAGCCTAGGCCACCAGATTATTGCTGCAGAACAGCAGTCAGAAGGTTGAAGGTCCAAAGATCCAAGTGTTCTCTATTGAAAAAACAACAGACATTGGGCCTGATTTTACCAAAACCTCGCGCCTGTTTTCGGGCGCAAAATCGCAGTAAAGTTGGGCGCCGGGCCTATACCGCGATCTGCACCCGATTCCGAGCAGATCACAGCTTTACCGACACCCGATTCGGGCGCGGGTCCAGCGCGCGCCCGAATCGGGCGGCCCGACGATTTAAATGCATTTGCATGCATTTAAATCGACTTAATGAACCACGCGCCCAACTCTACCACCAAATCCCACTTTACCGTCTTCTGATCCGATGCGGATCAGCGCTCTAATCGACCTGCCGAATAAAAATCCAAAGTTGCCGCTGCAGCCTCCGAAGAGCGGGGTCAGAGACTGCAGCGGCTCTCTGACCCAGCTCCTCCTCTGGGGGAGGGGTGAGGGGGGTGGGAGGAGGAGAGGGGGTGTGACATTTCATCATCTGGGGGGAGGGGGGGTGGGAGGGGAGGGGGTGTGACCGATCATCCCCTGGCCAGGGGGGAGGGGGGGGTTGGGAGGAGAGGGGGTGTGAGGTATCATCCTCTGGGGGGGAGGGGGGGCGCTGCCACTCTGCAGCCGATCCCTCCTCCCCACCGGAGGAACGAATCCGTCCTCTCCGGGGTGGCCGCATACTTCAAACACCACGACTGTAATTACTCACCTCAGCGCAACGCAGAGTGACAGCGGAACCGCCTGTCCCCTCCCTCCCCATCGATCAGCCGCAGAGTGGCAGCGCCCCCTCCCCCCCCCAGAGGATGAAACGTCACACCCCCTCTCCTCCCCCCCCCACCCAGGGGATGATCAGTCACACCCCCTCCCCTCCCACCCCCCAAGAGGATGATACGTCACACCCCCTCCCCTCCCACCCCCCAAGAGGATGATACGTCACACCCCCACTCCTCCCCCTCCCCCCCAGGATGGTCTGTGTCAGAGAGCCGCGCTCTCTGGTTTTATCTTTTGCGTCTGGGCGCGCTGCTTCAGATTTTTTTCGAACTGCGCATGCGCAGTTCAGAGCTCCGATCGGTCCGCCAGCGCTAAGCCCCGCCCACAGCACGAATCGGACCGGAGCTGGCAAAACGCATATGGGCGCGCTGGAAAGAGGATTCCGGGCTTGGATTTATTTGATGCCCAGATTCGGCACTTAGACTCAAAATGGTAAAATCAGGCCCATTATCTTTTGGGTCTTCTTTACCTTGCTGCTCACTTGCCCCAGATGCTCTAACCTGAGCGGTCCCAAAGGGTAAATCCACTGCCAGCTTCTTCAGATGTTGAGGGAGGGGAAGTTGAAGCAGTAGGCTCAGGCCCTGTAGTAGTACTTTAAAGTAATCCTGGAAATCCTCAGGTAATATAAGAGAAAATTATCTTGTGTTTTTTTTATTCATTCGTGGGACATGGGCGTCGCTGGCTGGGGCAGCATTTATTGTCCATCCCTAGTTGCCCGAGGGCAGTTGAGTGCCAACCACATCGCTGTGGCCCTGGAGTCACATGTAGGCCAGACCAGGTATGGATGGCAGATTTCCTTCCCTAAAGGATATTAGTAAACCAGATGGGTTTTTCCGACAATAGACAATGGTCTCGCTCTATTTGCTTCTCCGTTTGCACCCAGGAACAAGCTATTGAAACCCTATTTTTATTTTAGTGACAGTAGGTAAATAAGCAAATGGAGGATACCAAGATTAGGCTAGGTAAACCAGATGTGGCTTGACTACATTGATACAGGTAGGCATGGAAACATGCAAATATGGGGCACGATCTTACCAGCTATTCATGCCATGTTGTAGCAAAGTCAGAGAATTTGGCGCCCAGCCAAGTCTCCCTTCATTGCAGTGGGATGGGAAAATCCCACTGGCGTGAATGGCTGTAACATTTCGACCATGGTCTTTTGGAATTGAAGCAGAGATGTGGTGAGTAATTATACAGTAATCAAGTATGTTAGATGTTACAGACATGTCAAGGAGGGATAATGCAAGCCATTGGTGACTCTGATTAGAGTCACGGGCTCCATGGTAGCACGGTGGTTAGCACTGCTGCCTCACAGCACTAGGGACCCGGGTTCAACTCCCTTCTTGGGTCACTATCTGTGTGGAGTTTGCATGTTCTCCCTGTGGCTGTGTGGGTTTCCTCCCAAAGTCCAAAAGATGTGCTGGTTCGGTGTATTGGCCATACTAAATTCTCCCTCAGTGTACCCAAACAAGTGCCGGAGTGTGGTGACTCGGGGATTTTCATAGTAACTTAATTGCAGAAACTTGTGACGTTAATAAATAAAAAGCAATAAAAAGCTCAGTAGCATCGAAAGAGCAGAAATTGCTTTGAAAGGATTCATAAAGAAGGAAGAAGCTTGCATTCAAGAGCTTTGAAGAAGAACAGGAGTTCTGACATGGCACGATGGATGTAGAGGACACAGAGATTTAAGGTGGTTCTCGTTTTGGAAGGCAATGATGCCAATGGTCTTACAGGGGATACCCATGTTCGGATGTCATTTTATGAGAACAGTGAGTAATGAGGTAAGAGGTAGTTGAGTAATCAGGATGAGGAGGGCACTGAGGGAGCAGGAAGGGGATTTCCAGGACGATTGGAGCTTTGTGAGAGACGGGAAGGGGCAATTGGAGAGACACATGAATTTGGAGATAGGACAAGGAGAGGGAAAACTTAGATAGTAACATGGAAAAGGGAAGAGAAAGAAGGAGGCAATCGTATTTTAATACGGCTGCTCACAGTTAATCTTCTTTGAGATGAAGGAGTCTATAAACTCTACACACTCGGGGAGGACGATTCTCCCAGACTGCAACGCTGCTCTAGCAGCGCAATTGGCCGGCGACACCAGCCTTTGAGCGGCTCCCCACTAGACGTCACATTCTCCATGCTCAAGATATTCTCCATGCTCCATTCGGCTCCAAGTGTTTTGGCTTTGATTTAAATATTAAAATTTAAATTTCAATCCCTTTAGCAGGCCTGGGACTGAGGTCTCCAGGCCCGCTAGCATCTCTCCCCGCCCCCAGCCAGTGGTTCACTCCAGCCGACCCCTCTGGAGTGAACAGAGGCCATGGAGGCACCTCCAGGAGGTCAGGGTAAGGAGGGGGTGCCCCCTGAGCATTGCCAGCCTTGCCGTGCCAGTCTGGCCCCCTGGCATTGCCCAAGGGGCAAAGTGGCAGTGCCCACTGGGCATTGGACAGTGCCAAGGAGGTGGGACCAGAGGAGGCGGGGCCTATTGGGGGGAGTTCGGTGGAGATGGGGGTGTCCAGCTGCCGCTCTGTCAGAGTATCGCAGGCAGAGGGAAGGAGGAGGTGATCGAGGCTGGCCATCCAGGTTGGGGGGTCGTGGGTCAGGGGTCAGTACTGCTGGCAGGTCAGAGGGGGAGGGGCAGGCTGCCTGAGGGATTGGGGGGGGGGGGTGTCGAGAAGATCGGGGCTAGGTGGTGGGGGGGCGGAGTGGGGACATCGATGCTGGCCCGGAGAGGTCTGGGAGGGGCAGCGATGTGGGGGTGTGGGCTGGCCAGTGATGGAGCCGGACAGCTCTTGGGAGGCTGGTAGTGCGGGGCCACTGCGCATGCACCAATCTCCGCTCTGACAGATCGACACATGCGCAGTGGCCCACTCAGCGCTATGCTGACGGTCTCTCCAGCAGGAATAATCCCCGCCCACAGATTTTCAATGAGAATCTCCCTGAGGCACTCTGCAGTGCAGAGAGTGTGGGAGATTCATTCTGAAAACCCCACTAAAAAAAAACAGTCGGAGTTACTCCAGTTTTTATGCAAATTTGGCACTTAGAATTATTTTGGGAGAATCACTCCCTCAGTTTTGGAGTACATCTAATTTTAAACGTGTAACATTTTCAAATGGCGCTGCAACAATTTAAAGGAAACTTCACATTATTTAAAACCTACAGCATAATTTTTACAAAACTCCACGGCTCTTTAATGTTACGATAATTGAATTCAAAGTATTTTAATAGTATTGTCAAGTGGTATGAACCGCATTTTAAAAGTTGCAGAGTTTGAAGGAGCACAATTTCAAGGAAAATGGATAGCTTTGTCCATTGAACGTTGAGCAGAGGACTTCACTGCATCGATATTTGAAGTGGTAGACTTGCAAGTACACATTGCATCGCTTGGAAAGTTCCTTTTAACTGACTCAGGTCTGTCACCAAGTACTTACAATGCTTTCACTCCGGCATGATTCATGACGGACCGGTAGAAGGCTAATTGTTAAAATTAATTTGTGTAAATGACTAAGCAAGAGATAACAAAATTACATCTGCACTTGTTTGGCAAGAATTCAGTGGCAGTGGCCTGGAATGGCAGCTGGCTCGAAACAACACTCACCAGAAATTAAATGCTGCAAACATTAATTAATACATTTTTGGACTGTTAATTTGCACTGAAAGGTTCCTGGGTATAAAACTGCTGTGAAGATGAACCGTGATAATTAGAATTAATGAGATGGCTGCATCTTCTCTGCAGTTGAAGTATGAAAACATGAATGGAAATGGGGTCTTGATTTTGACATTCTCATAAATCTGGATGATAATGCAGCCATTAGTATGAGGGGGATTAAGTGCTGAGGCCCATGTGTTATCCATCAGATGACAGAATATATCCCATATGTCATTGTAGGAGCTTAGACAGGGATGCTGTCCTTGAAGTGGCTTGAAGGGAAGCTTTCAGAATTAAAGAGATAGTATTGTAGGTGTCACAGGACAGGAAAATAAATAACTTACTCTGCTGATTACCAAATCGGAGTAATGGCCGGTAGTTTATAATTGCCAACTAACTAATGTCTCACAGTGACTATGCAAGGTTTTTTTTGTTACAAATCTATGGCAGTTTATCATCAGCCCTCGGTTCAGTGTAAACCCAGTATAGATTTCTCTTTTAGTGCTTTCATGATTGTTTCTCACACAAATTAGAACTTGAAGACCTCTAAATGTTAGGCCCTTGTACTGCATCTCAATTTTATTGCGAGTTTTGATTTTGTACCAAAGAGGGTAAAGTTATTGCCATTTGTTTTATTATCTCAAGGCATTAGCTTCTTAATTAGTCATTGTAGAGCGCTGTAACACATTTTTAATGTGAGCTCTTTGTAAGCATGACTCACTCCAGACAACTATTTTCTTGCAGCATAATAATCTCACATTTATACGTACGTTTATTTTTGTAAAGTTTGTTTTAGGATACAATTGAATTAAGAAATAAATTAGTGGTGTTTACAAATATATGTTGTTATGACAAACTGATTTGAGTCATTGCCCCACACCTCTGGGGAATTGTGTATGAACCAAGCCAAAGGCAAAATGGCATTTTCCGTATCTTTATCAATGCAAGGGACGCTAGGTGCTAGAAGGGACTTTAAGGGTAAAGGAAAATATCTTAGGTTCTGTAAATAATGCAGCATTCTGTCTCAGGGGTTATCATTTTAACAAAGGAGCTATCCAATGGCCCCACTCATACCTGACTCGACTATCTTGAATGGTGATAATTAGAAGTGGTGAGTAAGAGTCTAGAATCATAGAATCATAGAATCCTACAATGTAGAAGGAGGCCATTCAACCCATCGAGTCTGCATTGACCCAGGCCCTATCCCCGTAACCCCACACATTTTCCCTAGCTAGTCACCTGACCCTAAGGGGCAACTTAGCATGGCCAATTCACTTAATCTGCACATCTTTGGACTGGGAGGGATTTGGTCGGTGTAGCTTCGATGAGCTGAATGACCTCCTTCTAGAAATGTCAACAGTGGGTATTTCTTGGTCTTTGGTTTATTTGATCAGTGCAGTGAACTCTTGGGGGTAAATTTTCCCATCCTGCCCACCACGGGAATCGGAGCAGGCGAGGGGTGGGCCATGCAAAGGTCCATTGACCTCGGGTGAGATTTTCCGGTTTCGGGGTGAGCACGGCTGGAAAATCTCGCCCCCTCTTTCTAGTGCTCCTCTACGTGTTGATTCATCTACCACTCTATTTCGATCATTTGGCTTTGTTTCTGCACATAGCATCCTCATTAATAGGACGCTCAGGCTTGCCAATTGACTGTAATGAAATAAATTGAAATGTTACGTAAAGTTCCATGCTTTATTTGGTTCTCCTAGTGAGTGTAAGATGTTTCCTATCTGTTAATAACGCATTGTTAATTTGTGCATAATATTTTCAAAATCTGTCTGAGTTCTGGATCCCTGATTTAAAGTTTTACACCTTAAAAAGAGTATTGGGAGAATGTTTAAAAGCGTGCAGCTACTTTGCACTGCAGTTGGCTGCGGGGGCGGGGGGCGGGGGGGGATGTCAAGTGGACATCCTGCCACAGCTCCCCAGAACAAGAGCTCATGATTGGGCCTACATACCATCAGCAAGGTAGGTTGTAGGGCTGTGAGATAGAATTGCTGGTTCCAAAGCATTAGAATTTGAATTTGGCTCCCAGACAGAGAGGTACTCTTGAGGGGTTGAATGTCCTATTTCTGATCCTGTGGGCTGGATTGAATGGGGTGTCGTAATCCATTAATTCACCACTTAAGGGTCTCAAAAGGCCTAAGGATGGACAGGCCATCCGGTGACTCTTCCATCCCCCATTAAATTAGTGGTAGGGGCAGGGACAGAGGTGGGCATGTAGGTGGCGGCCATGTGACCCATTGGATTTTACATGGCCGGCACTTCAAACCACTGGTGGGGAACCTTTCATCCAGTGTTCCGAACTAACTAACATTAATATGTCATTTTAGCGAGGGTCTGTTCAGGGAGTGTAGCCTTGTTAAAGTTGACAACATTTCTTGCAGTTTATTACTATACCTCCCATGGTACTTCTCAACGTAAGCCATATGATTTATGGCTTTAGCACAGTTCAGGGATGTTACTTCAAGAAATACACAACAGGTGCAATCTTACCTGCCGTTCATGCCACGCTCCTGTTGCAGCGAGGTCGGTGAATTTGGCAGCCAGCCAAATCTCCGTTCACTGCAGTGGGATGAGAAGATGCAGCAGTGGCTCAATAGAGGATCAACAGCTGGCAAGTGTCACAATTTCCTCTCTTCATCTTTACCCCTATCTGGTGGCAGGCTAGAGCTCTGCCAATACTGGCATGGACACCTGTCTCCTTTACTCTAATTACCTAACTGAGATATTCAGGTGCAGCCAGGAGTATAACTGAGCAGCATATGAAATCTACTCTATCATTGTATAGGCAGTGGACTGGTATTTTCATAGCATCATAGAATCCCTACAATGCAGAAGGAGACCATTCAGCCCATTGAGCCCGCACCCACAACAATCCCACCTGGGCCCTATTCCCGTAACCCCCACATATTCACCCTGCTAATCCCCCGGACACTAAGGGACAATTTAACATGGCCAATTAATCTAACCCGTGGTAGGAAACTGGAGCACCCAGGCAGTCACAGGGAGAACATGCAGATTCCACACAGGCAGCAACCCAAGACCAGAATTGAACCCAGGTCCCTGGCACTCTGAGGCAGCTGTGCTAACCACTGTGCTACCGTGCCACAATTATCAATGATTTGCCATTCACTTATCTACTGCCAACCTGGTTCATCTTGAAATAACCTTGTTTAGTATGGTGGATTTAATGACGCATTAATCGCCCATTTAAGGGTCTCAATTGGCCAATGGGTGGGTGGGCCATCTGATGCCCAACATACCGATTGTCAAATTGTAGTGGGAGCAGGCACAGGGAGTTAGGCAGTGAGCACATCAGCCATTGGATTCAATGTGCCCCCACCGCGTCCATCTTAGGAGGAGAACTTTGAATCTAGTGCACTGTGTGTATTCCACGCACGAAACATCCCCACTCGCTTGGTTCCCCTTCGCCATCACGCTTAGTATCATCGTAATTAATTGGCTGAGGAAAACAAAGGCAAAATTCCAATCAGAAGATTTTAAAACAACAAAGCAGAAACTGAACTATTCCGATGGCTCAGTTTCTTTTCCAGATAGCATCCATCCTCCTTTCTTTGCCTAATAAACTCAAATATTCACAGCTTGAAATCAGATTAAATTAGGGTTGAATTCCCTTATCATTTCAATACCTTACCAGAGCATGATCGACGCAGGGAAATTTTTTGAACCTTGGAAATGAAGTTAAGTTTGCCCATTTCACATTTGTAAACCCACTGACCTTCCCCACTTGTGCAACTCTTCCCCAACTCTGGCCTCATTTACACATGTCATTGTGAGAGGTATTGGCAGAACAGTTGTGAGTTTTACACCTTGCCTTCTGGGTAAGATGGATGAAGATTAATGCAGCACAGGAGATGCAAGGACCATGTGACCCAATTCCTTTCATGCGGAAAAACATTTTCCAATGTAAAGGCCTTTGGATTCACATCCCCCATTGTGGACTTGAGTCCATAGTTGAAGGTAATTTAGTGCAACACTAAGCAAGTGCTACATCTTTCAGATGAGAAACTAAATCAAGGCTTTTCTCGAAGCAGTGGATGTAAAAGATCCCACGGTGCCAGTTGAAGAAGAGCAGGTGAGTTCCTCCAGGCATCTCTTCATCAACAGATCAACTGGTCATTCACCCAATTGCTGTTTGTGAGACCTTGTGTATAAATTGGTTGCATATTTGCTAATATTAGTGTTTACATTTTGAAGTGCTTCAGGGCTTGAGCACAAAAAACAAGGGTGACACTCTCGTGCAGTTCTGAGGGACTGCTGCACTGTTAGAGGTGCCACTTTTTTTTTGGATGAGGCATTAAACCAAGGCCCCATTTGCTTGTTCGGGTGGATGCAAAAGATCCTAGCGCATAATTTTTAACAAAAACAGGGGAGTTACCCCAGTATACTGGCCAATATTTATTCTGCAGTCATCATATTATCTGGTCATCATCATATTGCTGTTTGTGAGAGTTTGGCTGCAACGTTTCCTACATTACAATAGTGACCGCACCTCAAAAGCATCTCATTGATTGCAAAGCACTTCGAGACATCTGGTGCTCTGAAAAGTGCCACATTAATGCAAATCTTTATTTTTCTTCTTTCCCGTTAACTGTGAAGAACCTTGGAATGTGAAAGGTGTTGTATAAATGTAAATTGTTTCCTTTATATTGTTCGGTACAACAAATGCAGTCAGTATTTTTCACAGCATCAGAGAATTTGGGGATGCCATTAAGTAATTTCTTTTCAGTTCATATTGCGAATTTATTTCATAAATAGTACAGCCATGTTTACATTATGTTTAGCTTGTCATGTTAGAATTTCCTCAAAGGATAACACAAAGGTCCATTGTCCCTCATTTCTAATATGGTTTATTCTTGACTGGAGTGAGGCTACACTGCACAAATTAAGTTAAGTTTATTTATTAGTCACAAGTAAGGCTTACATTGCAGTGTTAATGAAGTTACTGTGAAATTCCCCAAGTCGCCACAATCCGGTGCCTGTTCGGGTCAATGCACCTAACCAGCACGTCTTTCAGAATATGGGAGGAAACCGGAGCACCCGGAGGAAACCCACGCAGACACGGGGAGAATGTG
Organism: Mustelus asterias; assembly: GCF_964213995.1. Classification (NCBI taxonomy): domain Eukaryota; kingdom Metazoa; phylum Chordata; class Chondrichthyes; order Carcharhiniformes; family Triakidae; genus Mustelus; species Mustelus asterias. The sequence goes on along the minus strand of NC_135814.1, from coordinate 23,001,014 downwards.
CAAACTCCACAGACATTCCAAGCCGGGAATCAAACCCGGGTCCCTGGCACTGTGAAGCAGCAGTGCTAACCATGGTGCTACCGTGCCGCCCCAATTCAAATTCCTGTCAGGACTCTCCTGGAGACCCTTCTGGCTCAGACTTCATTGCTTTAATGCTTTAACTCTGTTGTCTCTTGAGGTCTGCGACCATTTTTGCACAATGTGAAACTGTTAGTCTAACTGCAGCCTCAGATAGAAAGGACCGGCATGGTAGCTCAGGTCTAGCTCAGAAAACTTCAATGGTCCTGTATTAATGTAGCACATTTTTAGATCATAATTGGAATGGGCATTTGGGATTAAAGCCTTTTATATGTGAATTCCAAGTTTCGTGGGCTGGCTCTGACTCTAAACGTAACAAAATCAAACCACTTAACCACAGCTGACTCACTTAGCCAAGGAGTTCACCTCCAACCATATTCATGTTGGAGTCGAGTGTGTGGAATGAATCATATTTCCAGCAGAATTCGGCCAAGAGTTCAACTTAACCTGGCAAACAGTCACAAATAAAGCTTCATAAAGAAGACATTAGGAAAAATATGTATGATCTTGATCACATTGGTACACGATTAAAGTCAACATTCCATTAACCTCATTTCAGTGACGCGAATAGCTTTTGATGGTAAATTCTCCTACCCACCTAGTGGTTAAAATGTAGACAAACTTCAATTGAGGTAATTCCTGATAAATAATCATTTATTATTGATATAAGTATCATACAACTTTGATAAGTTGCCATGTCACTGTTGATTACTGAATCTCATCAGTATTTTCTCTTGATAATGTTCATATTGTACATTTATTCCATATGCTGATCACCTCTGTGTTTCTGTCACACCCCGCATGGCTGTTAGATATTTTTCAATCTTTCAGCAGAGGCTTACACCAAGATAACTGAAGTTAACTATAATTTTCTAATTGAGGAATAAACAATGCAGAATCATGAAATGCCCACTTTATTTTCTGAATGATGATGATTGTCTTGGAGCTCATGAAGAGCTTGGCATTATTCCTTCAAGATTCAGAGATGAATAGTGGCCCCGTCAGCAAAATAACATGTGTTTCTTGCCTGTTGAATCATTCATTCACTAGGAGTCAACAAGGAAGGGATGGGAATCTTCCTGCTTACAAAGTTGATAAAGTTATTGTTCAATGGGATATTGAACCATATAGAGCCAATTTCAGCTGAGAAGCTGTGCCGTGTTCGCTGATTGTGGATAGGGAGCATGGGATGTTGCAGTTGGCTTCAGCACCCCAGCATTTGAGAGGGAAAGTCTTCATTTCCACGGGCATGGATGTTGACAGGTATCAAGTGAGAGCAAGATTGCAACCGGCTTCAAAGTCAAATAAACCATTGAGGATTGTTATTCCCAAATAGAACTCATAGACACAATCAGATGTTGGGGTGAGGCAGGCACATGGCGCCATGACATTGCTCGTATGATATCCAGGCTGTTCTCACCTCAGGACCTCATTAGGATTTGTGGGCTGGGCCGCCTTCCTAATTGCTTGCAGGATTGCTAGCCCACCCATGTGACTCACGTTTTTTCCAGCATTTGTCTCAAGTCTACTTCAATCCGGGACATGCCTTTCCGAGCAATGTTACATTTGATGACTCCATATCTTACTGAACAACCGTGAAAGATTTTTAAAATTCATTCGTGGGACATGGGCATTGCTGGCTGGCCAGCATTTATTGCCCATCCCTAGTTGCCTTTGAGAAGGTGGTGGTGAGCTGCCTTCTTGAATCGCTGCAGTCCATGTGCTGTGGGTTGATCCACAATGCCGTTAGGGAGGGAATTCCAGGATTTTGACCCATCGACTAATGAACAGCAATATATTTCCAAGTCAGGATGGTGAGTGGCTTGGAGGGGAACTTGCAGGTGGTGGTGTTCCCATTTATTTGCTGCTATTGTCCTTCTTTATGGAAATGGTCGTGGGTTTGGAAGGTGCTGTCTAAGGATTTTGGCGAATTGCTGCAGTGCATCTTGTAGAGATAGTACACACTGCTGCTACTGAGCGTCGGTGGTGGAGGGATTGAATGTTTGTAGATGTGGTGCCAGTCAAGCGGGCTTCTTTGTCCTGGATGGTGCCAAGCTTCTTGAGTGTTGTTGGCACCCATCCAGGCAAGTGGGGAGTATTCCATCACACTCCTGACTTATGCCTTGTAGATGGTGGAGTGGCTTTGGGGAGTCAGGGGGGTGAGTTACTCGCTGCTGATCTGGTCTTGTAGCCACTGTGTTTATGTGGTGAGTCCAGTTGAGTTTCTGACCAATGGTAACCCCGAGGATGTTGACAGTGGGGGATTCAGTGATGGTTACACCATTGAATGTTAAGAAGTGGTGTTTAGAGTGTCTCTTATTGGTGATAGTCATTGCCTGGCATTTGTGTGGGGTGACTTGCCACTTGTCAGCCTTGTTGGCTGCATTCTGTCAGTGAAGAGACCCCGACAGTTTTGAGACCCTGGCCTTGTTTAGATCTGGTAGGCACATTGTGTAGTATTAGACAAGCATCTCAATACAGTTTGCCCGATTGAGGCCATAGGACCAGGCGCAGGTTGTTGAGAGCATAATAAGTTGTGGTGTGGGGTCACGGTCATGGACAGTGGCAATGCTGAGCAGTAGCAGTCCAGACAATTTCTGTGGACCCTTGAAGGACTACTCAGCAGAAATAATTTGATACTTGCTCTGAGAGGGTCTTTTGTTCCAGCCTGAAATGATAATTGTTGTTCCATTTATATCACAGGACCTCAATTTCCTTCTGAAATGGGAAGCTCACTTTAGTAAATGCAATAACTGGTGACCAGCAGTTAACTGACAAACAACAATGGGTTTATTACTGTTCACGAGTATTATAATCAATGTGTTCATTCTCAGCTGTAGGATAAATCTGGCTGCAAAAGCCCATGCTCTGCCCCGAGATTCCCATGTTTGAACCCCATTGGACAATCGGGTCATGTGACCCTCCCAATGCATGCCCCTTAAAGGGGCTAACTACTACGTCCTTCCTTCTTTAAGTTACTTATCACACAGTACATTGATAACTTACACAATTGTCAAAACAATTGTGATAATGAACATTTTTAACACTGTTTATAAGAAACTCCATCTGTCAGGGCAATTTTCTCTTTCTTTGGGAGTGAAGTAGCTCAACTGGTTGATGTTCAACTGTTGAGGTAATTTTGGTTAGATGTGCTTCACTAGGACTTGTTCTTGGTATCACTTTCCACTATTTCCTCGGTTTCATTGGGAGCTGCACTTTGACTTGCCATTGACTGATCAGCCAGATCACTCCTTGGTCAAACCACAACACTACTTGTTGACACAATTGGATCGGCAGAAACATTGGCTCTTTGGGACAGCTCCCATCATCGCAAATGATCTACGTGTTCCTTCAAATATTTATCCTGCACTTTCACTTCATAGGGCAGTGGCCCTGTCCTGGCCACAACAACTCCTGGGACCCAATTTGGTCTGCTTCCAAAATTCTTCACAAAATTGATCGTCTATCTCAAATGCTCTTCCCACTTTCAACGAATCATGGTTCATTTTCTGGCAGCTTTGCCTTGTCTCCACCTTCCCCACCAAATTTGGAACCACCAAGCTAACCCTGAATTCTCAAACGCGACCTATCAGAAGCTCAGCTGGAGCTATTCCAGAAGTGGTATGTGGGGAGGTTCCATAGGCTAACAGGAATCGTGTTATCCTAGTTTCCAGTGACGCAGGTGGTTGTTTCTTTGTACCAGCCTTGAAAGTCTGAACTGTGCATTCGGCCGATCTATTTGATGAGGGGTTAGATAATGCAGTTCGGATATGCTTTATCCTATTAAGTGTCATTAACTTCTAAAATTCAGCATTTTGAACACTATTCTGTTGGCCGAACAAGTACTTCTGGTACTTCGTGGGTGGCGAAGCATTGACACAGTTTCTCAACTGTGGCATATGAAGTTATGGACTTAATTTCGAATACCTCCATCCATTTTGAATGGGCGTCCACTAGCAAAAGGAAGATTGCGCCCATAAATGGGTCAACATAATCTCTGTGAACTCTCACCCATGGTCAACCTGGCCATTCCTAAGGGTGCAAGGGGGCTGTAGCAGGTAACCTGTGCTGTAATTGGCACTAGTTACATTGTTTCATAATCCTTTCTATATCAGCATCGATGCCAGCCTACTAACAGTGCTTCTCACTAGAGTTTTCACCTATGATATGCCTGGATGGGCACTATGCAATTCTTCAAGCAGTAAGTCTTTTCCTGAGAAGGGGATGACCGCTCTCGCTCCCCAAAGGATGACACCAATCTTGCAATTAAGCTCATACTTCCTGAGCTGATAAGGCTTCATTTCCTCTGAAACACTCTCATTCTATCACATGCAGTATCATATGTTTTATCTTCAATAACATTGGGTCTCTAACAGTCCTGTACTTAATTTGTTGTACTGTTATAGGTAATGAGTCCAGAAAGTTTAAGGCCATTATATTCTCTTGGGTTACTAAAGGGGTTGGTGTGTTTTCTGATAACGAAATGTGACTTAAGGCATCTGCATTGGCTATGTGAACCTCTGGCCAAAGCTCAAAGGTATCTTCATGGGCTGACAAGAACAGTGCCCATTGTTATATTCTAGCGGAGTAATCGCTTTGTCATCCTTAAAAAGCCCTAAATGTGGCTGTGATGATAGTAAAGCGTCTCCCATATATATACTGACGAAACTTCTTGATGCCACAGATCATAGCTGGGCCTTCTTTTTCTATCTGAGATAATCCTCTTTCCGCGTCTGATGGGGTTCTTGCTTTGTGTCTGATGGGTCTCTCACACCTGGTCATCGATTGTGTGGGATAACACAGCCCCAACTTCAGATGATGATGCATCACATGTAAGCACTATCTTCTTAGAGAGTTCAAAATGCATGATGGCAGAAGTGCCTGCTTTACTTGGTTAAAGGCCTCTTTTTGTGGTACTTTCCAACACCATCTCTGGCATCTCTTTAATAGCACCATGTAACGGTGCTAACAATATCAATAGATTAGGGAGGAACCATCTGTAATCGTTGACCATCTGATTTCTGATGTGTTCCTGGGGACCGATGCCTCCTTAGTCGTTCTCTTTGTCCTCCATGGGGTGTAGCCCCTAAGCATCCACCCGATAACCAAGAGAAGCCACCTCATTTGTTTGGAAGGTGCACTTTTCTCTTTTTAAGCACACCCCTGCCTCCCAAAGTCTTTTCAAATCTTTGTCCAAATTGGCCAAATGTTCTTCTTCGGTAGATCCTGGTATTAAGACGTCATCTAAATGAACAACAGCTCTGGGCAAACACTGCAGCAAAACTTTCCATATTTCACATACAGTTCCTCTATTTTGAGGATGGGCTACCTATCCAGTTTTGTAGCCTGATTTACCATCAGCTTGTGGCCCCCTCAGATATGGATGGTCTTGTCTGGTTTAACTACTGGCACAATGGGTGCTGCCCACTTTGCAGATTGTATGGTCCTGATGATGCCCAAGTCTTCCAATCATTTTAGCTCCGCCTCTACCTTCTCTACTAATGCGTGGGGCACAGGTCTTGCTCTAACAAATCTCGGGGTGGCTTTCCAATCCACATGGATTTTTGATTAATCCTTTGATCTTCCCCAGTTCCTCATGGAACACATCTTGGTATTTTTTGATGACTTTGTACAAACCGTCCCCTTTTATTTTAAGATTTTCTAACCAGTTCAACCTGATCTCTTGGAGCCAGTCAGACCCTATTAAGTGTGTTCCTTAACCTGGCATCATTATCAACAGTAGTTGAGCAGACTGCTGTCCAAAGCTCACTGAAGTCATGGTCATCCCTCCTATTTTGATGGCCTCTCCAGTATATGTAACCAGTCTAGCTGCAGTATGTTCAACCTGAGGGTTTGAACCACTTCTTGGAGGTACTAGTAGGTCTGCTCGCTCAATTAATTCGTAACCCTACATGTTCGATCACCTAATTGTGAGATCACTTAACTCCTGTGAAGTAAGATCACAAGATGGGTTTCATGCAATGTTAGGTTTTTTTAATTAAAATGCCCTCTTGTCTACTTCCAGCTCCAGTGGCCGGCAATTCACTAACAACACCACTGCGATAAAGGTTACCTTGCCCACTTTCACATTATTTAGTGACAAAAAGATCCGTTCACCTGCCGGGCAATCCTCCATGCTATGAATTGGGGCTGAATTATTTACTCTGCTGGTACAGGGCAGGCTTTGCTTGGTTTTATACTTGCCTCAAATATCCTTTTCTTCCAAACATGAAGCATTCTGCTTCTCTAAATCAACACTTCTCCTGCACCGATAGCTCTCTGCATTATTCCTAGGCTGTTGATTAAATCTTCTATATTTTTTGATTCTTCCGGTTTCTGTGCTTAATCACGACTTAAATCAGCACCATCACTCCTGGTGCCACTGTTGCTCACAGCTTCCTGTCGTAACTGGTGAACCTCACTGCTCTGTGCATTTTGTAGCACCTGGATACCCTTCGCAGGACTCTCTATCACTAACACCATTTTGAGCAGCTTTTTTAAAGTAAACTCTGATTCAGCTAACAATTTTCTCTGCCCAAGTGCATTTTTTACACCACACACCAATCAGTCCTTTAGCATGTCATTCAATGCTGAACCAAAATCACAATGCTTTGTGATTTGTCTTAGCTTTGTTACAAAGGCTGCAATGGTCTCCCCTGGGGGATCTCCCTCTGGAATCAAGTTTGTATCTATGTAGAATTACCGAGGCTTAGGATGGTAATGCCCCTTTGCTAGCTCTGCAAACGTTTTTGTGTCGGGAGCATCTGGGGACATTAAACGTCAGATCAAGTTAAATGTCTGGGTCCCACATGTAGTCAGCAAGATAGCTTTCTTCTTATCCACCCCCTGTATTTCTAAACATTCCACATACTGTACCCTGTCTTCTGTAGTAGCATCAAAAGCCTCTAATTTTCCAAACAAAAGCCTGTCTATTTTTTCCTCTTTCACAGGCTGGTCTCAGTATGACTCGTTCTGCAACTCTTGCAAATGAACTTTCCTTCAAATGTTTCATTGCAATCTGGGTTGCTGTTGTTTTCCTCATTGCCAAGATAGTAAATGCAGTAATTGGTGAGCACCAGTTAACTGACAAAGAGCAATGGGTTCATTACTATTTACAACTAGAAACAGAGTACTATAATTGTTGTCAATCTGGCTGTAAAAGCCTGCACTCTACCCTGAGATCCCTGTGCTCAATCCCCATTGGGCAATCGGGTCACATGATCCTTCTGATGCACACCCCTTAAAGGGGCTAGCTACTATACCCACCCAGCTGAAACAGGCAAGTGCCTTGGAAATTTTGTAGATAGCCCTTTTCAACATGCAGGCAGCCACATCACCAGTGCTACTGAGGTGATAATGCTACCTATACTGTACTGAGGCCATTCTCACTTCAATTTTGTCAGGTGAAGGCAGTAAAAGTCAACTCTCTGTAATTCTTGAGAAAACACAGATATATATCCTGCATCCCTAAATTAAACAAAACTGCTATTAGCTTATTGGAGAAAGTGATTGAACAATTTCAGTTGATTTGGTATAAGCTTTTATTTTTTAGCTAACTTAGCAGTCAGAGAATTGTTGGTGAGGCACTGCAAAGTTCTCTTTTTTAAAGTAAACTCTGATTCGGCTAACAACTTGTTATTGTTTACACAGAACACCAATCGGTCCCTTAACATGTCATTCAATGCTGAACCAAAATCGCAATGCCCTGCGATTTGTTGTAGCCTTGATACAAAGGCTGTAATGGTCTCCCCTGGGCTCTCCCCATGAAGTTAAATGTGTATCTTTGTAATATTAGTGAGGACTTAAGATGGTAATACTCCTTTGCTAGCTCAAGAACCCTGCAAATGTTTTAGTATTGGGAGCATCCGGGGATGTTAAACATCAGACCAAGTTATACGTCTGAGTCTCACATGCAGTCAGCAATATAACTTTCTTCTGATCCACCCCTGTATTTGTAAACATTCCACATACTCTACCCAGTCTTCTGTAGTAGCATCAAAAGCATCTAATTTACCAAAAAGAGGCATACGAATGGGTCCCAGATATGACAGTACTATTAAAATAAGCAGCTCACATCAATACTTAATCTGGAAGATGATACTCTGCATGAAGATGCACTGTTGACTGTAAAATTGCAAATCATAAGATAGTTGAGGGGATAATCCTTTCAGAGTAAGGAACCTTAAAGCTGCCAGTCCAAATCCATTCATCCTTGGGTTCTTAAAGGGATGAGGCACATGCAATGCAAGCAACTTTACTGATTCTTAACAACTAATTAGAGTCAGGCTAATTAGAGCCAGTTCCTTCAGACTGGAAAGGTGCTTGTAAATTTTGAATTTCCAAAAAGAGGTAAAAAGCAGCAGTGGGATATTGGAGGCCTATTTAGTTTGACTTCAGTTACATGTGAAATACTTGAAGGGATCATGAGAGATGCTCCAAAGCCATGGGCCGAAACCAAAATGGAAATCTCCATTGGCCTCGGGCGGGATTTTGTAATCACGCCCAAGCGAGGCCATAAGATCCTGCCCATGGTCTCCAAAAAAGTCGATCATGATCGACAAGTCAACGACCCCAGAGTTTTGAACAGTTTAGCTTAGCATACACAGAGCGGGGAATTTTACCATTTTGTGTCTAAGTGCCGAATCTGGGCGTCAAATAGATCCGTGCCTGGAATCCTCTTTCCATACGCATTTTGCCGGCTCCGGTCCGATTCGCGCTGAGGGTGGGGCTTAGCGCTGGCGGACCGATCGGAGTTCTGAACTGCGCATGCGCAGTTCGAAAAAATCCGACAGAGCGCACCCGGGCTCGAAAGAAAAAGCAGAACGCGGAGAGAGCGGCTCTCTGACGTTCATCCTCTGGTCGCGGGGGGGTGGGGGGGGGGGGGCGGAGGAAAGGGGGTGTGACGTCTCATCCTCTGGGAGGGGTGGGAGGGGAGGGGGTGTGACCGATCATCCCCTGGGGTGGGGGGAGGAGATGGGATGTGACGTATCATCCTCTGGTCGGGGTGGGGTGGGGGGGGGGGGGGGGGTCGGCTGCCAGTCTGCGGCCGATGCCTCCTGCCGGAATGGACGTGCGGCCATGCCATCCCATGAAACCTTCAGGATGAAGCGATTCCTCGCTAAGAAGATGAAGCAGAACCGGCTGAGTCCACAGTGGCCGATTCCACAGTGTAAAGGGATACACCATCACTGGTACACTACCAGCCACAGCCATCTCTCCCATTCTCTCGCACCTGCAGGGAAGAGTAATCTGTGGCTGGTAGTGAACCAGTGATGGTGCCAGGAGGGATCGGCCGCAGACAGGCAGCCGACCCCCCTCCGACCAGAGGATGAGACGTCACACTCCCATTCCCCCTCCTCAGGGATGATACGTCACACCCCCCTCTACCCCACCCCCCCTCGCCCCAGAGGATGAGATGTCACACCCCCTTCCCCACCCCCCTCCCCCAGTGGATGAGACATCACACCCCCTCCCCTCCGAACCCACCCCCCAGGGGATGAGACGTCACACCCCCTCCCCTTCCACCCCCCCCCCCCCCCCCCCCCCCCAGGGGATGAGACATCACACCCCCTGCCCTCCCAAGGAATGAGACGTCACACCCCCTCTCCTCCTCCCACCCCCCTCCTGCCCCGACCAGAGGATGACCTGGGTCAGAGAGCCGTTGCAGTCTCTGACCCCGCTTTTCGGAGGCTGCAGCGGCGACTTCAGACTTTTATTCTGCAGGTCGGTGACAGCGCGGACGCGGATCGGGCCAGAAGATGGTAAAGTGGGATTTGGCGGTAGAGTTGGGCGCGCGGTTCATTAAGTCGAATTAAATGCATGCAAATGCATTTAAATCGTCGGGCCGCCCGATTCGGGCGTGCGCCGGACCCGCGCCCGAATCGGTGTCGGTAAAGGCGCGATCTGCTCGGATTCGGGTGCAGATCACGGTATAGGCCCGGCGCCCATCTTTACCGCTTCAGGCGTGAAGTTTTGGTAAAATCAGGTCCAGAGTGGGAAAAGCTGAACTTCTGTATGGTGGTTTTATTTTAAACGGAGGTGTCTGTGGTAAGCAAATACAAGTGGCTGGAAGTTTTTAAAAAATTTAATAAGAGATAAATATCGACACACAGGCCAATCAGAATTTCTTTATGTTTAAATGAACCAATTATCCACCAACGACGCTGTCACTGAACTGACGTGGCTGCCATTCAGTCGTCAGCGCATTGCCTCTTGTCAAACGGCATCAAAACTTGGAATAAACTGGACTTCATTTTCTAAAGCCAGAGTGATGAGCAAACAGCCAAACATCGAAGAGGGCAAAAACCTACCACTTCCACCAAGGAATTATTACAAATTTCAAAGACAAGACCATTTATTTCATTTCTCAGCAGAGTGAAGCCTTGAGTAAGAAAGGTAAGTTAGGAAGGCATCACAAAACAATGTGTGCAAAATCTCAAGAAAATTTCCCTTCAAACAGTGTGATTTGGACAAAGATAGTTGGGGAGTTAAAGATAATGTGGCAAGCTCAACAGTCACTCTTCTTGAAACCTGTGGCTAAAGGCAAGGCTCGCAATGAGGCGTCTTTTCACATTAGTCATCTGCCGGCAGAGCGTAAGAAACCATCCACTGATGGCGAAGTCATCAAGGAGGCTATGACGGTCGCTGCGACACTTGTTCAAAGACTTTATAAACATAGATGGAATTATGACAGCCAGGAAGAACATGCTGCTTGGTGCTTTAATAATAGCCAGAAGGGTGGAATTGTTGTCGGAGAATGTGTCTCAGCAAATACACCAAGACTTATCAGACTGAATGTTTCTCACTGCAGTTTGATGAGTCAGCAGACATGACGGATTCAGCCCAGTTGCTTGTTTTCATTCACATGATGTTCAAAGACTCAACAATTTGCTCACTCTTTTGCCACTCAAAGAGAGAACAAGAAGCGAGGATGTCTACAACAAATTTTAAAGGTATGTGACTGGGAAAAACATTTCGATCAAGAAACTGGTTTCAATCGGAATGGATGGTGGACCGTCAATGCTGGGTGTCAATTCAGGCTTTGTACACTTTACAGAAATGATCCTCAATTCCCCTCCTTTGTCAATTACCAACGCTAGCAAGCAAGGTTATTGACTTTTCTCAGGTAATGACAGTTATTGTCAAGATCTTCAATTCAATTTGTGCCACATCGCTTGTTCAAATCATTAACCGATGAGCTTGATGTCACCTATGGTAAGCTAATCCTTCACAGATGTGAGATGGTTAAACCGAGGAAAAGTCCACCGGAGATTTTTAGATCTGCTTCCTGAAATTTTCACCTGACTTAAATCAGGAAATGAGGTGGACAGTGAGCTACAGTCAGACAATGCATAGTTGCTCGACTTGACATTGAATCGTGAACTGCAGAGGAAGGATAGAGACTTGTCACACATGATCAGTGCAGTGAATGCATTCAAGTTGAAACTGGGCCTCTGGTCCTCCCAGTTAAGGAGCAAAATTACTGACCACTTCCCAAATCTGGAGAAAATCCAACAACAGGTCAAACAGAGAGGTCAAACAAATCCAGTGATCACCTGAACAAATTGGAAAAGGAATTCAACAGACAATTTCAGGATCTGGACAAGACAAAACAACTCATTATGTTTGTCTCAAATCCTTTTCTTCAAGTGGGCATTAGAGCAGCAAATTTTCAGCAGGTGTTGGAGCAAAGCAGTGGACTGGACATGGGAATCACCACCAAGCAAAATGACATAGAGCTGAAAGGGACAAAGAAGTTTGGGGACTTGTAAACAAAGAGAAATACACTCTTCTGATATCCTGCCCAATTAAGATGAAGGCCTACTTAGAACATAGAACATAGAACAGTACAGCACAGAACAGGCCCTTCGGCCCACGATGTTGTGCCTACTTGGGTTCCACATACTTCAATGAGATGACTTTTTCGCAGATGAAAATCATCAAGTCCAAGTATTACACTCGTCTCACAGATGTGCATCTGATGGACTGTAAGAAACTGGCCATCTCAAACTATGACCCAGACTTTATAGCACTTACAGATAGTGTGCAAGCACAGGTGTCACACTAAGAATAGGTGAGTATTGTGCATAGAGTATGTTTTTGGGGGTTTTAGTCAAGCTGAATTTTTAAGAGTAGATCTTGTGCTGCATTTAGATTCTCATAGTGATCCTGTGTTTAAAAAGGTTGGTGACCATGGCTCTATATGATCACCTGGGCAGTGAACGGCTCATCAGTGTCACCCAAAGTGGCTTCTGTAAAGAGAGTCATGCCTTAATAAGATAATGCGGGGGCTGGATAGGGTGGAGGCGGAGAGATTCTTTCCACTTAGTAAGGAAGTTAAAACTAGAGGACACAGCCTCAAAATAAAGGGGGGTCGGTTTAAGACAGAGTTGAGGAGGAACTTCTTCTCCCAGAGGGTGGTGAATCTCTGGAATTCTCTGCCCACTGAGGTGGTGGAGGCTACCTCGCTGAATATGTTTAAAGCGCGGATGGATGGATTCCTGATCGGTAAGGGAATTAAGGGTTATGGGGATCAGGCGGGTAAGTGGTACTGATCTACGTCAGATCAGCCATGATCTTATTGAATGGCGGGGCAGGCTCGAGGGGCTAGATGGCCTACTCCTGCTCCTATTTCTTATGTTCTTATGTTCTTAAGATAAAAGCAAAATATTGCAGAGACTGGAATCTGAAACAAAAACAGGAAAGGCTGGAAAATCTCAGTAGGTTTGACTGCATCTGTGGAGAGAGAATAGAGTTAATGCTTCAAGTTTGGATGACTCTTTGTCAGAGGGCCATGTCTTCCTCATTTCAATTTATTTTTCAGGAAATATGCAGATTAGTGGATGAAAGTAGCCCAGTAGGTATTTCCTTTATTTTCAGCAATCATATAAGAAGGTAGCTTAAAGGGGGAAATTTTCTCATCCACCTGCCACAGGAATCATAGCAAGTGGGGGGCTGAGGACAACGGGAGGTGGGGGCGAACCATGTAAAGTTAACTTCAGGTAGAATTTTCCAGTACTGGGGCAAGCGCAGCCAGAAAATCCCACCCCATACCTTTAGAATCAGTAAAAAGCTGCTACATGTAAACAATTATGTTATCAATGCTTCAATAGTTTATTTATTATTGTCACAAGTAGGCTTACATTAACATTGCAGTGAAGTTACTGTGAAAATCCCCTAGTCGCCGGACTCCGACGCCTGTTCAGGTACACTGAGGGAGAAATTAGCATGGCAATGCACCCGACCAGCATGTCTTTTGGACTGTGGGAGGAAACCGGCGCACCCGGAAAAAATCCACGCAGACACGGGAAAAATGTGCAGACTCCACAGAGGCACTGACCCAGCTGGGAATCAAACCTGGGTCCCTGGCATTGTGAGGCAGCAGTGCTAACCACTGTGCCACCATGCCGCTTGGAGATTGGTTGGCAGTGATGGCTGACAGGTATTAATTTTAGGTCCTTTGTTCTTTATTATCTCTAATAGTGACCTAAATAGAGGAGTTTGCAGGAGATTTGTGCACATGTTAAGAGTTGGAGATGTCTCTGCAATTGCAGACATGTCACAGTATGTCGGAGGAATGGGCCCATGTTTGGCAAATGGAATTTAACTAAGAGAAGTGCAGTGCTATGGCGTAGATAGGATCAATGCTGAACATGCTTGAAGCTGACAACGAACAAAACTGAAGTTTATGGTGAAAGGAAAGGATCTTAATCTCAAAGCCCATACCCTTTAAAAGTTTATGTCCGATGCTGTGAAACTGTTGCTAAACCAAATAGGGTACTGGGCTACATTGACAAAACTATTCATTAGAAACAAAACATAGCCTTTTGTTCTTGTACAAGATCTTTGCTAAATATCTTTGAGAATACAGTATCCATTATTGAACCTCTCTCATGGTGGAGAATATTGGGCTTTGGAATAGGCTCAGGCTTCATGGGAATGATTCCAAGATTTAAATCATCTTAACTATACGCAGATAGGCATAAAGAGCTTGGGCTATAAGGTGCAGAGAAGTTCAAATTCTAGGGAAATTTGATCAATGTTTATTAAATAATAAAAAGAATCAATTTCATGCATGCTGACAAATTATTATCAGATATGTTATGGAGGATTGGAGTCATGTGTATAAATTACACAAGAGAAGAAATAAGCTAGATGTTAGATAACTCTTCTTTTCAGAGACCATGCACATGGAACAAGTTACAGCTAATGTGCTGAATGCTGATTCATTGTAAACCCTCAAAATACAACTGGATTGATTAGTAGGCAGCAATTGCACCATGTTAGAGGTAGATTTAATTCATGGTCAGTGTGATCTTCTGGAATAGTTTTGACCATATGGAGAGGATTTGGAGAAGAACTTCTTTTTCACTCATTGGCCTTGTTGGATTTTTGGTTTTCTTTGCCTCTTTAGATGGCACCTAGGGCGTAAAGAGTCCCTTGATTTGAAGCATACGGCACTGCAGCTACATAGGATAGTTTAAATGGTCTAGCTTGCCTTTTTCCATTGAACATTATCTGAATTGTTTATAAAGAACCCAGCTCTGTTTAACTAGTTTCAATCTTATCTATGCTGCTTGGGCGTAATGGGATTGTATGTGAATGCTTTCAGCCAGCTCTTCAAGGAGTATCTATTGTCCCCAAGCAGCCATCCCGCCACACTTCTCAGGGCCAAATGTCAAAGGGATTGTAGAGATTTTGCCAAAGCCACAGCGACTGCTGAAGTATCCTGAGCTGAGCATGTCCGGGATCTCCTCCTGTCAACGCCATCCAATTTAGGAGTCTGATCCTAAGACAGGCGCTAGCCTTCATTTCTGTATGTAAAGGACTAATGCTACCCTCGCCATTCCTTCTCCCCTATGTTTCAATTTACTTATAAGGGTCACAATTAGGTTTACATTAACATTGCAATGAAGTTACTGTGAAAACTCGCTGGTACTCTATGAGCGGTATGTTTAGTCTGTATAGCATGCAATAAACAATACTTTTCACTGTATCCCAATACATGTGACAATAATAAATCAAATCAAAAAAGGTAGCTGGCAGGGCAGCTTGAGCAATTTGTGGTCAAATGTATTTGAGATGGTCCTAAAGTATGGGAGGCAGCACTGATCACCCATCTGTTGCTCTTAGAATTTACTGGTATTTAAGACGTGCTAAATAATGACAAAAGGTGGATTTTTACTGGAACGCTGCAAACCACAACACACTTTCCACTTTCAGCGCAAAGTTACGATGTTGAACTACTGATTTCAGCATGATGCCCTATATAAAAGTGCCAAGCAGAAATATCAATAATAGTTTGTGTGCAAGGAGACTGGTGGCAGGAGGATTCCGTGTGGCTGAGTAACATCATTGCTCAGCTGGCTGGGTCACACATGAAATAACGGAACGGGGGAAGAATTTTATTCAATGGTCAGGGAGCAAAAATAATCTGATATTCTGTATGTGCATATTGATGGATTAAAAAGATTTGTTTTCTTTATAAACCCACCATGCTGTTACGAAAAGTTTTATTCCATTAATATTCCTAACGTACAAATACGATTTTGTGACACACGCACTATTCATTTTCTAAGTATAACCTCCAGAATCATTAGACTTTATGAATTTTATTTTGCATCCAAGTGTGAGTTGTTGATTACTTGTTCAAAATATTTGCAGCTGCATTGTCTGCAATTAACTTAAATATTGCATTGATTTCATCGGCTGTTCTGTTTGATATTTACTGGAAAAAATCTCAGGTTACAGTATCTCAAACGTCCTTCTGCAGTGGGGTTGCAGAAGCTGTGACTGCAATGTTTCAGTACAGATTGACTGCAGCATAAAGTCTTCAATTCATTCCCGTGCCACCAAGAAGACAGCTTTAATAATCAAAGTGACAAATAAAACTAGAAATCATCACAGGCCTTTTCACTTAACTGACAACTAGAACATAGTCATAATGAGCTGCAGATTTTATGCTTTCTCTTAGACCATAATAGGTTCATTTAAGATTGTCGGCCTCTGACACTTCATCATTTGTCTGCATTATTTTTCATCTTCATCGCAATAAATTACAGAATACTAGACTGAATCCCGGAAAATAAACTGTCTCGTTAGCAGTAAACTGCAAAATAAATAGTTCAGCATTGCTTTTCTTTGTTCATCTAGGTGGCAAAGATTAATACATTTCCCTTTTCCATATTAACACTGCTAAACTTCTCCAAGCCCACTCTCATCCTTAGCTGGAAATGGAAACTGCCTGAATATTTATCATCTGAAGTGATGAGATGGGGAATGCTGCAAGTGCACTTGTCAAATCACACTGCTGTTATTAATTTGAGCACAAGTAAAATTGTTCGTTTTATCTGTAATCATGTAATTCATCAGAACATTACTGAAGCATATCACTGTGTAAGCAATTATACAGCTAGAATACCGTATACAATCTATTAAATGCTCAAGAGCTGCACGATGTGTTACCGTGATTTTTTTTTTGTTCAAGCATTACAGTATGTAGCAAGAGATCGTGAAAAATTATAGCTCCCACCACCACACCCCCCCCCCCCCCAAGACTCAAAGGGGAAGAGTTACAGTAATAATTAAATGATGGCTGAGGGAAAGGAGCTCAGCAATCAATGACATAGCCTTGAATGAGGTGACCAGGCATGAAACATATATTTTAAAAACAGTAAACCCAAGGTGAAGTCGAGCAGAACAACACTAATATTGAAAATTGTGAAGGAGAGACAAGGTAAGTCAGAAAGGAGGTGATTAAGTGAAATGAAGGAGAGGATTTTGTCCGTGGGATTTGTGTCTCTGCCATCCAGTTCAAATGGGGGTCAGAAGCCAGCACGGAGTAGTGAACAGTCACTCATCTTGCGAATTTTCCCCCCGATTCGGTCAATTAGAGGTCAGAGGTGGGCTGGACATCCAATAAACTCTCAAAGCTGGACAGCCAATAGTGAGGCATTCCAGCTTGGAAGAAGCAACAGGTTTCCATGGCAGGTATGTGAGAGAGAGAGAGACATACCAAAATGGAGGAGAACCCTCCTCAACTGTTTCAAATTACAGCTTTAAACTTTATTTATTCATGTCACAAGTGGATTTACATTTACACTGCAATGAAATATTTTAAAAATCCCCTAGTTACAGAATAAAATCATAGAATCCTGACAGTACCAGGAGGCCATTCGGCCCATCGAGTCTGCACCGACCACAATCCCACCCAGGGCCCTATTTCTGTAACCTTCATTTACCCTGCTCACCCCTTTGACACTGTGGTCAATTTAGCATGGCCAAACAACCTAACCCACACATTTTTGGACTGTGGAAGGAAACCAGAGCACCCGGAGGAAACCCACACAGACACGGAGAGAACATGTAAACTCCACACAGACAGTGACCCGAGGCTGGATTTGAACCCGGGTCCTTGGCGCTGTGAGGCAACAGTGCTAACCACTGTGTCAGCGTGCCACCCTAATTAAAAGTAATTTAAGTATTTTACCCCACTGTGGGGAAGTGGGGGGATGCGTGGCTTGGGGAAAGCCTTCAACCAGTCTGGAGTGCTGTTCCCATCCCCCCACCTTTCCCCCTGCCAACCCCTCACTCCCACCCCTTCTCACTCCCAAGCTCATGCTGGAAGGCCACCTCCGGATAATTCCACTGTTCCCTGTCGGCTTCTGACAACAGGACTTAATGGGCTCTTAATCTGATTCATTGGCTACCTGCTGCATGCAGGCAGATAGCCCTACTCCATCCTGCCTCTGGGAAAATGGCGCAAGGTAGGATGATGTCATGGAAGTTACACATTGGCCAGTGGAGCAAAATTCCATTCCTAGCCCCAATGGAGGCTGAAGGTTCTGCCCCCAAGCTTTGGTCCTGAAAGTCTGATGTTTATAGGAGCTAAGAAAATCTAAAGCAGTAAGAGTTTCACTGTTTCGAGGTTCTGGAAAGAGAATAAGGAATTGCGGAAAATGGAGTATACAGAAATTAATTTCCTCATGGCCAATGGCCATAATAGTACTGACAATGAAAAGTGAACAAGAATGTTTCTATAGGACAGGGAAGGCAAAAGGAGGAGAGTAATCCACTATCAGTCAATAAGCTATTCCTTATATTTTAAAGAAGTGTGTGAGCGAGATGCTAGAAGACCCTCCTAGATATTGTGCCATATACAACACGAGGGTGGGACTTTGACAACCTTTTCAGGAATGCGTGGAGTTTTGAATTAGAAGAAAAAACACTGAGCGATGAAGGTGGAAGTCCTGCTTCTTTTTCCAGTTTTGGCTATTTTATCAGAGCGGGAAAGGGAATGGGTCAGGAACACCACACTCTACCATGCTGAAGATACCAGCACCATTCTAGAATTGACCATTTCAGGACTTCAGTGAGGCACCTCTCCAAGTCACACCTGCCAAGCTGTCAATTGAAGGAACAGCATTGTAAAAGTGAAAATGTTTTCAGGTGCATTAAAATAGTTTATCCAATAGATAAAGTACTATTCTGCATTGTATAATATTCAAAGGATAGCCTAGTGTGATATCCAGAGCTAATTGTTTGGACTCTCTATGTTGCTGTCAATCATTCATTGAGGAATAGCTCAGTCATCTGTCCAGTTGATTGAATGCTTTAACAGAAATATAAACTTTTTGCTGCCTTCAAAGACACTAACGAATTCTGTACTGCAAAGTTTGTTTACACAGGTCTCCAATGGAATGTGATTTTGATGATTTAAGTTCCTTCCAAGGCACTAGTAGATTATGTCCTTCAATATTTGTGTATGCAGCTGTCCTGGGGAAAATGGGTTGATTATTTTGACAGACCTGTAAGCCTCTGAAGAGAAGTGTTTTTTTTAAAGTGCATTTCCAGGTGACATTTTAGTTGTTAGATTTATGAACTTTTTAATGCCTTCCAGATACTATGATAGAGTTTGTGAGTTCTGTTTTATAAATTGGATACTGGGAGCATTGGTTTGGGGTTAGGGAGTGTGAGGGGATGGGGGTGAGGGGGATGAGTTGAAGGTTGAAGGGGATGAAGGAGTTAGGTGGTTAGGGGGTGAGGGGAGGTGATTTGATTTGATTTATTACTGTCACATGGATTAGTATACAGTGAGAAGTATTGTTTCTTGCACGTTATATAGACAAAACATACCATAGAGAAGGAAAGGAGAGAGTGCAGAATGTAGTGTTACAGTCATAGCTAGGGTGTAGAGAAAGATCTATTTAATGCAAAGTAAGTCCATTCAAAAGTCTGACAGCAGCAGGGAAGAAGCTGTTCTTGAGTCAGTTGGCATGTAACCTCAGACTTTTGTATCTTTTTCCCGATGGAAGAAGGTGGAAGAGAAAATGTTCGGGGTGCGTGGGATCCTTAATTATGCTGGCTGCTTTACCAAGACAGCGGGAAATGTAGACAGAGTCAATGGATAGGAGACTGGTTTGTGTGATGGACTGGGCTACATTCATGACTTTTGTAGTTTCTTGTGGTCTTGGGCAGAGCAGAGCCATGCCAAGTTGTGATAGAACCAGAAAGAATGCTTTCTATGGTGCATCTGTAAAGGTTGGTGAGAGTCATAGCTGACATGCCAAATTTCCTTAGTCTTCTGAAAATGTAGAGGCATTGTGGATTTTCTTAACTATAGTGTCGGCATGGGGGGACCAGGACAGGTTGTTGGTGATCTGGACACCTAAAAACCTGAAGCTTTCGACCATTTCTGAAGGAGCGAGAGTGTGTAAATGAGGTGAAGGGGGTAAGGATGAGGGAGGCTTTACACTGATCTGAAGAACTGTCTCTGTGAACAGAGGTGGGCCTTTAAACCTGGCCACCTCATTACTGACATCTCCATCTCCCGTGCCACGTCCACCTCCAGGAGATGAAAATCCTGCCTGCAGGTAATGCTAAGATGCAGGCAGGGTCACAATGTTGGGAAAATTCTCGTTATTCCGGCTTCGATGATGAAACTCCCTGGATTTGAGCTGTTTAGAATATTCAGAGTTGCTAAAAAAAATAAAGAGTTTTGGCCTGTTACAATTATCATAAAAGTGATACTCAAGTTATGTCTTAATTGAGAGAAGATAGTCAAGAATGTTGACAAATGACGTTACACTCAGATGTAGCTATGAAAAGAGCGAGTTGGAGGGTAAGCTGGCAATGAATATCCAGAAATTGGTGAATTGGAAGGTGGGAAAGGCAGCAAATTCAAACTGCAGCTCCAAGTGCTGGTTGTCCAACATGTTGCTGCCTCCCCATGAGTTTTCAGGAGATAGTTGCTCAGGGAGGACCACCTGCCTGGTAACAATAGGCAGGTTATGAGCCCAATTAATGGCCTAACTGGAGAAAAGTTGAGGATCTTGTAGAATTTTCCAAATTTTCTCAAGGGCGACATGGTGACACAATGGTTAGCACTGCTACCTCACAACGCCATGGACCCAGGTTCGATTCCTGGCTTGGGTCATTGGAGTGTGTGGAGTTTGCACGTTCTCCCCATGGTTTCTTTCGGGTGCTCGGTTTTCCTCTCACAGTCCAAAAGACGTGTGGGTTAGATGCATTGGCCATGCTAAATTCTCCCTCAGTGTACCCGAACAGGTGCCGGAATGTGTCAGCCGGAATGTGGCAACTAGGGGATTTTCACAGTAACTTCATTGCAACTTAATGTAAGGCTACTTGTGACACTAATAAAAGCTGGGAGGCCAGTGGCAG
The DNA here is from genome assembly GCF_964213995.1 of Mustelus asterias. Taxonomy (NCBI): domain Eukaryota; kingdom Metazoa; phylum Chordata; class Chondrichthyes; order Carcharhiniformes; family Triakidae; genus Mustelus; species Mustelus asterias. Next base: position 22,980,257 of record NC_135814.1, on the reverse strand, counting down.
CTTGTAGTTTGCCTTCCAGTGAGTGGTATGTTGTAGGGCTATCAGAATGTTAACTCATGGGCCCCATAAAAGGGCTGTCAAATTGCAAAGGCCATAGTTTCAGCCTTAACCTTTCCTGTGAAGGGGTATTCCCTCCACACTGGTGATCTGTGAGCTGTGGAGCCCTCTACATTTTAATATATTAATAACCCTTCCAAGGGTACCTCTATTTTGAGGCCCCGCACACTCCTCAACTTGCTTCAGCAGCACCAACCTCTGCCAGTGAGGATGTCATTGGACCACTGCTGTAGGCCCTCCGATTAGGCCTCCTGCCTCGGGAATTTGCCCACCATACTTAGTTGGACAACGATGTGGAGATGGCCTCTTAATTATTCACCTTCTGGAAGATCTCAACTGTCAGTGTACCTCTCGTGTGTGGTTGAGATCCTGAAATGGTCCCAAGATCAGAGAGTCCTGGCGATGCCTTGAGAATTCATCCCTGGACCTTTGTATTGGAAAAGAAACACCTGATTTTCACTGTTGTGTTGGAAGTGGTGAAGAAACATTATTCAGTCAGTCATTACACTGCAGGAAGGCTCGAGCTTGTCAACACTGAGTACATGAAAACTGAAGAAGTTAAAGAATGTAAAATTTACCAATTGGACAAGGCAAACATAATATATAATAAAATTAGTGAATTTAAAGTAAAATGCAGCAGAAGTCAGAAAGAGCTGGAATATGATTTGGGGACATCATTGATATGAAAGTGCAGAGGGTGGCATGGTGACACAGTGGTTAGCGCTGCTACCTCACAGCGTCAGGGCCCTGGGTTCAATTCCACCTCGGGTGACTGTGTGGCGTTTTCACGTTCTCCCCGTGTCTGTTTTGGGTTTCCTCTGGGCGTTTTGGTTTCCTCCCACAGTCCAAAAATGTACAGGTTAGGTGGACTGGCCATGATAAATTGTCCCTTAGTGTCTCAAAATGTGTAGGTTAGGGGTATAAGTGGGGTAAATGTGCAGGATTTGGGGTATATGTGGTAGCTTCCTTGCCTCTGAGTCACAATGTTGTGTGTCCCAATCCAGAGGCTTGAGTGACAAAGCCTAGGCAGGCACTTCAGGCTCTATTATGCACGCCACCCTGTTGAAAATATGCCCGCAGGGACACACAAAATCCAGCCCGCTGTCTTTCACATGAGGTTTACGCCCTGCCCATCCTCTTAGGTAGTCAGAGAAGTTTTCATGACACAATTTCAAAGATGAGTAAGAGAGTTCTCTCAGATGTCCTGGCCAATATTTATCCCTCAAGCAACATCGATGTTTGTGGGGTCATGTTGTGTCCAAATTGGCTGCTGCATTTCCAAAATTATAACTGTGAATATGCCTCAAAAATACTTCATTGGCTGGTAAAAGTGTATTGAGATATTCTCAGCTTGTGAAAGGCACTACCTAACTGCAAATCTGTCATTCCTGTTGCTAATCCTGATTTGCTATGAGATTCAGGAATAACATCACAAAAGATTGTAAAAGAATTGAGAAAATATATTACATTTGCCTTGTCCAATGAGTCATGTGATCCCAAGAACACCATGCTGCTGATTGACAGTAGACATTGAAATAAATTAACAAAAATATTAATTGAAAACAACGTGCATTACTATTAAATAACAGACATTTAGGGGACTGAGTCAAAAGCTATAACCTGTAGTCATTGTTTAGATGATAGGAAAGCATCCATCTCATGGTTTATGTTTTCATCTGAACTTCTGTATCAGGTTACAATTCATTCTCAAGAAAATATATTTGAAATGGAAGCTGGCAATACATGCACTCTGTGTTTTCTGTATGACTCTTCCATACTCTAAATGGGTAAATTGCCTCTCTTCCATGACAGGGAGGCAGAGACTTAAGGCATGTGCTAGTTTTGTTAATAATGACACAGGCAACACTTGTTAGATGGTGTAAATATACTATATGTCATAGAATCCCTACAGTGCAGAAGGAGGCTATTCGGCCTATTGAGCCTGCACCGACAACAATCTTCACCATGCCCTATCCCTGTAACCCCACATATTTACCCTTCTAATCCCCCTGCAACTAAGGGACAATTTCGTACAGCCAATCCACCTAAACCGCATACCTTTGGAGCGTGGGAGGAAACCAACGCAGACATGGGGAGAATGTGCAAACTCCACACAGACAGTGACCCGAGGCCAGAATTGAACCCAGGTCTTTGGCGCTGTGAGGCAGCAATGCTAACCACTGTGCCACCCTAAATATATGTCCTGCACAATGTATGTCTTCTGGTTAAACAACATAGAGCTCCCGTACAATGTATCTGTAACTTATATTTAATTGTATTTTATGTGTCCTTTTGCACAATGCTTGTTTTATGTTACAACCATGGGGATACAGCTGAAGAAAGATTATTGTTAAAAATGGCATTGATGTACTTGTGTTTTTTTAATTGATATTTTATATATATTTCTTTAGATTTGTGATGGGCAGCTTACTTAACCCATCATTAGAAATCCCAGAATTGTTTATTGCTCAATGATAGCAACAATTAACTCCATCAAAAATACCAAAGTGAATTTAAGAGCTTTCTGAAAAACTTTCTCCTCCATTATTGGAAGAATATCTCCTGCAGCATTAGAGAAACGCTTTAATTTCATACCAGATCTTCTGAGATTGCCAATTTGTTCCAAATTATAGCGAGTTTTGAGCTGTGATCTCATACTTGGAAGTGAAATGACAGTTAAACCTTATTTCAAATGAAATGCGTGCAGACATTAGAGAAAGAACATTTTCCACCCATCAGTCTAGGGTACATTTCAAACCATTGCTGCATCCAATATCAGTTCAAATCACATTTCGTGATCACATTTTGCTCTGACCATATATTTTTAATGAAAAATTCACAATTAGAAACATGGGAAGATAGATGCCCCACAATATGTATAACACTATTAATTCAATCTGATTGGGAGGTGTTGGGATCAATTGTAGAGACCAATGGTCATTGTAAACACAACTTGTGTCCAAGGTCCAAATTTCACTATAACAGACTGCATTTCAACAGACACACCATAAATGTGAGGTTCATAAGATATAGGAACAGAATTAGGCTATTCGGCCCATCGAGTCTGTTCTGCCATTCGATCATGGCTGATATGCTCCTCATCCGCATTTTCTTGCCTTCTCCCCATAACCCTTCAACCCATTAGGATCACCTTGACTGACTCAGTGGTCATATAGTGGTTACAGTTCAAAACAAACTGCATTAAAACATATACCTTAATATATAATAGAAAGGTAACCTGGTGTCGTATGATTAAGTGGTTTGAGAGCAGATTTCCACTCCATCTGACGAAGGAGCAGCGCTCCGAAAGCTAATAGCATTTGCTACCAAATAAACCTGTTGGACTGTAACCTGGTGTTGTTAAAACTCTTATGCCATATGATTAATACAACTTACAATTGATTACACAAAAATGCATCTTTAATCAGTGTTTCGGCCACCACATCTGAGTAACCAGATTTTAAAAAGCTAAAAATTACCTTTGTTTTGAATTAGGTTTGGACCTTTCTAGTCTCTAAGCTCAGTGTTCCACCATGTAATAGAATTAATAGTGTTTTACATATCGTGGGGCCTCCATCTTTCAATGTTTCTAATCGTGAAATTTTAATTAACAATAGAGGTCAGAGCAAAATGTGAAAATGAAATGTGATTGGATGGCACGGTGGCTCAGTGGTTAGCATTGCTAGCTCCAGGGACCCGGGTTCAATTCCTGGCTTGGGTCACTGTCTGTGTGGCATTTGCACATTCTCCCCGTGTCTGTGTGGGTTTCCTACAGGTGTTCCAGTTTCCCGCCACAGTCCAAAGATGTGCGGGTTGGGTGGATTAGCCATGCTAAATTGCCCTTTAGTGTCCTGGGATGTGTAGGTTAGCGGGATTAGTGGGGTAAATGTGTGGGTTTGTGAAGATAGAGCCTGGGGTGGGATTGTTGTCAGTGCAGACTCAATGGGTCGAATGGCCTCCTTCTGCAGTGTAGGTTTTCTATGATTTGAACTGATATTGGGTGTAACAATGGTTTGAAACATAACCTGGACTGATGGGTGGAAAACCTCCTTTCTCTAATGTCGGTACACATTTCATTTGAAAAGGTCACTTACCAGATACAATGGAGTCAGTTCCTTCATAAGTTAAAAAGCAAAATAACCTCCTTGTGCCTAAATAAGAGCTTACTTTTCATGCACAAAACAGAAAATTCTTTGTAAATCTCAGCAGGTCTGACAGCATCTGTGGAGTGAGAGAAAAGAGCCAATGTTTCAAGTCTGGATGACCCTTCATCAGAGCTTATTTCAGATCCCATCATCTGCAGTATTTTGCTTTTATCTTACTTTTCATAATCCATTTGAAGGCTGACAAAAGGGTGCATCAACAGAATCTCACCAAGCTGGGTAATCCGATCGAGGGACATTCCCAGTTTTGCAGGCTGGGCCAGTTACCAGCCGGACGGTTTTGTTAAACAAAATTGCAGAATATCAATTTACTCTGGGTGCAATTTGTGTTTGAAATTCCTTGATCTCTTGCTTTGGTTGGGCAAGTTTTGGGTGAATTGCAGCAAAAACCCCAGGCCAATTAGTTGCTGCATGGAACCAAAGCATTACGCCTTGACATGGTTCTTAGAAGCATGGAATCCTTACAGTGCAGAAGAAGTCTATTCGACCCATCAAGCCCGCACCAACAACAATCCCACCAAGGCCCCATCCCTGTAAACCCACATATTTAACCTGCTAATCCCCCTGACACTAAGGGGCAATTTACCATGGCCAATCAACCTAACCTGCACATCTTTGGACTGTGGGAAGAATCCGGAACACCCAGAGTAAACCACGCAGACACTGGGGGAACGCGTAAACTCCACACAATGACCTGAGGCCAGAATTGAACCCGGGTCCCTGGCACTTTAAGGCAGCAATGCTAACCACTATGCCACTATAAATTGTCAGTAACCCCATCAGGCTCAATTGATTCTGATAGCCAGAAACATTAGCAGCAGCAGCAGAAACAGAAACAGATTCCAAGCATTCAATGAACCACAATGCCCAAATATTATAACAGGACAGAAATCGTTTTTTTCATTTGAAAAGTTATTTTTTCCTATGAAGCATGTGTTTATAAAACGGATTATGGGATTGGTTGTAGCCCTGAGAGGGTTTTAGGTGCTGAGTGTCAAACTCATTTACCTGTCCAAGTTGGAGACATGGGCCTCATTTACATGTCGCTGGTCAGATTCCTACACTTCTCGAACTCTTAACATAAGTAATACTTCATTTTCCCCATTGCCTCCGCAACTGTCTATGTTCCTTTTTTCCATGGTCCTTTTAGCTGACCAATGAGAGGCAATAGTTTTCTTTGCTGTTCCCACTTTGTTGAGTATTAAATGACTTTAGTTTGTGGAAACAGAAAGGATTGTGGTTGCAGTACATATAAAGTACAGAACGCACAGCAGTATCCCACAAAGATTATTTCAACTGCACCTCCCTCACTCCCCCCCAACCCTCCACCCCATTATCTCTACCAAATTAGAGGTGGAACCCACTGTGTAAAGAGAAGAAGTACTAAATTAAAAGCGTTGGGGAAAATGGCCATTTCCTTTACTATACACTTTATCTATTTCTAGGCAATGTTTTGGGAACATCATCACCTCCAAGTTCCCCATCAAGATACCAACCACGCTGACATGAATGTATATCATCATGCCAACATCACTGACTGGTCAGAATCCTAAAATTCCCGACCTAATACCATCTTGGGAACACCCTGATGCACTATCAATCGAGTTAAGAGTAGTTGTGAGCAAGACAAATAGGCTTTTATTAGCAAGAACTTGGAGCCATCCCTGTCGGTGATCTGGTCTGTACTGAAGCTAGGGGGAGGAGCCATCGCCTTTATACCCGGACCAGGGGGAGGAGGCTTGGGCAGAACCGACAGGGATGTGCCACATATACAGGTAATAATAAATACTAACTAACAGTGGTTAACCACCACAGATAACAGTGGTTTACCACACACCCATCATCACAGCTGCTATGAACATCCTTTGTATTTTCAGGAAGTGGCACTGTACACGGAATTACATCCACGTGCATTTATTTATGTCCTTCATCCTGAGAGCCATCGCTGTGTTTCAAGGACATGCCTCACGCTACCTTTGCAGGACAATTGAAGATGGACAATAATTGAAGCCTTGCTCAAAAAGAAATAATTTTAAAATGTGATGATTGGCTATCACCATGCTGTAAGATACCTGATTCATGAACACAGTACATGCGCTTCTGATAGTTGTTTCATGTACATTTGCTGTTTCATAAACAGAATGATTACCTAAATGCAGCAGTGAACACCAAGACACTTGAATATTGGGATTGTTATGATGCTATGATTGTTTTAGCTTGCTGCTTTGCCTCATGTCAAGCCAGTCCCTAACCTCCATCCTCCATGTATGTTTACTTGTCATTTGTTATCTAATTTTGATACTCCTTCACACTACCCACACTCAGTTCCTCAAATGTTGCTACGAGCATTCACCATTTATATAAAAATATTCAAACAAGAAACCAAAAATGCAAACAGTAATGAATGTTAAAGTTTATCAGAATTCTTCAGAGCTGGTTGACTTTTGAAAGGGGTATAGCAGCTTAATAGGACAGTGGGGCAAGCAATTTGTAATGAAATTCAGTCAGTTAAATAATTTCAAGCCAGGTTTTCGATATCGAGGTGGGTAAGTCAAGTTGGGAAATTTCCCAACTTGTTGGACCCACTTTGATACAAAGTGCCCCGAAATGTTCTGGGGTGGGATGAGGGGGTAGAGGGAGAGTGGGGGCGGGAGAGACTTAGAGTCAGGCCTGCTGACCCCAGAAGCAAATCAGAGGCAGAGGCAGGTCTAATGAGAAGGAGGCCAGAGCAACATAAAGGGCCTCCCTGGGCACAATTCCTGCTGGGAGGGAGGAAGCAGTTTTAATGTTGCTCGTTCATGGGAGGAGATATCTTTCAGCTGTCAGTTGAGCGAGAACTGTAATTGTTGGTCAACTGTTTAGTTACACTGGAAGAGATGGCCCAGCATGGGCCTTCCATGGAAACGATAGGTTTTAGTGGTACTTCTTGATCTTGTCTAATGAACGGCAACACAGCAGGAATTTAATGCTAGCAAAGCTTCACGCCACCCATCCACAGAGATGGCTGCACCTTGGCAGCTTCAGTCGGTCCCAACACTCATCATAACACCTCAAGGGTTAATTGTTAGACTCCATTTGCAGAACCTTTGCCCCTCCACTTAATCGTTCATTAACCGTTGATCTATCGTGCTGTGAGCAATTAAATGTCCCTTGCCCCTTATCATGTATGTTGAGGCATAGTCCCTTAAAGGGAATGGGTCAGGTGACCCTGGGGATGGGGTGATCTGCCTGGGTACCCCCCTGGGAGGGCAGTTGAGGTTTGGAGATTGAAGCGAGGAAGACCTGCAATAGATACCTATGTTCCCCAGTAACATGATCAATGATGATCCTCGCCTGTAAGTGGCTGCTGTAGTAACGTTGATGGTCCCATCTCTGATCACCTCAAGGGAGCCATCTCTTTAATGGGTACCCTTTGTCCCTCAGAGGCCAACTATGAACCTGGGCTGGAAAAGTTGCAGCATGCGTGAATGGCACAGAATGAGAGTCATGGCAGTCACCAGGGAAATGTGCACATTCGAGCAGGAAGGCCTCACACGCAACCTGCATGTTGATGCAGTGGAGTGATTTTCCGTTCACAAATGTCTCCAGCTGTTGAATTGGTCCCCTTGTGGGGAAGTTGATGCGTTCCCCCACCCAAGTACAGAGGGTATCTTGATGGTGTTGATGCAGTGGTGGGTAGCGCATTGATAAATGCCACAGAAGTCCCATCTCAGGTCAACTCAAGGGAGTAAGCAGCTACCTCCTTAATGAGTACCCTTTGTCCCCCAGAGGTCTGGAGCTGGCTGCATAGAAATTGAATGTCACAGTAAACTGGTGTGCAATAGGATGGGCATGGGGATCAGTTGATTGGGCGCGAGACCTTCTTCCACCATGGAAGAGATATTTCTACCCATTCCACTTGAAATTCAAAGCATTTGCCTGCACTGCCTCCCACTCATGTCAAGAAACATCTTCAGAGATGGTACACCTATTGTTGCTTAGGGTAATATATCCTCCTCCTCCCTTGTCCTGACATGCTCTGTGGTGGCTCTGCCAATTTCTGGCCTGGTACCCTGGCTCAGTCACACTTTGCTGCCATTGCCTTTCCTCTATCACCAGTAGCTGGGAAGAATGAACATTGGCTTTGGGGGATTCAGTGACACCATTGAATGTCAGCCTTGAATAAATTCAATAACCTAAGCTCCACTGCTTTCTGGGGAAGAGAATTGCATAGGCTAACAACCCTCTGAGAGAAGAAATGTCTCCTCATATCCATCTTAAATGGGAGAGCTCCTATTCTTAAACTGACTCCTTAGGTTCTAGTTCCCCCACAAGCGGAACCATTCTCTCAGTATCCATCATATCAAGTCCTCTTGGAAGCTTATATGTTTTGATAAGATCACCTCTCATTCTTTTAAACTCCCAATCATTGTGGGCCCAACCTTATCAACCTTTCCTGATTGGATAAGCTCTTCATCCTAGTAATGATTTAAACTCTCCACTAATGTTAAATGAGCAACCAGATTCGTGATTCGCACCTGAGCGAATCATGCTCCGACCCCTTTCCATGACCAAAGAAGATGGTTTTGGCTGGAAATGGGAGCAGGATTTCTGCATCTGGGTCTCCCCCGCCCTACTGTTTTTAAAGATCCGTGGGATTCGTCAACTTTAAAACTGTCTCTCTTTATGCTCAGTTTTAATGTTTTAGCAGCTGAAGTGTTTTATTGATCACAATTTATTTGGTTTAAAAGGCAAATGTTTGTAGTATCTTCTGTTTTAGGGCATCTGAAGATAGATTGGGTCATCTTCTAATTCAATGACTGTTTACTCGAGCTCCGCATTTTAGTGATGCAAGGAGTTTGTGCCTTTATAATCAAAAGATGTGTGAGTTAGGTTGATTGAATCATAGAATCCCATAGTGCAAAAGGAGGCCATTTGGCCCATCGAGCCTGCACCGACAACAATCCCACCCCATCCACTTAACCCCATGTATTTATCCTGCTAGCCCCCCGCCGACATGAAGGGGTAATTTAGCATTGTTAATCCATCTAACCCGCACATCTTTGAGGTGTGGGAGGAGACTGGAGGACCCGGAGGAAACCCACGCAGACACGGGGAGAATGTGCAAACTCCACACAGACAGTCACTCGAGGCCAGAATTAAACCCGGGTCCCTGGCGCTGTGAGGCAGGGACGATGGGAGGCGATGGCCTACTGGTTTTATCACTCGACTATTAATCCAGAAACTCAGCTAATGTTCTGGGGACCCGGGTTCAAATCCCACCACAGCAGGTGATGGAATTTGAATTCAATGAAAAAAATCTGGAATTAAGAATCCACTGATGACCATGAAACCATTGTCAATTGTCGGAAAACCCCATCTAGTTTGATAATGTCCTTTAGGAAAATCTGCTGTCCTTACCTGGTCTGGCCTACATGCGACTCCAGAGCCACAGCAATGTGGTTGACTCTAAACTGTCCTCTGAACAAGGGCAACTAGGGATGGGCAATAAATGCTGGCCAGCCAGCAATGCCCAAGTCCCACGAAGGAATAAAAAAAACATTGTGCCACTATGCCGCCGATTGGACATCCATAAATTGACCCTTAGTGTCAGGGAGATTAGCAGTGTAAATATAGGGATTGGGCCTGGGTGGGATTGTTGTCAGTGCAGGATCGATGGGCCAAATGGCCTCCTTCTGCACTGGTAGGGATTCTGTTCTGTTCTATTCTATTTGACTCTAATCCATGCTGCGTCAGCAGAAGCTATCAGTGACATGATTCCAAAGAGCCTTTAATAAACGGTGACTGAAATGAATAGGTGGGTTGCGGAAGAGGTTGCTGCTACCTGTGTGGTTACACAGCTGAATTTAATACCATCTGTCAGTGGTACACAGTGCCATCTGTCTGTGGTTTGTGTGATTCCATCTGTTATTCCAACAGCTGTTGTTAAGGGCTCTTTGGTAACATCGCAGCGATGGGGCAAGTGTCACTCTGGAATGAATTATATTTACTGGCCACATTACTTACATTTACAATGTGCAGCCTTTCACAAAAGCAGATACATCACTGACACAGCTCCGTTAATTACAGACAGGCTCCTCTGATAGATGTGATCAACGGGAGATATTGGATCAGCAAAGAGTTTTTATATACTAACACACTTTTAATGAATAAACAATGAACTGTGATGGCCAAACCTCAGTAAATTATTAAAATAGTATTTTGCTGACGCCATTATTGAATAGCATGTATCAGAATAATGCTTCCAGCTAATTTGCCTTCAGAAAAGATGACCAAAAACAACGTTCAATCTGTTGCTCCACACTTTACTGGTATAACTTTCATTCCTTCTGGTATATTTTCCCCTATTTTAAAGTTTTAAATATACTTTAGGAATCAATTTTAATTATACATCAATGCGCAAATTATATCGCTTTTAAACACAAGTTCACAGAAAAGTCAAGTGAAGCGGCATGGTTGTTCGCACTGCTGCCTCATAGCACCAGCGACCCGGGTTTGATTTTTGGTTTGGGTCACTGTTTGTGTGGAGTTTTCACGTTTTCCCTGTATCTGTGTGGATTTCTTACGGGTGCTCCGGTTTCCTCCCACAGTCCAAAGATATACCGGTTAGGTTTGATTGGCTATGCTAAATTGCCATTTAGAGTCAGGGGGATTTGCAGGATAAATATGTGAGGTTACAGGGGTGGGGCCTGGGTAGAACTGTTGTCGGTGAGGGCTCGATGGGCCAAATGGCTTCCTCCTGCACTGTTGGGATCCTATATATATCTCTCCAGTCTGTCATGGAATTAATGCTAGATTATATTTGTTTACCAATAGTATTTCATTTTCAACATAAGTTGCAGAGGAATTTTGTCACATAATATGGGCACCAACTGCGAAAAAGATCGGGGGTAACCCATCCACAATCCCAACAGCAGCCCCACAGTGGGAACAGTGTTCAGTGGTTGGAGGCAGAACTTCCATCCCTCTATCAGGGGGAAGTCCCACCTCAGTTGCCAGTCAATTGCCCATCTCAGTTGCTAGCCAATTAGATGGCCAACAGCTCCCCAGCAGTGTGGAGTTGGCAGCCACCATGCCAATGGAGCCCCGACTGACTCACAGGTCAATCTGTGGTCTCAGAGGGGCCCAGTTGGCAGCACTTAGTGAGGGTGAAGCCGAGGAGATTTGAGAGACTAGATTCGAGAGGCTGGGGATGGAGGTGTGGGGGGCATGACCTTGGGGGAGTGCCACTGTTGGGTCCAGGAAGCCCACAAAGGAGGTCCCCTTGCATGTTGCCTGATATCAGCATGGCCTTCCAGGCTCAGTCACTCCCCCACCCCCTCACTCTGCATCCCAAACCTCCATGCAGATGTGTCACTGGCCCTGCAGAATGACGTTCTTAATTAAGCAATTTAATAGGCCCAAGGGCAAGTGGGCCAACTGATGGCTCCCCCATTCCCCATTTAATTGTGGTGAAGGTGGCAGGAAGGTAGATGGTGGGCACAGAGCCCACTGGATTCTACGTTGCCCAGCCTTTAAACCTGCCAGCAGGGTAGTATGTAATCGAACCCTGAATAACAGTATGTCACCAAACTTACATACTGACCATGCAAGGTTGGTGCTGAAATAGGGTGCATCAAAGACGTCACGCAAACTCATGAACAGGCCCAAGGCTGTCACTTTCGACCCTGGAAAGTGTCCAGTCCCCCTCCGATTACCCTAGAAGGGCAAGGTATCTCAAAGGTTTGAGCAATCAGTCAAGCTAGCTGCTCCATGCTGTTGCTATGCAGTAGCAACATGAGAGGTATTCACCACTAACAGGATGTTGCTGTCAAGCCAGAAAGACATCCTGCCTATCACACAAATTAATAATGTGATATCTGAATTTCATTGCCAGTGTGATACCAAGTTGGTAGCCATCCGTCCGAAATACTGGCTGATTGCATCAAACAGCATGTCCCTTTCGTAGTCACAGCAGACGAAGCACACACCATATCTAACCAGCCTGTGCTTGAAAAACTCAAAACTGTGCAACTTTAGCTGTGATTCTGCGATTGGACAACATTTGCTAAATAATCCTCAGTGTGCCAAGAATCACACTGACAACCAATTTAAGATTGTCAGCTGGGTTCGCAGTGAGGCACATTTGTGTGTACTGGAAGCTACATATATTAATACACAGGACACTGGTCTTTTCAGACAGAAAGTACATTGATAAACACTGTGCCTGTTTCGGCTAAACAAAATAATTGACATCTCTTCGCTGGTTCATTCCTCAGGATGATATCTTGACCAATCAATAAAGCTGCCTGGTTTAAATTTCAAACAATGCTTGGAAGTTGACTGTCAGTCACCACAATCTGGTGCCTTCTTCATGGCAATGCCTCTACCAATCAAAGTTCACTTGCCAACTCTTTTCGCATGCTGTCTAAATTTGTTGTTTTCCCTGACATTGATATTCTTGCAAATTGTCTTGGTGAGTCATAGCGGGCAAGGGGGGCAGACCATGCATAGGTCCATTAACCTCGGGCAGGATTTTCCGGTTTTGGGGGCGAACGTGGCCAGAACATCCCACGTAACATCTTTTTTGAGAAATACTCCAGTCATAAAATGTCCTGAGATGGTTCACTGCAACACTGTGGAGCAAAATTTAATACTAAGCCTCATAAGGTGATGGCCAAAGATTCGTTCAAACAGGTAGGAACATCTTAAAGGGGGAAAGAAGTGGAAAGCTTTAGGGAGGGAAATCTAGACTTGAAGACCTCAGCAGCTGAAGGCACAGCTACCAATTGTGGAAGAAAAATTAAATTGGAAATTCTCAAGATGTCACACTTAGTGGAGAATACTGGGGGAGATTATAGAGATAGGGGCCGAAAACCTACCACATCTCCCGCCCCGGAATCGGGGGCGGGCAACGTTCCCAGAACGGAAATCTCCATTGGTCTTGTGCCGGATTTTACAATCTCACCCAAGCAAGGCCGTAAATTCCCACCCAATGAGTTGAGGCCATGGAAAGATTTGAAAGCAAGGCACTGAATTTGACTAATAGGGGCATTGCTTAAACTGGAGTCACTGCAGATCAATGAACACAAGGGTGGTGCTTAAATGGAGCTTGGAGCAGTTAAGGCAGCAGAGTTTTGGATGGTAGTAAGTTTATGAAGGCCAGCCAGGTGTCCATTGAAATGGTCAGTTCCAGAGGTAACAACGGTGTAGGTGAGGTTTCCAACAGTGGATGAGCTGAGGTAGGAGCAGTGTTCAGCGAGATTATGGAGATGGAAATAGGCAGTGGCGATGAAGACATGTGGCCAGAGGCTCATCTCTTTTCCTGCTTCTATTTTGCGAAGCTTGAGTTTACATCAACCTGAGGAATCTGTCAAAACCCATGATAAAAAAATGGTATTGAAATATTCAAAAAGTAAGATTAGATATCTAAGAGTGACAAGATTCCCCCCTCAAATTAAAAATCATTTGATGTATTATTATTCTCTATAAATAATTCAGACTTTAAGAAAAGTAGTGATTATGGAGAAAAGGCGAGAGAATGGAGTTGAGAAATAGATCAGCCATGATTGAATGGCAGAGCGGACTGGATGGGCCGAATGGCCTATGTCTGCTCCTGTATTTTATGATTTTATAAAGTGTTATTATGATAACTACAATCTTCTGAAGTTGTAATCAACTACAAAAAGTAGAACAGCTTATTCCCATGAATAATTTTCAGTTATTGAGCCAAAATTGTTAAATTCCCGACCTAACATCATTGTGGGAATGCAAGCAAGCACTGCAGCGGTTTAAGGAGAAGGAATGCTAGTATCTTCAGAGAGCACTATAGATACAAGAGAAGCTTGCATTAAATCAGAATCACCCAAATCACAGGAATACATTTAAAAAATATATTTGTGTCAACAACATCTGGGATTTCTTATTCATTTTTATCCTTTATGGAGTAGCTCTCTCCTGCAACCATTGAAAGCCAATCCATACCTTCATTACCACAAGGATTGCTTCTGCAAATGACTCCTCACCTCCGTCCTCCATAAACCATGAGTGCAGAATCCTCCTGCCCATGTCATCTCTTGCACAAAGTACAGAAATCCATCCCTATCCTTGCCAGTAACTTCCCATTCTTTCATGTGACCTGTAAAGAACTTTCAAAATCTTTATCCTCATTTATTGAACTTTCTCTTCCCCCTTAAGTCATTTGCATTTTGGTAGATTGAACCAGGGCAGGACTTACTCAGTTAATGGTAGGGCGTTGGGGAGAGTTACAGAACAAAGAGATCAAGGGGCACATGTTCATAGCTCCTTGAAAGTGGAGTCGCAGGTGGACAGAGTGGTGAAGAAGGCATTCGGCATGCTTGGCTTCATCAGTCAGAACATTGAATACAGGAGTTGGGACGTCTTGTTGAAGTTGTACAAGACATTGGTAAGGCCACACTTGGAATACTGTGCAATTCTTGTCACCCTATAGAAAGGATATTATTAAACTAGAAAGAGTGCAGAAAAGATTTACTAAGATGCTACCGGGACTTGATGGATTGAGTTATAAGGAGAGGCTGAATAGACTGGGACTTTTCTCTCTGGAGCGTAGGAGGCTGAGGGGTGACCTTATAGAGATCTATAAAATAATGAGGGGCATAGGCCAGGTAGATAGTCAATATCTTTTCCCAAAGGTAGGGGAGTCTAAAACTAGAGGGTATAGGTTTAAGGTGAGAGGGGAGAGATACAAAAGTGTCCAGAGGGGCAATTTTTTCACACAGAGGGTGGTGAGTGTCTGGAACAAGCTGCCAGAGATAGTAGTAGAGGTGGGTACAATTTTATCTTTTAAAAGACATTTAGATAGTTAATTGGGTACGATGCGTATAGAGGGATAGGGGCCAAATGCGGGCAATTGGGATTAGCTTAGGGGTTTTAAAAAAAAATAAGGGCGGCATGGACAAGTTGGGCTGAAGGGCCTATTTCCATGCTGTAAGCCTCTATGACTCTATGACTCTAAGTCAGCTCTCTCACTTTTATGTTCCGGCCCACAACCATTGTTCTTCTGATCCATGTTCAATGTTTATTCCTTTCATCCTTCATTCCAACAGAAGGAAATCTTCAGTCTTAGTACTTCAGCCTTCGAAAACCCCTCCTCAATCTCTCTGGTTTTCTTACTGCTTTCAAACACCTTCTAAAGATCCTTTTCTTTGCATTCTGTTTGGGTCACGCCTTCGCAATTCCTTCCTTTTCTGCTTGAAGGCTGCCTCTTCCCATATCAAGTATCTTGAGATGCTTTGTACCTAGGTGCAACTGATACCAGCATTCCCTCCTCATTATATTTTCGGCAATTATTGAATGGACTAAAGAGAAAACTAAGTCATTCTTCATCCTTGATATCTAACGTATTCAGGCTGATTCTTCTGGAGCCTTTTTTTTTCGAGAAACCTTGCCCCTAAGCAGTTGACTTGAAGTTTGACTGGCCTACTCTTGTTTCTATGACAGGTATGGTGTATGGAAAGTGTCTGCAACTGTGCAGTGAGCACCTGAATTTGGATGGCCGGGTCACTATTATAGTCTAGTTGCACCCCTCCCCCATGCTGGTTCAGTCCATGTGAGGGTAAAGTGTTTGGAAGCAGACTGAGAAGGTTTCAGTAACTACAATGGTTGCTGCGGATGGGTCTTCTGGTAGCATCTTTGGGTCCAAATCTGAGTGCCCACTGAACGAGCCAAAGGAAAATGAGCTGTAAAAGTTGGAAATGTCTATTTCTGCTGAATGCAGGGGGTGCCATGGTGGCATAGTAGTTACCACTACTGCCTCACAGGGCCAGGAAACTGGGTTCGATTCCTGGCTTGGGTCACTGTCTGTACGGAGTCTGCATGTTCTCCCCGTGTCTGTGTGGGTTTCTTCCAGGTGCTCCGGATTCCTCCCATAGTCCAAAAGACATGCTGGTTAGGTGTATTGGCCATGCTAAATTCTCCCTCAGTGTACCCGAAAGGCGTCGGAGTGTGGCGACTAGTGGATTTTCACAGTAAATTCATTGCAGTGTTAATGTAAGCCTACTTGTGACACTAATTAATAAATAATTGTGAATCATCGGTCTATGTATATTGCATTTTTCAGCCTTGACCTATCCCTGATAAAAAGATCGGATAATTCCACATCTACGTAAGATAGTGGGGAAGAGACAGGGACCCAACATCAATTTGCATATCTTTTCTTTAACTCTGTAAAACTGGATTGCTCACTGTCGAAGCATAATCTCAGTTTCTAAGGAGAAACATCCCCACATTGTTTTTGTCATGGTGTCATCATGCATAACCAAACAAATGTGGTTTTCTCTCTGATCCAATGATGTATTTCTACTTAATTAATTCATATGCTTGAGAAACAAAGGAAAATGTTTGTCAAGTTTTTTTTTTGTGGGGGGAGCGCCTGAAGCTACTTGTGAAGCATATTTTCATTGTTGGCGACTAATAATCTGTTCAAAGAACATCAAAACTTTGACCCAGCATCCAGGGAGAAGGGGAAAAAAAAGTCAGTAAACAGTTTGTGTTTGCAGAATTCAGAATGTAAAATGACAAACAAGACAGTTCCCTTAGGTAGTGGTGTCCTTTGAGGCTGCACAATGTATAGCCTTTTATGTCTTCAGCAGGCTGTAACTACAGCTGCTTTATACCATATTAAATGCACATACATTGTAAACACAATGTAAACGTAGTTTGTCATTGTACATTTACCAGTGCCGCTATCAAAGGCTCGCTTTTGTCTAAAGCTAAGATTTATAGTGTTTCATAATGCAAAGGATCTGCTGTTGGCAAGAATGATGGAATAGATTTATCATTCTTGACAAATTATGCTGCGAGATGTCTTCCCATGACTGCCCACAATAAAAGGGAGTCAAAACCTTCAACAGAATGGTGTCACCTGTGGTTTCCAGTTTATAACCTTTCAACGTCCTGATCAAAATTGAATTTTTAATGCAGGCAGCTTGCACATTGGGAATTAATGTAACTAATAGTTAGGGAGTGAAGGAACCCTGTGACTGTTAAATCAAAACAAGTGGTGTTTTATAAAAAGGCCTTGGCAAATCAATCTAAATGTAATGTTAATAATGCCCTAATCAGGTATTAAAAAGAATAATAGGTTGTCATGCATGAGGGAAAATAGACAATCATGGAATGTTTTCTTTAATTAGCCACGATAAAGTAGAGGAGCTAGCTAGGGACTAGTCTTTAGACAGAAGAAAAATTAAAAAAAGTAGATTGAATACTGAGTGCCTGAAAGGAAATGTGATATAATGAATTTTTGGGATGCTTACTGAGGTGATGGTCGACAGAGTTTCAGAATTAAACTTTCTTTTGCTGTAGTTCTGTGACAGTAAAAGCAATTTGACAGCTCTGGTGACACACAGCAGCAATGCCCGACATCACAGGGCTTTGCTCAGAACTACAAAAGGCAACCAAATGTCTGCAAGTGTAGTGAAATTCTGTTTATACATACTTCTTTGGTTATATTCATCCAGCGTAGGATATAACCCTCCTCATATCTCTTCATGAGGGATTTCTGCCACAAACTGTCATGTTGGCAGTGATGGCTGATTAGGAATCTCTCCCACTCTTACAACCTACCATGGGTGTATTGGAAGGATTTAGCAGATTGATCGTCAACCTGCTTGGCCAAATCATGAAAGCTCTTTCTGCAGCCAACAAGGACTTGAGTGGAGTTTCTGGCTCAAAGGCAAGGGTATTATATCCACCTCCTTATACATAGTTGATCAGAACAAGAAAGAAATATGGCGCAAATAATAAATTAATATTTTGGGACAATGTACGTACAGAGTGTTGATGTTTCCAATTGTAAACAAGAATCTGTTTCCAGAACTATGCAGGGTAATAAAAAAAAGTATTCGCATTAAGACACAATTTTGTTGAGAAAAAAATTGAATTATTGAAGGTACTGTGATTTTGTAATATCTCAGAACACAAACATTTTTCCACAGCTTGATAAACTGTGGGAGGGATTTTCCGGCCATGCTTGCCCCAAAGCCAGAAATTCCCACCTGAGATCGATGGACCTTTGCATGGTCCGCCCCCACCTGCAATGATTCCCTTGGTGGGAGGGATGGGAAAATTCTGCCCTTTGAGTCAGCCATAGCTCAGTGGTGCACCCTCATCTGTAGATCAGATGATTGTGAGTTCAGGGACATGAACACAAAATATAGGTCAGCGCTCCTGTGGAGGCATATGGGAACACTGCATTGTTTTAAAGTTCTGCCTCTTGGATGGGATGTTAGACTGAGGAAATGCCTGTCCTCTGTGTTGTGGCGCTATTTCAAAGAAGGATCGGAGAGTTACTACTCATGTCCTGGCCAATTTTCTTCCCTCATTATCACATTGCTGTTTGTGGGTCCTTGCCTTTTGTAAATTGAAGTGCATCTCCCTTGTTACAACAGTGACTACACATCAAAAAGTCTGAATTGACTGAAGGGTGCTTTGGGATGTTCTGAAGTCATGAATAGTTGAATGCAAGTCTTTCTTATTTTTTCATATGCTGGGAATTTACAGCTCTGGCCCCACATCTTAACTGGAAATGCATCTCAAACCCTCTTCTGGGCAATGTGGTTTCCATCATACAAAAATTTAACACTGCAGGTACTAGAATTCTGAAAACTCTGGAAATACTCAACAGGTCCAGCAGCATCTGTGGAGGGAAAAACAGAGTTAACTTTTTAGGTCAATGACCTTTTCATCAGACCTGAAAAAAGGTTAGCGATATGGCAGGTGTACAATGTACCTGTTTCCAGTCCTAAAGAAAGGTCACAATGTGTGGGGGTATGGGTACACACAGTAAGAAGTTTAACAACACCAGGTTAAAGTCCAACAGGTTTATTTGGTAGCAAAAGCCACAAGCTTTTGGAGCCTTAAGCTCCTTCTTCAGGTACGGGTACAGGCAGGGGAATGGCAGTAAGTCATGATGCCCATTTGGAGACCTGGTGCAGACATGACGGGCAAAATGGCTTCCTTCTGCGCTGTAACATTCTGTGATTCATTAACCTGAAAGGTTGACTCTGTTCAATGCTCCATAGAAGCTGCAAGATCTGCTGAGTATTTCCTACATTTTCTGTCTTGGTTTCTGCCATAGTTTCTGCCACATAGCGAGTACTTGTGTTCAATGGAAGTGATAAGAGTAGTAAAGGCAGTCACTGGAGCATCCTGTGGTCCACGTGGAAAACGTTACAGATTCATGTGGCAAAGGCCTGAGCTCATACTCTGTGATGGATTAATGTATGTGTTATTTTTGAAAAAAAATAGGGGAGGGGAGAACAGATAACTTGCAAAAAGGCCATTTGGTGTTCCCTGTAAATAGAGAATTAGTATAAAGAGAAAGGTAAATATCATTCGTTTTGTACTGTAGGCTTTCCTCGAATTGGAAATGTATTGCGACTGGCTAATAGCTTAAATTAGAAGTGATATCCTGCGGATGCTGGAATCTGAAACAAAAACAAAAAATGCTGGAAAATCTCAGCAGGTCTAACAGCATCTGTGGAGAGAGAACGCAGCCAATTGCCGGTACTTTACGACCTCGCTCGGGCAAGGCTCGTAAAATCCCACCCAAGGCCAACGGAGAATTTCGTTCTGCGAGCCTCCCCCATCCCGATTCTGGAGTGGGTGAGGCGGTAAAATTCTGGCCAATGCTTCAAGTCAGGACAATCCTTCGTTAAGCTCTGACCAAGGGTCATCCAGACTCAAAACGTTAGCTCTATCCTCTCTCCACAGGTGCTGTCAGAGCTGCTGAGATTTTCCAGCATTTTCTATTTTTGCTGCAGCTTAAGTTAGAAATTTATCTCTTTAGTTTTAGCCGGATCCATATGGAATCAAGTGCAATATTCTGCTACCCCATCTATTCTTCTTTCTTTCCCCCATTTGAAAATTATTTTTCCTTTCCTTTTTATATTATTAAACTTGTTCAGCTCCCAGCGTGAAAACATCCACTGCTATTTCAACCATTTGCAATCCTAGAACAACCCAGAGAACGCCACCCTATCCCTGACCTAAGACGGCTAAATAAATTTATCCAGAAGGATTGGATCAGGGTGATTTATTTGATTACTGCGAGCGGATCTCCTTGTGACTGGTTAGCATTAGTAAATTTGACCAAGATGTTGCAACACATGGCCACCCATCTGCATCAGTTTCTTTTAAAGAATTGCCATAGGTAATGGTTTGTTTTTACTCATCAAAAAGTGTTTCCTCAGTCCAAGGTCTTTTCCAAGGATATTCACAACATTACTGACATCCGTAATGGTTATTAACTTAAGAGTACAGCACTGATTCAATATGTATCAATATTATAATTCAATGGTTGCCTTTGAATACTACTTATTCTAGTTGCAAATCTCGGCATTTTGTTCGAGTTTTGCAATTTTAACCTCATCTGATGTACACATCCATCGTTCTGTAAACTTCAGTTTAGTGTATGATGCGTGATTGATTCACACGGGAGGCTAGGACGTACCCGGGAATAAAGGCTTTTATTCACAACAAGATTGGAGCACACTACTTAACAATACTATCCCAGACTAAGGGCTACTAGGAAGTAGCAGTGACCTTTATACTCCTGTAAGAAGGCGGAGCCGAACGGAGTGTACCACATAAACAATAATAACAGGTGGAACACCCAAACCCTAACCCCAACAGTAACAAGAGTAACATATGTACAAGTACCCATAGTGGTAACCATCTATGGTTCACCATAGTGTACACGTAAATCATTCACAATTTGCATTTAATTCAATAATAAAATTTCACAACTGCTATTGTATGCTATTATTGATTAAGCTACATGTAAATACAGTAATATTTATAAAATCATACAGCACACAAAAGGCCATTTGGCCCATCAAGCCTCTTTGAACAAATTGCCAATTAGTTCTACTCCACTGCTATTTTCCCTTAGCCCTCAGCCCTGCAATCTTTTCCTGTTCAGTGTTGTTTTCGGTCAATACTGCATCCCGTTTCCTTTAAAGGAACACTGTAGCAAACAGATAATACAATAAACTTGAAAGAGAGTGCCTTTATTAGCAGAATGTCAGCAATTTCAACACAAAATGTCAGGTTATTTTTCTGCTGTGGTTTAAGGACAGGAAAAAAAAACAATCATATTGTATCGTAGAAGCGGACTGCATACCTCACCCTGCCATTCACTTCAAACAGAGAAAGACCGATAGCGTATGTGCTGGTGGGGTCTGTTTGATTTAATGGTTCATCAAGCTTGAGTGGGTGAGTGACTGCAAACTCTGCACCACTAATCATGAAGAGCAGGCCCACAAATCACCTGTCGACAACCTTGTTCTACCTTGTTGCAGGTGATTTCCTCTCTGTCTATTACTTCTGCTAAGAGACGCGAGCAAATTAAATACGGACCTTGTCAGTGGCTGAACAACCTAGCACTTTATCAGAGCAGCCTAGGAATAGCAATAAATCATTTCAGGTTTAATCTATTGTTATTGATGAATGTACAATTATTTGTCATCTAATATGTTGTAAATGATGACCAAAGAAATAGATCAACTTTTCTCTTTCAAGGACAGCAATGATGGATTGCTTCCTTAAGCTGTTATTACACATATAATGTACTGCTCTGAAATGATGGCACAGTGAGTTTTTTTTTTAATCATTCCATTGTAATCGACTTAGGCTGAAATAGAGGTATAGAGTACAAATCATAATTCAAGTCCTCCTTTAGAACTTTGTCAGGGAAGACAGTTGAAAATGTTTTTTTCTAACACACAAGAAAACCTTGTATTTTATCAGTTAGGATTGCTGTCCTTCGGGATTTCATGGCTGAAAAATAGTCCAGGCATGTTTTTCTGTAGTGAACTATATTGATTGCATAGAGACATTCGCCCAGATTGAATTGTGGCAAATACTCTTTCTCTTTTACCTTCATCTAATCTCTGATAATGACGTTGAGATGCCCCCGTAGCTTTTTAGTCATGGGAAAGTTATTTAACTGGCCCCGAAAATTAACCACTAAAGTCGTCCCTAATTCAATTAAGGTTTGTTGAGTAAATCCCTAAATACATTTTTAGAGGGTTTTACATTTTACATTTTTACATTTTCACCATGAAAATGTGGGCCCCAAGGGCTGGGAGGCGGTTTTGTGGTCAGGAGACCAGGGAGAATGCATTTTCCACAAACCCTGCTGAATTCACCTGTCTGTGCTTTTAGCTCTGGAATTCCCTCTCTAAACATTTCCACCTCCCTCTCTCCCTTCAAGTCTCTGCCTACCACTTTGACCAACATTTTTTCCACGTGTCCAAACTCTACCATTGGTCATAATAGATTCAAAATTCATGCTTAATATGGAATCACTTCACAAAGGTACGTAGGTCAAATTAGAGGATTTCATTGGTTCTACATGTAGAGGAGTCTCTTCCTGAGAGAGAGCACAGTATGTATATGCTATCGTGAATAGTAAAGCACTGGGTCATTTTGAGGAATGTTCAGTCTCTACCATGTGTCACAGCACCAGGGACCCAGGTTCAATTCCAGCCTTGGGTGACTGTTTGTGCGGAGTTTGCACGTTCTCCCCATGTCTGTGTGGGTTTCCTCTGGTGCTCCGGTTTCCTCCCACACACCAGAGATGTGTGGGTTTGGTTGATTGGCCAAGCTAAATTGTCCCTTAGTGTCAGGGGGAATCAACAGGGTAAACTGAGACCAACAGGAGTTATGGGGATAGGGCCTGGGTGGGATTGTTGTCGGTGGAGGCTCAATGGGCCGAATAGCCTTCTTCTGCACTGTAGGGATTCTATGATTCTATGAATCTCTCTTTATGCCACTCAGTGTCAATCATTTCTGAGAATGCTCCTGCTAAAACTCTTTCAACCATTCTTATTAAAAAGGATATTATATAAATCCAAGTTGTTATTGTAAGGCACTTTGGAAGTGTTGAGGTCATGAAAGGTGCTATATAAATACAAGTTCTTTCTTCAACAACATATTCATGAAGTGCAACAAGTATCCATGAAAAATATGAAGTACAACATTGGATTTTCTTAATTTCCTGATTAATTATGTTCTACCCTCTTACTTTAGATCTCCTTATGCTGTGGCCATCAAGGAACATAGAAAGCTAATCTGTTCCCCGATTGCTGCAATTTTCACGTTGACCAGTCAGTAACAGATAATCAACTCATCACCACAACTCACTATATGCTTCCCCCAGCCTTCTGCGAGTGTCCTGTAATTCTACAGCCTACTGTCACTGACTACCCATATATGGCTTTGCTCACATCAACTACTGTACCACAATAACATTACAGAGGAGCAGGTGGGGAGAATAAAGTAACCTTTTGTAAAAGCATGGTATGTTGAAAGTGAAGCTAAGGTGTCGCAAGAATGAGAGAAAGTTGCAAAAAATACCAATGGTAGAGTTTGTTGCTTAAAATAGATACTTTTGTGCCGAGATTGATCAGAATTGATACTGAGATGCCATGGGTGAAATTTTCCTGTCCTGCCTGCCACAGGAGTTGTAACGGGCAGGACACGGACGACGCAAAGGTCCATTGATCTCAGGCAGGATTTTCCAGTCTTGGGGCGAAGGTGGCCAGAAAATCCTGTCCCTAGAGTTCTGACTGAGCATTCCTTAAAATGACACAGTGCTTTACCATTTATGATGGCATATGCATACTGTCCTCTCCCTCACCAAAATACTTCTCTACATGTTGACACAATGAAGTCCTCTTGTTTGACTCACATATCGTCACAAATTGATTCCAATTTTCAATCTATTATCGCAGATTGATTTTGACTGCCCAAAGTTGTATTTCTTCCAAGCTTTAATCATCATCTTCCATGAGGAGATGTTCCCTATAATGTTTTATTCTCTCACAGGATGTGGGCAGTGCTGGCTGGGCTAACATCTATTGCCCATCCCAAATTGCCCTTGAGAAGGTGGGGGTGAGCTGCCTTCTTGAACCACTGTGGTTCATGTTGTGTGGCTACACCCATAGTGCTTTTAGTGAGGGAGTTCCGAGATTTTGACACAGCAACAATGATGGGAAAGCAAAATAGTTCCAAGTCAGAATGGTATGTGGCTTGGAGGGTAACTTGCAGGTAATGATATTTCCATGCATCTGTTTCCTTTGTCCTTCTAGGTGATAGAGGCCGCAGGTTTGGAAGGTGCAGTTGAAGGAGCTTTGATGAGTTGCTGCAAATGTGGAACTGAAGTCTTTTGCTGTGGATTTGGAGTCTTTTCAATTAATTGGTAACAAAGTGTTTCATCGGTTAGTGAGTCAAATTTATATATATGAGCCAATTGATGCAACGCTGCAAGATATTGTTAATGGGCTCATGATTTTCCTTGCATCTCTGGCCAGCACAGTGGTTAGTACTGCTACCTCACAGCACCAGGGGCCCGGGTTCAATTCCCGGCTTGGCTCACTGTCTGTGTGGAGTTTGCACATTCTCCCCGTGTCTACGTGGGTTTCCTCTGGGTGCTCCGATTTCCTCCCACAGTCTAAAGATGTAGGTTAGGGGATTGGTGGTGTAAATGCATGGAGTTACAGGAACAGGGCCTGGGTAAGATGCTCTGTTGGAGACCCGATGGGCCGAATGGCCTCCTTTTGCACTGTAGAGAATGTATAGCATTCAATCATCACACTTTTGTTTGGCTTGAAGTATTTTTCGAGAACACTTATTGCCCATATTCGACATGTCTTCTGTAAACTACTCACACATTCGCTGACATTCAGCTCCAAGGCAATGTATGCATAATGACCTCTCACAGATCACATCCGAATTGTCCAGCCACATGGTGTACAAGTCGGTCTTGAACCCTGAAATCCATCGATCCCACAGCATGGGTGGATCTCCCAGTGAAGTACGAAAGGGTGCTGGAGCTAGTAAATTTAAATTTTTCCCCTTCACTCTTGTTGCCATTTTGTTGTATATTTTGTAATTCAGAGCTGTGCAGAGATGATCTAAGTTTCTATGTGTGTGACAGGTTTTACTCTCAGTTCTTTTAAATGCCCGCTCCATGCTTATAGATCTCTCACGCTTCCGGCAACTTCTAGCAGCTAGTTCCTAGCTTTGCTTACAGGATTTATCTGTGAGTCCACACCCAGGCTTAATTAATCAAGCATACTGAGCATCAGTAGTAACCAAACATAATCAAAGACAGAACGATTGAACCACACCTCAATCATCCCCTGTCAGAGCAGTGCACAGCAAATTGCGCAATGCTTTTAATGTTATTTGCAGCAAGTTGCAATGATCCTGTAGAGTAAAGGCCATGGTGACCTTGACAATCACACACAGTGGTGCACATAGCCTGCTGCAGGGACTGATGCATCTCAGTGACAAACTCCTTGTTGAAGACCAAACACCTCACCCAGCATTGTTCCTCGGTAAAACTGGAGAGGTGCTCTCTGAAGTCCCGTTATGAGCATGGTATCCTGCGCAGTCCCACCACCCACCCAATTCCCCCACCTCCCAGTTCCTCATGTCTTCTTTGTTGCTCCCCTTCCACCATCTGCCAGAAGGCAGACCTACCAGAGCATCTGCCACTAAAGTAAATGCTTTGAAAAGCAGTCCAGCGCCAGCAGAAAGCTCTTCCCAGCACTCAGAATCCATTAAAAAAATCAAAATTATTCTGGAGGTTAACTAGTGGCCTGAGGACAGGCCAGAAGCTAATAACATGGAGGGATGAATTCCTTACCCACATTCCTGGGAATCCTAGCTGACTGTTAGTGCAATTAGTTGCTGGTGGGTTTATCATGTGGCAAATTAAGCAACAGCACAGAGCAATTTCACAAGGATCCCCTGCCTAGGACACTTTTATAAATATGAACATCCAGTATCCACCCTGGACACCTATAGAGGAGCCTGATTCACACGGTGGACCCACAGGACAGGTCAGCATCATTTTGGGCTCTTGATTACCTGTTGCATGCCTGAAAAAATGGCATGGCGCAATCAAATCTCTAGATCATCCACACCATGTTAGGACCCACGGTATATAAATCAAAGCTTTGATAACGTAAATAAAGAATAAATTCATTTGAGTGGAAAAATGCAATGTTGCAGCAAACTATGGCAACAATAAGTGTTAATAAATCTCAGTTCTGTTTAGATTTTGTGCTGGTCGTTTATGAGCTGCTGGGCATGCCTGACTCATCAGCACCCTCTTTCTGTGAATCATTTCCTTTAGTTTCACCGCCACTATATTCCCTCAAAGAGTTTTTTAAACTGCTTTCTACAGCAGGGCAAATACAGCGCCAAATTATAAAATGAGATTTAGTATTAAAGTCAATAATTAACTTTACAGGGGGTATTTTTGAAAGAACTCCTCAGAGGCTGGTGTCCCTTCACCAGATTCCCTTTATTTACAAACTTATCTCCACTCCTAAGAGTGGTACAAAGGTACCACAGGTACAAAGTCAGAATCTGGAGTGTCAGTAGCCCTGACGCTCCTGAATATATATATACAGGTGAGATTCTCTGATGCAATCATTACCTCAATCGGGGAGCTCATACTCGAAGAGGCCCACCTCATGGGCCTCATTGAGGTCAATAAAATTTCAAAGTCAATTGGGCTGAATTACCTCGGCCAATCAGCAGAGCCATTGCAGCAACATGGACCCAAGTATGCTGAGTCTTTTCACTCAGTTGGCAAATTCCAGTCGACCTTGTCAGAGGGGATAGGGCTTGGGGTGCTGACAGGAACTCCTTATATTGAGGCTTGCGGTAGGGTGAAAGAGAGGTGGAGAGGGGGCGGGAGCAGAATCTGCAGAGCACTGACAGGCAAGAAGCCCACATTACGGTGGCACAGGTGGTTAGCACTGCTGCCTCACATCGCCAGGGACCCGGGCTCAATTCCCCACTTGGGTGACTGCGTGGCGTTTGCACATTCTCCCCGTGTCTGCATGGGTTTCCTCAGGGTGCTCGGGTTTCCTCCCACAGTCCAAACGATGTACTGATTAGGTGCATTGGCCGTGCTAAATTCTCCCTCAGTGTACCCGAACAGGCGCTAGAATGTGGCGACTAGGGGATTTTCACAATAACTTCATTGCAATATTAATGTGAGCTGACTTGTGACACTAATAAATAAACTTAAACTTAATTTAAGATTGCATTATTGGGGCCAATATTCTTTCAACTGCCTTATACGCATTGAAAAACAAAAATATGCAATTGGAACCATACACACAGCATTAGTAACAGGCCATAATGCCAACCCATTGCATCAGTAAGACTTAACAACCAGTCATGAGAAACTGCTGAAATGTTTTATTGCAACTGTTGCCTGGGACTTTCTACAGGTGTGTAAGTACCCCTCGTGCACTATTTGTGCCTCCAATCCTAGTTCTGTCCCAGTTTAAATCTGCACAGTACCATAACAAAAGAGTTAATAGGTTTTTGTGCCCAGCATACAAGCTGATGAAAGCTTCTTCACATATATTTTAGCTGTAACTTTTATTACAGCTGTAATTAAACAAAATGTTCATTTCATGGGAATTTGAACATTTCCCTATTTCAGATGTCCATTGTCCACATCAAGCGTGCACATATCAGAAATATCATAAATGAAACACAAAAATAAAAGCTCAAAGGATTTGCCCCACATTTTACAAACAATCAATTCTAAAGACTCAACAGTATTCAATGGATGATCTGTGTGGAGTTTGCACGTTCCCCCCGTGTCTGCGTTTGTTTCCTCCGGGTGTTCCGGTTTCCTCCACAATCCTAAAATGTGCAGGTTAGGTGAATTGACTCTGCTAAATTGCCCCTTAGTCTCCCAATATGAGTAGGTTAGGTGGATTAGCCATGGTAAATGTGCAGGGCTACGGGGATGCGGTAAGGGGGTTGGGGATGCGGTTGGGAGGGTGGATGTGGGGTTGGGCCTGGGTAAGATGCTCTTTTAGAGAGTTGGTGCAGACTCATTGTAGGGATTCTATGGTTCTATGGCAACTTGCATTGATCAATGGGCATCTTTTGAGTTAAAGACATGCTCGTGTGTAAAGGCCGAAGTTACATTCACACAGGACTCAGACCATTAGAGGGGAAGAGGAATAAAAGAAGAAAATGCTGGAGATACTTGACAGGTCTGGAAGCATCTGGAGAGTGAGGAT
Organism: Mustelus asterias; assembly: GCF_964213995.1. Classification (NCBI taxonomy): domain Eukaryota; kingdom Metazoa; phylum Chordata; class Chondrichthyes; order Carcharhiniformes; family Triakidae; genus Mustelus; species Mustelus asterias. The sequence goes on along the minus strand of NC_135814.1, from coordinate 22,951,945 downwards.
CAAGTTGATAGCCTTTGATCAGAGCTGGGAATAATTAGAGATATAATAGCTTTGAAGCAAGCGAAAGGGGAGAAGGTAGAAAAGGGGAAGGGACAGGAGAGATTGAATGACAAAGCAGTTGGTGGTGCAAAGCTAAAGGAAGTGGTAATGGGGCAAGTGATGGAACAAAAGATGTAGCTAAAGGAGGTGTGAATGGCAGAATGGTGAGCAGCTGCCATTCAAAAGCCATAGCAAGAGAAAAATGAGAGTTGAACTGAAATCAGAGAAATAAATAAAAACACAATGTCGGGAGTAGAGTTTACAGTTTTAAATTATTAAACTTAATGTCAAGTCTGGAAGGCTGCAAAGTTCCTAGTCTAAAGATGAGTTGACTGTTCCTTGAGATTGCATTGAGCATCAATGAAACATTGCAGAAGGCCAAGGATGCCAGCATGGGAGCAAGATGGAGAATTAAAATAATGGACAACTGAAGGCTTGGGGTCATGCTTGCAGACTGAACAGAGCTTTTCCTCAATGTGGTCACCATATCGGCTATTGTTCTCCCCAGTGTAGAAACATAGAAACATAGAAAAACTACAGCACAAACAGGCCCTTCGGCTCACAAGTTGTGCCGAACACATCCCTACCTTCTAGACCTACCTATAACCCTCCATCCTATTACGCTCCATGTACTCATCTAGGAGTCTCTTAAAAGACCCTATTGAGTTCGCCTCCATCACCACTGACGGCAGCCGATTCCACTCGCCCACCACCCTCTGTGTGAAAAACTTACCCCTAACATCTCCCCTGTACCTACCCCCCAGCACCCTAAACCTGTGTCGTCTTGTAGCAGACATTTCCACCCTGGGAAAAAGCCTTTGAGAGTCCACCCGATCTATGCCTCTCAACATCTAATACACCTCTATTAGGTCTCCTCTCATCCTTCGTCTCTCCAAGGAGAAAAGACCGAGCTCCCTCAGCCTATCCTCATAAGGCATGCCACTCAATCCAGGCAACATCCTTGGAAATTGCCCCTGCACCCTTTCAATCTTTTCCACATCCTTCCTATAGTGAGGCGACCAGAACTGAGCACAGTACTCCAAGTGGGGTCTGACGAGGGTCTTGTAGAACAGACTGTATTTTGAGCAGTGGATACAGTACACTATAGTGAAAGACACACACTTAAATCACAGTTTTACCTGGAAGGAGTGTTTTGGGGCCTTGGAAGGTGAGGAGAAAGACAGTAAAAGGGCACATGTTGAATTTCTTGCACTTATTGTGGAAAGAAAGGTGTCACAGGGATCACTGCTGGGGCCTCAATTATTTACAATTTATATCCCGGGTGAGGAGACTGAGAGCATGGAGTCATGGAGGAATTGTAAAGAAGATACAATACAGAACTGATGAAAGGTTATAGACCTGAGAGGATCACTCAATTCTGTTCTCCGCAAGTGCTCCCAGCCTTGCTGATTGCTTCCAGCATTTTCCATTTATTTCAGATTTTCAGCATCTGCTGCAGTTTACTTTTGAACTGGCCATATTTTAAAACTGGGGTGAAACATGAACAAGCCCCTTTGGGAACCCAGAACCCAGTGACAATTTGGAAACTTGTGCTTAAACACAACTGCACTCCATTGTACAATGTGTAAAGCATGCTACAGATGTTCAAACGATCGCCTCCTCCCCAGATTTCAGGATACGGGCAGTGCCTCAGATACCATATTATCTGTTGCTGTTCCCTGCACCTTGATTACTAGTACAACACAAATAATATGCTCCAATCCAAATCAAATGTCTCATTACGCCCCTTGGGCGGCATGGTGGCACAGTGGTTAGCACTGCTGCCTCACAGCGCCGGGGACCTGCGTTCGATTCTCGGCTTGGGTCACTGTCCGTGTGGAGTTTGCACATTCTCCCCATGTCTGCGTGAGTTTCCTCGGGGTGCTCTGATTTCCTCCCACGGTCTGAAAGACATATTGTTAGGTGCATTGACCCGAACAGGCGCCGGGCTGTGGTGACTCGGGGAATTTCACAATAGCTTCATTGCAGTGTTAATGGAAACCTTACTTGTGACTAATAAATCAACTTTAACTTGTAAACACAATTCTGAAGTTTGACGGAATGCTGCTCGTTGTGTTGGCTCTGTTACCCTCAATACTCCACATTCTTACTTATGCCCAACCCCACAGTTTTGACTGAGTTGTTCAAATTGTTCAGGTGAAGTTCTTTGAAATATGTTCCTATGGTCAGAAATAGGAATGGCCCTTGTTTATTTGACATTACTAAAAAGCAAAACAATGTAAGATAATGCCATACTGAAGGAAAGTGTGTACTAACATAAACAGTGTTACTCTTGAATTAATCCAGCCTCCCACAGCGGCTATGGTTCATGACTGAACATCGGGTCACACTGGCATGAACAGCGACATGATTTATAGTGTTGCACTGATGGTGTGGCAATTCTAGATTGTTCCGAAAAGGGAAGGAAAGCAATGAAGAGAGATACTTTACAAGATTACATTTTACATCCGATGCCTTCGAAAAGCTGCCCATTTTCAATTTGTGGTCTGAGACATTGGAGGGCAATTGAATATAGCAAGCTTTACTTAACAATAGGATTTCCTCGCTCAGGATTGACACCACCTCCCCTCACCTCCCCCATCCCCACCCACTCATCTCTCACAGGGAAAGGCTATAAGACCAGCACTTTGAGAAATTTCCGTAACTTCAATGCGAGACTGGCAAAAAATTCCAAGAAAGCCCTGTTAGCAGCCAAAAACAGCCTTTTGTGTTGTTTCCCTAAAGATTCTACAGGCTCCTACCAGAGTTAAAGTAAGAGACTGATGGAATGCCTGCATAATTCCAGTCCCTATAAATTTCGAGGCCATATTATTAAAATAAAATCCAAAATATCGGCATCTACTACATGGACCAGTAAAATTGCACTAATGTTAAACACACAAACTGAACTCACAATTGTCAAAGTTAACAGCAGCATTTAAATTGTTCTTTAATGGTCTGAAGTCCTATTTTCAAAACTACTGTGCTTTGCAACATTTCTTTCCACATGTTCTCTAGTACGTGGACTTCTTCAGAAACTCAAAGCAAGCAAGTCCATTCAAATGATTGGAAAAAATCTTTGATCCTTTCTGAAAACATTTGGAGTACGGTTTCTGCACTGAGATGTTTTTGTAAACCTTCCGTGATCAGGCATTACCAGTTTACAGTTTTCTGGTCTTGCCATTAACACTGTGGAGAAGAAAGTATTTGGGTTTTTTTTTTCAAATGAAATCATCAACACAGAAGTTAACTATGTTTTGCTTTAGTAGAAGCCATACTTGTGGCACCTGTTGTTCCTAGCACTGTTAGGAAAATAAAGGTGGTTTTAAATAATTTATATTTCTATGAGTAAACATTAGAAATAAGGTATAGCTATGAGTGGCTTTAATTTAATGTTTCTGTGGCTAGAAAGAACCTATAGTTAGGTTCATGCTGGACAAAAGTGTGTGTATGTGTGGGAGTTGGTTAAGTTCCAACAATGTTTCTACTGTGTTTAGAGAGGCTTACAACATGTCAAATAAATAGTAGCAGGGGCATTACTTAGTAACAGGAGGCCCACTTCCCAGAGGGGAGAGCATTTCTTTATTCTTTAATTTTAATTGGAAGCTAGGGCTGTTGAAGACAGATCATCAAGGAGTGAGCAGCTCTCAACTCTGCCTGGAGAAGCTGGACAGGACAAGAAAGCTGCAAGGATGCAAGATCCTAAGCAATAAGATACAGCCCAGATAACGAGGGAACTGGGAGAGGAAGAAATTTTCAGACAGCTGAAGTCAAGTGAACATAGACTGAGGTATTGTTCAGAAGAATTCAAGGAAGAGTGAACAAATTGCTCTGAGTTAAAGAGACAACTGCATTCACTAGATTTAAAGTGGGGAGCAAACCTTGGAGGGAGCTAAAACATTTAATATAATTTCAATAAGAATATGCGAATTGAGAGTTAAAGCAATTGTGACTGTTTGGACAGCAGTCAAGACACAGAAATCCAAAAGGGGTTGGTGTAAAACCCTGGACCGGATTCTCTGGTAGAAGTGGAGCAGAAGCTCTGTTCAAAAGAATCAATTAGAAAATCTGGACTGGATTTTGGAAATGCAACCTCCTAATGGAAAGCATTATTATGAGAGAAGGACTGTTTTATGAAGAAAGATTGAAGAAGCTGGGCCTGTATTCTCTACAGTTTCGAAGAATGAGAGTGATCTCACTGAAGCTTACAAAATTCTTACAAGGTAGATGTGGATCAGATATTTCCTCTAGTTGGTGATTCCAGAACCAGAGGACACAGTCTCAGAATAAGGGGAAGGTCATTTCAACGGAGATGAGGAGGAATTCCTTCACTGACGTTGTGGTGAACCTTTGGAATTCTCTACCCCAAAGGGCCATGGAAGCTCAATCATTGAGTATGTTAAAGACAGAAATCAATACACTTCTGGATACTAATTCCGTCAAGAAATATGAGGATAGTGGGGAAAAATGTTGTAGAGGTAGATGATCAGCCATGATCTGTTTGAATGGCGGAGCAGGCTTGATGGCCCGAATGGCCTACTCCTGCTATTTCCTGTGTGTGTGGCAGCAGTGCAATCTCATACTGATTGTTACAGGAACATAGAGACAACCTGATAATTAGCTCACTCTTGGCAAAGAACAACCATAAAGCACAAATATTGGGAAACCAGGTTCCCACCCCAGAAATGGTCCCACCGTTCCAACAAGGTCTAAGGTGGAAAGATTCTGGTCATTATCATTAGTATAAAAGATGGAACGGTATTGGATTCCATAAAAAAAGGCTGAAGGTTGACCAAAAAGTAGCTTTTAAAATTATGACAAAGTATGCACAGAGAAAATGTTTGTGGCGAACTCTGAAACTCGGTCATATAGATAAGGCAGCCACTAATAATTCCAATAAGGAATTCGAGGAGAAACTTCTTTACCCATTAGAGTATTTAGAATGTCAAATGTGTTACCACAGAGAGTAGTTAAAGTGAGGAGTGTAGATGAATTTAAGAGGAAACCATTTGAGTACAGGAAGAAGGAAGGAACAGAAGGATACACTGATAGAGTTCCATGAAGAAAGTTTGAAGGAGGGCTTATGTGGGCCATAAGCTAAATACTATGTACGTAATTTTATTGACTATTTCTTTGCAATCCCAATATAAGATGATGTTCACTGAACAAGTTTTAAAAGGTCTATTTCAGGGCACTTATAACCAAACTTATTACAATTACAGAAAACTGAAGTCTTGTGGACTCTATAAATCTGAAATAAAGACAGAAAGATTCTGGAAACATTCAGCAGATCTGGTGTCATCTGTGCAGAGAACCAGAGTTAAAGTTTCAGGTCGATGACCTTTTGTCATAGAGGAGAAATTGGTGGCGAATGTACGGTGACAATACTTTGGGTCTTTAGAATGTTTCATTGGAGGAAACTGCAACATATGCAGAACTGGATGCCAGATAAGCAGGGTATAACAAAATGTCTGCACCTCTCAGTTGCCATTCAGTAAAGGAAACATAAGTCCTGCTTCTTCTTAAACACACTTTATTTTCTGATACAACTCCACATACACATCCAGCAACCAGGGACACCTGTAACCCCTTTATATATCCTGGTGAGTACTATTAAGCAATTAACATACAAATAAGGTCTAAAGTGGGAGGTTGCAGTTAACCCATTCCTAACACACAAAGGCAGTTAAGAGATTGATAGTGATGGTAGGGAAGTCGTGCTAATTCTTGTTAATATATATGTGAAAGCTGATATTGCCATTGTGTAGATGGGAAGTAGGATGGGGCCCAGAATGGGATCCTTGGAGAATTCCAGAAATAATAATGTGGGAACAGGAAGAGAAGGTTGGAAGTGATTGGATAGTAAGAGGGGAACCAGGCAAGGATGGTTTCACTTAGCTGGGTAAAGGAGGATGGCATAGTCAACCATGCCAAAGTCTGCAAAGAGATTGCGAAGAATGAGGAGGGATTCTACACTAAAGTGACAATGACGTGATATGTGACTTTGATAAGGGCTGTTTCAATCTTGATGTGGAGATGCCAGCGTTGGACTGGGGGGGACACAGTAAGAAGTCTCACAATACCATGTTAAAGTTCAACATGTTTATTTGGTATCACAAGCTTTTGGAGCACTGCTCCTTCATCAGGTGAGTCACCTGATGAAGGAGCAGTGTTCTGAAAGCTTGTGATACCAGATAAACCTGTTGGACTTTAACCTAGTGTTGTGAGACTTCTTACAGTTTCAATGTTGTCATCCCAGTGTCGGTGAATTTGGAGCTTTAATTTCTATTTTAACATTTTAATCCCTGGCACCCCATACTATGAATGAATGAGCCTTATGAAGTAGTTGGCTTACAGTCCCCCAGTTGTAATGTTAGAAGTATATTGCTCTACTGTATTCTTCTGCTGACTCAAAAAACATAAAGGGCCATTAGCAGAAAGATGTCAGCAGACATGGAGCAACAGAAAAGCTCTGCTCAACACCCATTCTGAAGAAATAGAAGGTCCAGTGGTGGACACCACTCCTTCCTCTCTGGATCTTCAACCTTTCCTTTTTCAGACCTTTGCCCTTTTTAATACATTCATATCTGGTTCCTTGGTAGTGGTGGGATACTTGATGGTGAGCATCTTGTGGGGACACTTGTAATGAGTTCTGCTCTCAGGAAATGTCAAGATCAGGATCAAGAAGCTCTGTTGTGGTCCTCCTTGAGCAGAAGCAAGGTATCAATCAGCAAGGAATTGGAGTCAGGGGTTATGGGGAAAAGGCAGGAGAATGGGAATGAGAAAAATATCAGCCATGATTGAATGGCAGAGCAGACTCGATGGGCCGAGTGGCCTAATTCTGCTCCTATGTCTTGTGGTCTTATGGAATCCAATCCTATATTTTTAAAAATTTACGGCAACTTGAATCAAATCATTAACAAAACTCCGTCAACACCCTCCAGAAGGGACATTATTTCTTCATAATTCCCAGCCAAGTGAATGGAAACATACATTCTATTGTATGTGAGCAGACTAAAACCCATTACCAGTTTCTATGAATTTATATGGCAAGTTACAATCTCTATAGAGACCGATAACTTCAAAAAAGAGATTCGCACTTCCAGTTATTAACTGAAAGAATGACCCATATCTTTCTTTTGTCGAGTGGTAGCTTCAAGTGACCATCCCCAGGTGCTTTCCTCAGTTTGTGAAGAGTTTCTTAAATCCACAAACAGCAGTAAAGGCTGTTCTGACGATCCTTCTTCCCCAGCCATGCCAGTGCAAATCTCACTGAATGCTTAGAAGGCTGCAAATACATCTATTCAATTAGAGACCATCTCCCTCCCATAACCAACTGTGGTAACTCACAAGGTTTCCCTCTGCTCGGGAAGCCTGTAACTTGATCTCAAAAATGGCTTCCTGTGCCTACTTCCTCATGGCAATGTGAAACACCATAACCTTGTCTCTAGGTAGAAATGCCAATTGGCTATTTTTGATCCCAACTCCCCTTTATCTTAGAAGTAAATGGACTGTTTACAGCACAATTGCTTACAACCCAATACCAACAGCGCCTTTGCGGAGGGACTCAAAATCTACTTCTTGTAAACTCAGAGACTGGTGTCATTGTCTCCAAGTGTAAATGCCTTGTACCTTCTTCCCGGTAAAACGATTTAAGCCTTCTTTTGCTCTCGAACAATAAAACCACCCAGGCCTACTGTCAGGCAGACTGTGGGATAGGTCACATGAATCTTTCATTTCATCCCCATGACAGCCCCAAAAACATAAAACTCTTATAAACCTGACAATTGTAATAGGCATTCAGCTTTTTCCATTTGAGATATGAAATCGATCTGACACCTTAAAAAAACAACAAAAATTAGGTTTAATTACACATTCAATTTAAAGTATCCACTGCCAAAATAGCATTGGCGTGAGCCAGATTCAGCAATTAGTTACAGATGGTTAAGCAAGCAAAATCATCTCAAGTCTATAGCTACGAGGAATTGTGCTACAGATGAACTAGATGAGAGTTGATTATCAGATTACAACACGGACACTTCTGTTTAATAACTTTGGACTGTTATGGGGTTAAAAAAAACACAATAGTACAAGTTTCTTTCATTAAGAATTCTGACAAAAGATCATTGACCTGAAATGTTGGGGGCGATTCTCTCAAAAAAATTCTAAATGTCGGATTCGTGTAAAAACTGGAGTAAATCCCGTTAGTTTTTTCAGCATGAGTTTCAAAATGAATCTCCCACACTCTGTGCACTGCAAAACGCACCAACGTAAATCTCGCAAAAATCAGTGAGTGGGGCCTATTCCTGCTGGAGAGACTGGCAGCATAGCGCTGAGTGAATCATTGCTCATGCGCCGATCTGTCAGTGCCAAGATCAGCACATGCGCCGACGTCGCGACCTCAATCACTGGCCAGCCCTGTGACCCCCACAACACTGGCCCTCCATCCTGCTATGGCCCGATCACTGCCCCCCCCGAACATGTGCGGGCCAGCCTCGACCCCCCCATGGCCCGCCTTGATTTACCCCCCAACACCCGCATCAATGATTCCCGTGACCCCGCTGCAGCCCTCCCCCTCCCCTCCCCTCCCCCGTGCGGGTTAGGTGGATTGGCCATGCTAAATCATCCCTCAGTGTCAGGGAGATTAGATAGGGTAAATGCATGGGGTTATGGGGATAGGGTCTGGGTGGGATTGTTGACGGTGCAGACTCAATGGGCCGAATGTCCTCCTTCTGCACTGTAGGATTCTATGATTCTATAATGCCATGTCCCAATCACTGGCCTGCCTCCCTCTGTTCACAATCCCTCTGCAGAGTGGCAGTGGGGCACCCCACCGCCACCGATTGCACCCAGGGGCCCCATCCCCATTAGGCCACGGCCCCTTGGTGCTGCCCAATGCCCAGGGCAGTGCCAGAATGCTCCCTGCGCATTGCCACTTTGCCCCTTGGGCAGTGCCAGGTGTCCACACTGGCACTGTCATGCTGGCAATGCCCAGGGGCAACCCCCTCCCCAGCATCTGACCATCTGGAGGGCCCCCTTTCCAGCAGGGTTGGACTACCAGCTCCCCGGTAGTAGGGAGCTATAGTAAACCCCGCTGGAATGAACTACTCCTGGCAGGGGGGGGGGTGAAGACGCTAGCAGACCCAGAGACTTCATTCCCGATTCTAATTCTAATTTACATAATTTATACAGCTCCGCAGCAGAAATCGGAGTGGAGTGGTGTTGGAAATCCGGCTGCTGGAAACTCGCGGAGGCCGTGGCGGCCAGTGGGGAGCCTACGAAGCGACCTCCGTTTCAGTCTCCCAGCCCGCTGTGCGATAAAAGCAGCACAGCAGGATGGAAGGATCGCCCCCCCCTGTTAACTCCAGAAAAGCTGTTTGTCCTGCTGGGAATTTCCAGAATATTCTGTTTTTATTTCAGATTTCCAGCATCCGTAGTATTTTATTTTTATTTTCTGTTATTCGGTTCAATCTATTTCACTTCATGACTTGCGCTTTGAATCTTTCAATATTGTTCATAATCACATTTGAACCTGGGGTGAACCTTGGGCCACATATCAGGGCCATCACTAAAATCATCAATGTTCCCCTGCCCATAACATTGCACGACGTTTCCCTGCCTTAGCTCATCCGCTGTTGAACTCTCATCCTTTGTTATCTGTCAGTTTAACTATCCCAACGTACTCCTGGCTGGTTTCCCACATTTTAGCCTCCTTAAATGGGAACCCCATGCTCACTGACCCACACAGTCTCCTGATCGAGCAATGCCTAAATTTTAAAATTCTCTTCCTTGTTTTCAAATCCTTCTATCCCTCCCTATCCCTGTGATCTCTCCAAGCCCCATAAACCTCAGAGGTACCTATGGTTCCTCCAATTCTGGCCTCTTGAGCCTTCTTAATTTTAGTTGCTCTGGCACTGATGGCTGTGCCTTCAGCTGTCAAGGACGTAAGTTCTGAATTCCCTCCATACATCTCTCTGCCTCACTATCTCCGTTTCCTCCTTTAAGATTCTCCTTGAAACCTACCTCTTACAGAATCATAGAATCCTACTGTGCAGAAGGAGGCCATTTGACCCATCAAAACTGCATCGACTACAATCCCACCTATGCTCTATCGCCCTAACCCCATGCATTTATCCTAGTTAGTCCACCTGACATAAAGGGAAATTTAGCATGACCTGTCCATCTAACCTGCGCAGCTTTGGACTGTGGGAGGAAACCAAAGCACCCGGAGGAAACCAATGCAGACACGGGGAGAACGTGACTCAAAAGCCGGGTTTCGAACCCGGGTCCCTGGCGCTGTGAGGCAGCCATGCTATCCACTGTGCCACCATGCCGCCCCTATAGTCAAGAATTTTGCAAAACTGACCACCTGAACACCTGACCCCTGCTCCCCCCCCCCCCCCCCCCCCCCCCCCCCCCCCGCCAATCCGACCCATTTATCTTCTAAAATCGTCTTTTTCATGGTTTCTGAAAGTGGTTGGACCTTGAAATGTACCCGCTTGACAGCAGGGTGGGAGCAGGGGGTGTTGGTCTCTTCCTTACTTCCGGATCTGCAGCCCTCTACTGTAGGCCTCAGAGGAGTATGCTGCCCACACATTCCCCACCTGGCCTAAGTCGGAAGGTTGGGTGGGAAAGGATCAGCTGGATGTCCAGGTTGGTAACTCGGAGTAGAGTGGCAATCCGACTTTGATTGCGACTCCACAGAAGTTCGAGCCCACTGAGTTCCTTTGGAATTCTGGCGGAAGCCCAACTGAATTCTTTCCTCATTATTTACATTGCTGTGGCCTGTAAAAACTAAATTGAGTGGCTGATTTACTGAGCCAGGACCCTGTACCCACAATGCACCCATACATTGGCAGTCGCCCCTCCCAAAAGGCTACCATTGATGAGGAGAGCCAACATCGGATTAGCTGTGCCTGTTCAGTCTTCTACAAACTACCATGGCTGTTTGACAACAAAGATCGAAGAGTTAACAAGACTCTTACTATACAGAGCAGATACCATCACAATGCTCCTGAATAGCAGCGAGATCTGGATTGTGTATTAGTGGCATGTTAGAGCATGATAGAAATTCCATCAGCAATGCCTCTGGATTCAGTAGAAGGAACGTTGAATAAACAATTGTGTCCTTCCTAAAGTCAGGTCCACAAGGCTTCGGACAAACTCCAGCAAAACCAACTTTGAAATATTGGCCACTGTCAGTGTATGGCTGAAAGTCATCCTGATCTCCCTCATTCTGATCATTCTGACCTTTCTCCTCAGCTTTCTACTTTCCCATTACTTTCCTACCTGATCCCCATACTGCCTAATTCCCTTATTATCTGAAAATCTGCACCCAGTATCAAATCAGACACTCGATGATCCGGGTGCAATTTCTAAAGGCTGCCCATGAACACAGCTAGCAAACCAGGAAACAATCTTCACCCAGGTGCCCCCCATAGCAGCCTCCGGTACTACCCGTGCGTCAAGCTGGCATTACCTTGGAATTATCAGGGCATTACCCGGGCACTACCCTGGCATCAAGCTGGCATCACCCAGGCACTACCCTGGCACTAACCTACCCACTGAGCACTGCAGTCACCTCTGATCTCCCCTGGACATATTGCTGGGCAGGTGCACGTCTTCGGAGTCCAGTCATACCGTTCTGACATCCCACTGCCATGGATGGACTTTTTGTTCGGGCATATGGGCCGGATAATTATATGTTAATTTATTATAATGAGGCTTCTGATGTTGAATTTTGGGAAATGCTGATAGGGGGAGGGGATAATCACTTCCTGGTTTAACATCATCGTGAATGGTGATTTTGGCCTTCTCGCTCTATTTTCCGCTCCCGTCATCGAACCTGCCTGACACAAATGACAGCGGAAAGTCCTAGTTATGGTATCATTTCCTCTTAAACAACAACCATCTGGTCTCCACTATACCCTTGAATAAAAGAATATATTTCTATCCATGTTTCACATGCGCGGTGGCACAATGGTTAGCACTGCTGCTTCACAGCACCAGGGACCTGGGTTCGATTCCCAGCTTGGGTCACTGTCTGTGTGGAGCCTGCACGTTCTCCCCATGTCTGCGTGGGTTTCCTCCGGGTGCTCTGGTTTCCTCCCACAGTCTGAAGGATGTGTTGGTTAGGTGGATTGGCCATGCTAAATTCTCCCTCAGTGTACCCAAGCAGGCGCCGGATTGTGGTGTCTCGGGGATTTTCACAATGACTTCATTGCACTGTTAATGCAAACCTACTTGTGACAAATAAATAAACTTTAACTTTACATGCAGAAGTGATTTTGTTTTAAAGAACCATTCTAAGCACCGTTGTGCATGAGGTGCTTTATTGCTTTCTAATGTTATCCAATTAGACTGCAAGTAAATCTTTAGATTTTGGAAATCAGCTAGTTTGTGAGTTGTGACTGTGATAATTAATCAGAATTTAGGATATGACTGCTTCTCAAGTTGAGAATGTACGTATTACGGGGAAATCACGTGACAGATAATACAAAGCAATGTCCTAAACTAAATCTTGAGAAATGTAGGATATAACTTATAGTCAAATGTGATAAATTTCCCATCAAATGTTCTTATTAGCAAATATAATTACATTTTATTCATTGCCATAAGGTTGGGGCTGGAGTAGATTAAAAGCTTTAAGGCCAATATAGATCAAGTGCATAAATTCAGAAACCACCAACCAATGACTTCTTTTTATTGTCGTTTAATTTGCAAGTGCAACTATCGAAAGATTACTATTTAAAGATAGGACAATGGAAGCAATTTTTCAGCAGATTTAACCACATGGCAACATTACTTTTTCAGGTCATTCGAAGGATATTATCAATAAAAAAAAGGAATATCCTGTGGTCCAATGCTTTGTTTTGCTCCAGTGTTTCACAATAATGATGTATGATACGTATGGCAATTTTTTTCCTTAAGTCCTGTCATGCAAGAGAAAGACATAGATGATGATTGATGATCAGTAGTTATTTGCTATTTAATAAAACAATCACTGAGGATGAATTAGTCACACAACAACATTATTCCTCCGCGGTAAAAGCGAAAGCCTTCCTGGCCTGTGCCATGATTCGCTTTTCTCCCTTATTCCCTCTCACACGGCACCAATCTCTCTCAGTTACTTGCTTCAGAAATGGAGTTCGGTGAATCCAAACTGGGCCGGTTCTGTCATGGCCGCCTGATATTCTAGCCTGGTGACAAAAATATCGCTGAAAGGAAGCTCAACGTCTTCAAAGATAGATTGCCACCGTCCCAGTCGAGTGGATAAAACAGCCACTGGAAAAGGCCTTTGCAATGCACAAAGACAAGAAGTGAGAGTGCAGTAGGGCACAGGCTACACATAACTTAGGCTGCTACTTTGCTTCAAATTTTATCACTTTTATTGTTGGGGAGAAAAGAAACAAAATGTAAAATAAAATGCAGTTAGCGGCAGTGCTGACTTTGGGAATTGCTGAATGCTGCGATGATACTGTACCTTTAAGAAATGAATGTTTCTTGTAAGGGTGTTGCGCTATTCAAACACGAGGCTTGAAGCTCAGTAAATGAAAGGCTTTTATTTACTGTAATGAAGCTACCAGAACTTATATACACTATCCCAGACTGAAGGGGTCCCGGCCAGAGCAGGGACTCTTATACCTCTCCCAGGAGGCGGAGCCCGACTGGGATGTGCCACAACACTACAGTACAAAGGTGTAACAACCCCACCCTAACCCCAACAGCAACAATAGCACAACCCAACAGTAACATATGTACATCCTTGTAGTACTGGCCAGCCCCTGGCTCAGCACTATCCAGTGGGAACCAACGATGGTTCACCACAAAGGGTATGTTTGAAAGTTAGCTCTGTTTTATACGGTGCCAATTTGTCTGGGCAGCAGGCAGTTCAAATGTTGAGAATGCAGGATAATGACTGATTTTAATTAGGGATGTGTTTGTTTACACAGAGTTGATACATTTTTGTTTATTTACGTTTCTCATGGGATTTTAGAGTAATGTTTTTTGACACTTTATTTGGTGCACCTTTTTGGCATTGTGGACTGTACTGTATATTTAGAACTAAAAATAATTGATCCTGGAGGGTCACAGCTATTTGAAATGCTGACGGAACACCGAGACAGATCTCGAGTTTTTTTTTCATTGAGATTTTAATCTCAGATGCTGATTTATAAATTAAAGCTTCATGGACATGCAGTAATCATGTTGGAAGAGCATTCTATATTCATTTGAGGACTCAATGGTGTTTAGAAGGATGAGGGGGTTCTCGTTGAAACTTACGGCATGCTGAAAGGCCTGGATAGAGTGAATGTGGAGAAGATGTTTCCATTAATGGGAGAGACTATTATCCAAGGGCACAGCCTCAGAGTAAAGAAATGACCCTTTAGAACCGAGATGAGAAGGATTTTCTTCAGCAAAAGGGTGGTGAATCTATGGAATTCATTGCCACAGAAGGCTATGGAAGCCAAGTCATTGAGTGTATTTAAGACAGAGATAGATAAGTTCTTGATTGGTAAGGAGATCAAAGGTTATAGGAAGAGGCAGGAGAATGGGGTTTAGAAATTTATCAGCCATGATTGAATGGTGGAGCAGACTCGATGGGCCAAATGGCCTCATTCTGCTCCTATATCTTCTCTTATGGTCTTATACATTCGAAAGAGCAATCTGGCTCAATATCACACCTGACCAGTAACAGAATTGAGGCTATGCTCATTTACCTGTTTTAAAGAACAGAATATGTCTTTTCTTAGGACAAATACAGTTGAACGAACATTATAAAAATAAAACATGCATACCAAATTTCAGTGTAAGGGTCATGCCCAAAAATAATAAAAATGAAAACAAGCATAGGGTTGAATTTTAATATACAGAGGGGTGTGGGGTTTGGGAGTAATTAGTGAAAACCAGGGAACTTGACAATGCATCAGAAAACCGGCTCCAACCCACTGACTTCTGTGTTTAACTGCAGCATGTTAGGCTGCATGCAAGCAATCCCCTTGGGAGAGGCAGGTTGTCAATTTCAATATGTTAATTGGTCAATTACAGCAACATTAACAGGGCTTTTGGAATTTAACTCTTGGTTCGCGGGTTTCCCTGGCTTCCTGCAAGTCATGATGTGGACAACTACATTGTCAGTGACGCTACGACAATGGATGAATGAACACAATCACCAGGCAAGACTGTTCTCTTCCTGTTGGGGAGCACTTCAGCGGTTACGGGCATTCAGCCTCTGATCTCCGGGTAAGCGTTCTCCAAGGCGGCCTTCACGACACACGACAGCAAAGAATCACCGAGCAGAGACTGATAGCCCGGTTCCGCACACATGATGGCGGCTTCAACCGGGATATTGGGTTCATGTCACGCTATCTGTAACCCCCACAACTTGCCTGGATGTGCAAAATCTCACTAGCTGTCCTGTCTGGAGACAATACACATCTCTTTAACCTATGCTTAATGCTCCCTCCACTCACATTGTCGGTACCTTTAAGACTTGATTAGCTTTAAAGACTCACATTCCAATCATTATTCATGTAAATTGAGTTTGTGTCTTTGTGCCCTGTTTGTGATCAGAACTCCCACCCACCTGACGAAGGAACAGCCTATTCCGAAAGCTAGTGGCTTTTGCTACCAAATAAACCTGTTGGACTTTAACCAGGTGTTGTTAGACTTCTTCCTGCAAGTCACCAGTGAAAGCAAGGCAAGAACATAGTGTCAACTGAGAGGGGCTAAAGACATAGAAGGGAACTGTGACAATAAGTACAAAAACCTCACAGCTGCTTTCTTACTTGCTTGCGGGAAAGGCTTTGTTCACAGTCCTTGTGCTGAGAGGTTACTTTGACAACACTAGAGGTTTGTGCATATCCACTGTCCACTTCGGACCTCTGATCAGTCAGATCAGATTAGGGTGCCGCTTATACAGTTTTTCTTTGGAATTGAGATAAGAAGGAAGATTCACATCCGCAGGAGCACTAGGAGCTCAAGAATCTGTGCAGACCTGCAACTCCACAGGCAAGAGGAAATCAGCAGCGAGGTGAACCTTGTAGGAAATCATGCCCACCACACATGGCCTACCGACATGCTGACACCCAGGGGCGCGAACAAATGAGGCCAATGAGGACACAGTGTAAACCACATAACCACCAGATGTGCCATTGAGCAAACCATTGACATGCTGAAGATGTACTTTAAGGTGCCTGGGTGGATTTTTCAACTAAGCACCTGCCAGGGTCTCCAGGATGGTCGTGGTGTCCAGTGCTCATCAACAGAGTTTGGCTCTGCAGAAGTAGGCACAAAGCACTGAAGTCACTCAGCTGATTCCAGAGATTGTCCAGAGGAGGTTCACAAGAATGATCCCAGGAAAGAAGGGTTTGTCATATGAGGAGCGGTTGAGGAGTCTGGGCCTATACTTGATGGAGTTTGGAAGGATGAGGGGGGATCTAATTGAAACTTACAGATTGCTGAGAGGCCTAGATAGAGTGGAAAGGAGAGGATGCTTCCACTAGTGGAAGAGACTAGAACTCGAGGGCACAACCTCAGAATGAAGGGACGCTCCTTTAAAACTGAGATGAGGAGGAATTTCTTTAGCCAGAGGGTGGTGAATCTGTGGAACTTATTGCCACAGAGGGCTGTGAAGGCCAGGTCATTGAGTGTCTTTAAGACAGAGATAGATGGGTTCTTGATCAATAAGGGGATCAAGGGTTACGGGGAGAAAGCAGGAGAATGGAGAATCATATCAGCCATGAATGAATGACAGAGCAGACTTGATGGGTCGAATTACCTAATTCTGCTCCTAATATCTTATAGCCTTATGGATTCCAAGGAAGAGGAGGAGAAAGATGTGGCTAATGCAGTAACTCACAGGATATCCAGGGTGCCCTCACTATTGTGAGGTTTACTTAGGTTTCACCAATCTACACAATCGAGGAGAGGGGATGGCCTAGTGGTATTATCACTAGACTATTAATTCAGAAACTCTGCTCATGTTCTGGGGACCCGGGTTTGAATCCCGTCATGGCAGATGATGGAATTTGAATTCAATTTTAAAAGCCCTGGAATTAAGAATCTACTGATGACGATGAAACCATTTGTCGATTGTCGGAAAAACCCATCTGGTTCACTAATGTCCTTTTGGGAAGAAAATCTGCCGTCCTTACCTGGTCTGGCCGACATGTGACTCCAGAGCCACAGCAATGTGGTTGACTCTCAACCGCCCCCAAGGGCAACTCGGGATGGGCAATAAATGCTGGCCAGCTCGCGATGCCCATGTTCCACGAATGAATTAAAAAAAACAATCTGACAGCCACACTCACAAGCGACTGGCCCCATTCTCCCTGCCCACGTGCCCCCCTACATCCCCCCAACCCATTCGCCTAACACAAAGCAGTCCTGCAAACAACTGAGCATCCGTTTTATGACCCCCCCATACCAAATTGTTCAATGTCAATTCATGTTTTACCACCCAGACCAGTGAAACAGTCATTTTGCTCAGCAGCAACCAAAAAATAGACAAAACAGGAAAGCGGTGGAAAGAAATAACATTTACATGATCAAATATGAACAAATTCTTACAAATCTAATATTGTATATTAATATCATGCCCACCTGCATATCCTTATGCAACTACAAATCCTTACACTTCCATGGCCTGGCACTTCTACACAGTGCAACTTCTGTAGTTTCAGCAGAGGTAAAGGCTGCTCAGATCCCTCCTGACTGCTGAGATATTCTTCACCAATGTCCTCTGGAGCCTGGCGGCCTACCCCACTCACATCCCTTGCTGGAGCCTGCCATCCAGACCCCAGCAAAATTTCCCTTCACTTACCCTGGTGTCCTGCTCCAACAATTACCTCCATTGAGGATTGCCTGTAGTCCCAGCATGGCTACCACTCCTGCCTGGCATTGCTGGGATGATAGAGCTGCCAGCCGTCTCTTTGGCTGGCAACTCGCTGAGATAGAACTTCCCATTCCTGAGGGACAGAAATCACTCTGCCAGCCTATGAATGGCCAATTGTCAGCTAAATGACAGCGGGGCGGCCATTCTTTCATGGGTAGCCTCCCCCCAGCTGCCACTTTAATGAGGGGCGCAGGGACCATAGCACCCCGTAAAATCCAAACCAAGGAGATGTTTAGTGGACTGAAAGTTTTTTCAATGGAAGTATGAATGGCTGTGCTTGACTGACAGTTTTATGAAGTTGGAAGAGGGTCAGTTTTTTTTTCAAAGGAAATTTAGAATTGGTGATTTTCATTTAAGTTCATGAACATTTCAAAGTTTTGAGTATTATACATGCCTCATTGGTTCTGTACCTGGTGGGTACTGGGAGAGTGCTTCAAAGACTAAGCATGTATCTGGACATTAAATCAACATGAAAATGAAATTACAAACATTAATATCTAACTCTACATACTGTGGAATGCAAAATAGAACTTTATCCACTGGATAAAATACTCTAATGCAACTCAACCCTTACATTATGTTGGTTAATTTAGTGGTCTCTTGCTGTTTAAGAACAGAGCTCTTTAATCAATCACTGAATTTTTTAAATTTAACTTTTCAAATAGTATCTAATTAGGACAATTGAAGTAGGCAACAGCTTTTATGCTTATCTCCTAAAACATTCCTGATGCAAAGCAGGCTTCCTCCAAGGATCACTAACAGACTTACCTGGCATGGCTTGCACAGCCTTCAGGAAACCACCTGCCTCCATGGAGATAGCAACCTGAGGGAAAATTGTATTTACAGTCGGGATTGAAATAATGAACCTACACACATCCACTGTGTTTGTTCAGTGTCAGGAAGGGAAAATTCAACCCAATCTCAAAAATATATCTGCAGCCATGAGCAATTAGTGATAAATGCTGGGTGAACCAGTAGAGCTCCGTCCTCTGAATGAATAAAAATGCGCACGGAAGCAAAGCAAAATAAACTGGACTATATATTCCCACCTTCTCTTGGTGTCTTCTTTCTTGAAAGGGAATTGCATTTTCCAACCTCCTGTCCTATTACACAATTCCATTTTCAATGACTTTTGAAAAAAGCTCTTCCCCAGTCTCTCTCAGTTGGAATGGAATTTCCACACTGTGGACAGTAAATATTAACAGGATCAAGTTCAGTCACAAAAGCCTCCTCCCTGCATGGGTCGATACCCTATCCACACTTTGTGTTTAGATCAGGTGTAGACAATTATTTGGACTGGAGGGGCGCATAGCAAGTTTGTTTGGTATTTATTGCTTGAAGAACCCTCTCTGTTATTTCCACAGTTTAGGAAATAGACACGTATTAACATGCTAACGAACACAACATGGGTTTACAAAGAACAAAAAAAAGAACAAAGAAAATTACAGCACAGGAACAGGCCCTTCGGCCCTCCAAGCCTGCACCGACCATGCTGCCCTTCCAGGGACCATATCCCTCTATCCCCATCCTATTCATGTATTTGTCAAGACGCCCCTTAAAAGTCATTATCGTATCTGTATCGTATTGGAGTTTACCCCAAACCTAGCTGAGCCATTGGTATTATTATGTCATTATTAAAATTGTTAAACTGGTTAATTGATAACTGCTTTAACATCTTGTAAACCAAAAGAAAACTTTGAACAATTAAAACTTTCATTTTAACAATTGCAGATAAGAGATAAATCACATACTAACAATCAAACTTCCACTATAAAATATTTGAAGAGAATATCATAAATACTTGCTGCCAGCTCAATTCAAATATTTCATGGACTGGTAACTGGTAAAGAACCTAACTATGCTATGTTCACTGACATTTTAAAACTCCTCAGTTCGATCTGTTACAGTACTCAAAGTCAACAGGAATCAGGAAGCAATGAGGGGACTATTTATGTTGTAAATCTTCGAGCTATTCTCAGCATTCATTCATGTGCGCTCAGCTCCTCTCACATGGCAACTGCATTCTGTTTCTACTTCGCAAAAAGCTGCCTTCAAGTTGCCACTCATTTCCTTGGATCATTTCCTGCGGTCACTCATTATAGATCACTCAACTCCGTACAGATAAAAACAGATCATCTCATTTCTTTCCCCTCTCAAAGACTCCGATTCTCAGCACTTGTACCTAAATAATTGTTATAATACAACAATGCAGTTTGAGGGTTGGATGAAAAGCATCCAGTGGGTTGATGTAGAATCATAGAATCCCTACAGTGCAGAAGGAGGCCATTTGACCCATCAAGTCTGCACCGACCACAATCCCCCACCCAAGCCCTATTCCCTTCACCCCACATATTTATCCTGCTAATCCCCTGACACGCAGGTCAATTTAGCATGGCCAATCAACCTAACCTGCACATCTTTAGACTGTGGGAGCAAACCGGAGCACCTGGAGGAAACCCACGCAAACACGAGGAGAATGTGCAAACACAGACAGTGACCCGAGGCTGGAATTGAACCAGAGTCCCTGGCGCTATGAGGCACCGGTGCTAACCACTATGCCACCTGTGGCCTGCAGGATGCAGTTTAGATTTATGCATGAAGAAACTTTGGTAAAATTTGGGGTGGGAGTTTGGGGTAATGTGGAATTGTACCTCAGATAGAGTCAGTGCCGAGAACCTTTCGAGGGAGAACAGAGAAAAAGGGAAGCAAATTTGGGGGAAAATGTAACATTTTTGCAGCTTCTTCTTTCACCGCTGATCAAAGGTACGTGGAGTATGAATGACCCTTTCCATATCCTATGTAGGTCTGTATGATATATAAGTGTGAGCAAATAGCTTTTTTTTAAAAAAAGCATGCCAGAAATATGCATGGTGCAAAGAATGTCAGGACTGTAATGTGACATTGCAACAATTGTCCACTTCCGGGCTAGATCTCTGTGGCAGTGTAAGCGAAGCAGAGCTTGTTCCTGAAGGGAAGGTAAGTGGAGCCATGTGGTGGGAATCAACTTCATCCGTGTAAACAAAGCTTAAGTGCTGAGGGAGTACTGGCACACATTTGCTACCAGGGAGAACTGATTATTTCGGCATGCCAGATGCACACTGCTGGCACACTGTCACTCTCTATGAAAGATTAAAATGTGTAGCAGGTGTTTGGATCTTATGCTGCACTGAATGTCATTGAGCAGGCACAGATCTGCGCACTGCTGAGAATAAGTGGTTTGTTGATTACAAATACAGAAATGTGAGACTATATTTTAAAGAATGACAAACATTAAAAGCCGTTGAATATTTATTTCCCTTCGCTTAGAGAAAAAAAAAACCTGTGCTCACATTTTTACTGTGGTTTTGTCTCTGGTGCCAAATGCCACACTGAAAGGGTCGGCAAACTGTTTATGCTCCAGCTCCCTGCCAATGTCTTTCTGTAACAAGCTGACAGAATATGTACAAGTAGTCAGGGGTGATTCACTTACCAATTTCCCCTTCTTCACCGAGGGAAATGTCGCTTTCCCCAGTGGGACAACCAAGCCTGGAATCTTGTTGTCAGCTGCTAACTCAGGTCACACTACCACACTGCTGTTGATTTATATTCATTTTCAAAAGTGACCTGGTCCAGATTCTGTACTCCTGTATTTCATAACTTCTACAGATTCATATTTCACTTGACAGTTTTCAGTTATCAAGTAATTATTATAATCTAATTTCATATAAAAATCTTGGCTATTAGATTGAACTTTAGTCTATTTATTAATGTGTATCAATGCAGAAGGCTTCTCACAAGTAACCACATTTCAAATGCAATCTACCTTCAAGCTTTTCGAGATTCGCTTTCACAGATCACAGAGTGAAGAGGATGGTTGAACAACCCTTTTTAATCCTTATATTCCTGTGGTTTATATTGTTATGGGATTATTTTTGAACAATTCTGATTTCATGTCTCCTGCCTGACGTTCCATTTGTTCTTGCCAGTGGTGAACACTGCCATCTTTGTTCTGGCTGGCAACTGCCGGTGGCAATTATAGCGCAGGCAGGGAGAACCATTGAGTTTAGCTTTCCCCTTATAACTTCCCTCTTTGAACAACCTCTTGGTTGATCAGTCCCTTCTACTATCTCCTTTGTCTCAGGTTCTGAATTTGTCTGGATTTGTCTTTGTCATGCACCTTGGGCATTTTTTTACTTTGAAGGTTTTACAGTGGCACAGTGGTTAACACTGCTTCCTTCACTGCTCCAGGGACCCTGGATCAATTCCTGGCTTGGGTCGCTGTCTGTACGGAGTTTGCACGTTCTCCTCATGTCTATGTGTGTTTCCCCTGAGTGCTCCAGTTTGCTCCCACGGTTCAAATGACATGCTGGTTAGTACCCAAACAGGCGCCGAAGTGTGGCGACTAGAGATTTTCACAATAACTTCATTGCAGTGTTAATGTAGTCCTACTTGTGACACGAATAAATAAACTTAGATATGAGTTTCTTTTAATACAAAACAGGGAATAGTGATCGCAATAGGCAATAACACACTAGTTGGAATATTCTCTCAATTTAGTAAAATTTAAAAAAAATTAGAGGGTTTAACGTGAGAGGGGAGAGACACAAAAGGGTCCAGGGGGGCAATTGTTTCACAAAGATGGTGGCGAGTGTCCGGAACAAGCTACCAGAGGTAGTAGTAGAGGTGGGTACAATTTTGTCTTTTAAAAAGCATTTAGATAGTTACATGGGTAAGATTGGTATGGAGGGATATGGGCCAAATGTTGGCAATTGGGATTAGCTTAATGATAAAAACTGAGTGGCATGGACAATATGGGCAGAAGGGCCTGTTTCCATGCTGTAAACCTTTATGATTCTATGATTTTATGTTGGACCACTTCTTAAGAGTTTGAAGTTGTGCTGATCTGACCAACCAGCTATATCGTGGGCAAGTTCATGAGGAAATGTAACTCGGGGAGCAATAGAATTGATGTTTTGACGACCAGCATCTTGAGGGTAGTTGCACATGTTGCTGAGAGACCAGACACATCAAATAATTATCTCAGAAGGCGTTGTTTTGACAACTGGAGCGAATGTGATTCCAAGTGGTTCCCCACATACCTTTATTACTATGGGTGGAATTTTCTGTTTTTTTGACTGATTGTCAATTCAGGAGGGAAAAGAGATGTGTTGCCTGTTGGTTCCATTGCTGGCTTTTCCCGCCATGTGTTTTGCCACATGATGAAAAAAGATTCTGGAGGTAGGTTCCACAATGTCATGCATGATGGGGCGGACTCTGAATGAACCTGCCTCACCAGGAACATCGATATTAAAGAGAAGCACATACCCCCACTCCAGGGAAATTCCCCCCATGGACATGAGAACATCCCCCCCCCCATGTTCATGGACCCCCCACCCCAGGGAATTCCCCCCTTACCCCTCAAAGACATGGGGAGCTCCTCCAAACACACAGCACCTCTGTGAAATCCCACCATCACCCCTCAATGGACACAAGGAACCAGAGGGGACTGCCAGGTGGAAGTGCCAGTGGCCAGTGTTAGGGGCCAGTGCCAGTGCACTGCCCGACCAAACTCTCTCTTCCCTGAGGGCTGCACTTACCTGTGCATCTCTGGTGGCTTCTCTTCGCCAGTTCCCCGTTTGTCATGAGCTGTTGTAAAACCCGCCAACATACCATCAGGTCAGCGGGAAAGGGGAAGTGAATCCAAACGTGGAGGGATTATAAAGCGGGGAAGGCCGCTAGTGATATTAAAATGAATGGTAATGGTGTTCCCGACCTTTTGTGATTGGAGCCCCATTATGTCACTGGAGGGTCGGGGGAGGGGGGGTAACAGAAATCCCGACAGCGTAAAAGCCATTTGGGATCTCCCCCTGTTTGTCATTCCCACCACTGAAAATGGGGTTAGAAAATCTTAACTTATATATCTCCCTGATTCTGTACATAGTATACATTGGGTGAATGGGCATGGAAGGACCATGAGTAAGCATTAAATTTACAGGGAAGCTATAAGGGGCCATTGTGAGTGGGTAGTTGGGTGGCATGGGTTGGCATGAGTGAGCATAGAGGGTATGAGGGACCATGAGTTGGCACTAAGTTGGAATGGAGGCAGCATGTAGGCATGCAAGGGGCATGAACTCACCTTTCAAAAGGTTACTGACTATGTTTTGCAGCTCCTCTGGGGGACCGTGCACATGATTCACAGAGAAACTGGATTAACTCCAGAAGATACCAAACCCCATGGTGGAGCTGGCCAGGTTGGGAATGCAGGGTGAGGGCTCATTACCCACAGCCCGATCCCACATCAGTGAAAATTGGGAGTGCTGGGAATAGGGGCAGGAATTCTAAAACCGGGTCCCGCCCAACATTTTTAAATGACTCCAGATTAATTCTAACTCTGTGAATACCCCTCCCTCAGTCTTTTTCAGGCTGCTATTGTTGGTCAGTCGAAGACACAATTAAATTGTTTCTTCAAGGCCCACAGAAGGAATTCAATACTTTGGGGGCACACAGGGCGGCACGGTAGCACAGTGGTTAGCACTGCTGCTTCACAGCTCCAGGGACCTGGGTTCGATTCCCGGCTTGGGTCACTGTCTGTGTGGAGTTTGCACATTCTCCTTGTGTCTGCGTGGATTTCCTCCAGGTGCTCCGGTTTCCTCCCACAGTCCAAAGATGTGCGGGTTAGGTTGATTGGCCATGCTCAAATTGCCCTTAGTGTCCTGGGATGCATAGGTTAGAGGGATTAGTGGGTAAATATGTAGGGATATGGGGGTAGGGCCTGGGTGGGATTGTGGTCGGTGCAGACTCGATGGGCCGAATGGCCTCTTTCTGTGCTGTAGGGTTTCTAAGATTCTAAGACTTGCCTTTGGCAGCTCTCTTCAATTCTATCAATTCTGGAACCAATTGAAATGTATGCAGCACACACACTGACCATCCCAGTCAAAAAAAACAAGTAGTGTGCAATTTATGTTGCACGATCTTTGTAAAGACTTCATCGAGGCATATGAGGTTGGCCCCTTGGAGTATGAGTTCCCTGATTGAGGCCATAATTGTCTGCTCAAACAGGGAGACTCACCTGGATATAAATATGGGACTATGCCATTGTCTCTGTCTACACTTCCTGCTGCCTCGGAAAAGCAGCCAGCTTAATCACTGACCCCACATGCCCCAGAAATTCTTTCTTCCACCTTCTTCCGTCGGGAAAAAGATACAAAAGTCTCAGATGATGTACAAACCGACTCAAGAACAGCTTCTTCCCTGTTTCCATCAGACTTTTGAATGGACCTACCATGTAGTAAGCTGACCTTTCTCTACACACTAGCTATGACTGTAACACTACAATCTGCACTCTCCCCTTTCCGTCTCCTCATGTACTCTATGAAAGGTATGCTTTGTCTGTATAGCATGCAAGAAACAATACTTTTCACTGTATTACCAATACATGTGACAATAATATATCAAATCAAATCAAATATCACTCTGGATTCTGACTCTGTACCCGAAGCACTCGTTGGAATGGAATTGAGTTTGTAAATAAAGGGACACCAGCCTCTGAGGAGTTATCTCAATCTTGACTGCCCCATTGTAAATGGGTGAATACCTTAAACAGGTGGGCATCTCGGACGCCGACCAAGTCATCCCTTTCACAACCAAGCTGGCTGCATTGCCAGTGTGAATGGGGTGGTAAGGCAAGCAGTGCCATTCTGAGGCCACCATTGCCCTGTTAGCTCCCTGTAAAGGCAACGAAAAGATAAATTCCCACCCCCTTTTTATTATTCAACCAATTGAAGCATGATCTACTTAATTATAGCTGCAGCATTTTTTTTCAATTGGTTTCTTTCTAGTGGTCTGTCAATTTCAAGCCTATTACATGCATTTAGTAACAACCAGTTATCTTCCTTATCTCAGGCTTATTTAAAAGCAGGGTATTCTGAAATAAATTAGAAAAGTAAATGCATTTTCAATGCTTCGAAACCTGCTGAGGCCATACCCCCTGGGATCGGACAAAATTGCCATCTGAGTGATGTGAGCTTCATGCCTTGATCCCTTTCTTCCAGATATATGAGCAGAGATAGGGTGGAAATATCTACATTTGCGATATTAATAGATAGGATTTTAATTAATTAGTGAATATACTAGCAGGCACAATATAACACCAAAAGGAATGGATGTGCTAAATTAGATAATCACTTTGCAGATGAAGGCAGTAACTACCATATTGAATTTGGTCGTCTTGCTATTAAAACTGTGTTAGCACACACACTTGCACTGTTGGAGGCATAGACTGAGTGAAGTTAGACAAATTAACAATGAAAAGCATTTATTTTACGTTTTAATTCAGAAGAATACTTCAGAGATTTATTGCAACAAACTAACAGTGACAAACAAATCTTGCATCGTAATTTTCTGTTGGAAATTTAATTAAACATTACAGCTGCTTATCAGTAACTCAATTATGAATGCATATGTAAATGACATTAATTAAGATCATGATACTTGTGTAAATGTCAACCAGTTTAATGTTCTGTTATTAACTTCTAACCATTGATTTGACAGCGAAATGCCTATGATGAATTATGTTGTGAACAGTTGGATTGTGAGTTCCGAATGCATATGCATGCTTTCACCCTTTGCAAACAGAATAAAACTGCTACCACTGACACTTCAGATTAAACAGATGAATGTTTCCAACACTTCTCAATTCAGCTTTTCTTAATCCTTATTCCCCTCCCCCCTTGATGTTTCCATATAGGAGTCACTCAGTGTGACTGACATCCTCCTGCTACTTTATGCCATGTGTTCTACTTTCTAGGCCATATGCAAAGCTGATATGTAATGTGCACCTCAATTAGCTGTCACCGTGAGATGCTCAGCACGTGCCTCTTTATTATGGTACAAGAGTTGATAGCTGACCCTTTTATACTTGACAATTAATGAGTCAGCTAAGGATTCTGACTGGATTTTCATGTTTAATTTACCGAACGCAAGGCTCAAATTTCACAAATCCTCTTACGGGTTAAAGTGGATGACTTAGACTTTAGGGGATAATGGGAAAGCTCTGAAGTCAATAGATTTGAAAATGGAGTGAGGTCGTTAAAGGTCTTTAAAGGAACTTTAAAGTGCGAGTATCGCATTTTACTCAGTGGTCTCAAGACAAAATTACCTGAAAAATATTACAGGGTAAAGTCCAAAGTTGTGCGGTTTAGGTGGATTGGCCATACTAAATTGCCCCTCAGTGTCAGGGGCACTAGTTAGAGTAAATGCGTGGGGTTATGAGGTTATGGGGCTAGGGCCTGGGTGGGATTGTAGTCAGTGCAGACTCGAGAGGCCGAATGGCCTTCTTCTGCACTGTAGGATCCTATGATTCTATGATCCTGACTGTGGACTGAGAGGAAACCAGAACTGCACATCATTGCTCCAAACTGCATGAATATGGTTTTGTTAGAGTGGTTGTTGTTTCAGCCCCATCAGTCAGTGGGACCTGGTAACTCCACAAGTTCAGCATAGAATCCTGTGACACAGCTGTTTGGTCCATCAAATCCTATGGGCAGAATTTTCCCGTCCCGCCCGCCACGGAAATCATAGCGGGTGAGACACAGACCATGCAAAGGGCCATTGGCCTCAGGCGTGATTTTCCAATCTTGGGGCCAGTGCAGCCAGAAAATCCCACCCAATGTAAGCTCTTTGAAAGAGTTGTCCAATTAGGTCTATTGAAGTAGAAGAATCATACAGACTCGAAACATTAACTCTATTTTTCTCTCTCCATAAATACTACCAGACCTGCTAGGGTTTTCCATCATTTTCTGTTTGTGTTTCAGATTTCAGCATCCACAGTATTTTTGCTTTTATTTTAGGTTCATTCCCTATAATTTCCCATAACCATGCAAATGATTCCTTTAGAAAAATGTAGTGAACAGTGAGGAATAAATGAATAGACTTGTGGGGCAGATGGGTGAAATGAGCAAAAGCACGACAGATGAAACTTAATGCAGAGGAGTATGCAGTGATACATTTGGCAAGAAAGACATGGCGAGGCCATATGAACTAAATTGTATTTTTTTCACAGGAGATGTTGGGGATGTGTACGCACAACTTTGAAGGTGGGATGCCAAGTTGAGAAAGCTAATAAAGCACAAAGGATGCTTGGCATTGCAATGGCATGGAGTACAAATGCAAAGAAGTCACCCAAAACTTTTATAAATTATGGTTAAGAGCAGCACGGTGGCACAGTGGTTAGCACTATTGCCTCACAGTGCCCAGGAACATGGTTCGATTCCAGTCTTGGATGACTGTGCAGAGTTTGCACGTTCCCACAGTGTCTGCCTGGGTTTCCTCCAGGTGCTCCAGTTTCCTTGCACAGTCCAAAGGATATGCACGTCAGGTGGATTGGCCATGCTGAATTGCCCCTTTGTGTCCAAAGGAATGTAGGTTGGGTGGATTGGCCATGGTAAATGCGTGGGCTTGCAGTGATGGGGCAGAGGGGGGAGCCTGGGTAGGACGCTCTTTCGGAAAGTCGGTGTAGACTCGATGGGTCGGATGGCCTCTTTCTACACTCTAGTGATTCGATGGTTGTAAGTCTAGCTCTGGGCATCACACTTTGGGGAGGATATCAAGCCTCAGAGAGGGCGTAGGGAAAATTTACGAGAATTATACCATTAATGCAGAACGTCAATTTTGCGTTGAGACTGGAGAAGGTAAGAGATTTTCTTCTTGGAGCAGCAAAAGTTACAGGGAGATTTAGGAGAGTTTTTCCAAAGCATGAAAGGTTTTGATCAAACAGATGAGGAGAAAATGTTTCCTGGAAGGTCAGTAATCAGAGGACAGAGATTTAAGATAATTGCTAAATTCAGTAAGGCAATTTGAGTAATGCAGCAAAATCCCCTTTTAAATGGTAGAGTTTGAAACAAATGACATTTCCCTTTGTGAGTAGTTGATCTATATAAATTAACAACGTATCAGGTCACTGCTGATCTGTGATAAGTTAATTGACGCAAGCCAGGAAAGGGAAAGGGCTGTTAATATTGACTTCAACTCCCATGTTAGCGAAGATAACATGGTCAGTTTTAGATTTACTGAGGATTATCCAACCATTCAGAATACTGAAAGGCCTGCATAGAGTAGAAGTGGAGAAAATGTTTCCATTAGTGGGAGAGACTAGGACCCGAGGGCACAGCCTCAGAGTAAAGGGACAACCCTTTAGAACTGAGATGAGGAGGAATTTCTTCAGCCAGAGAGTGCCGAATCTGTGGAGCTCATTGCCACAGAAGGCTATGGAGGCCGGGTCATTGAGTGTATTTGAGACAGAGATAGATAGGTTCTTAATTGGTAAAGGGATCAGGGGTTAGGAGAAAAAGCAGGAGAATGAGATTGAAAAACAGAATGGCCCACCATGCAAGAGCTCCAGTATAATGGACTATAGAATTCATTGGCTTGTAGCAGCAAGTACTTCCTCATGGAAAGTGGCCTGGGTAGCACGGTGGCACAATGGTTAGCACTGCTGCCTCACAGTGCCAGGGACTCGGGTTTGATTGCCGGCTTGGGTCACTGCCTGCGTGGAGTCTACACACTCTCCCCGTGTCTGCATGGGTTTCCTTCGGGTGCTCTGGTTTCCTCTCACGGTCTGAAAGACGTGCTGGTTAGGTGCATTGTCTGTGCAAAATTGTCCCTCAGTGTACCCGAATAGGTGTTTGGGAGATTTTCACAGTAACTTCATTGCACTGTTAATATAAGCCTACTTGTGACACTAATAAATAAATAAATAAATCATTGAAGATGCCAGTCAAAGAGAGTCAGGATGTACTTTTGAAATGATGGTGATGTCTTGCTAGTTTGATTGAACTTTTCAGGCGGTAACAAATTTGGTTGATGAGATTAGCACATTTGATGCAGTCTACATTGCTTTTAGCAGGGTTTTTGGTAAGTGAAGTCCAACAAGGCAAAGTGACCAGAGAAGCAAAGGCCAATGGGATCCAAGGGGAAGTGACAAGTTGGGTCCAAAATCGATTCAGCAGCAGGAGGCAAAAGGTAATGGTCATTTTGTGACTGGGAAGCTGTTTCCAGTGGGGATGCACGGGCTCACTGCTAGGATTCTTGCTTTTCATGGTGTATCTCAATGATTTAGGCATAAAGGGGGCACAATTAAGAAGTTTGCAGATGATGTAAACATTGACCGTGTGGCTGCTGTCAGGGAGAAAGTTGTAGAGTGCAGGAAGATATCAATGGGCTGGTCAAGTAGGCAGAGAAGTGGCAAATGAAATTCAATCCTGACAAGTAAGGAAATGCAGTTTGGAAAGGCAGACAAGGAAGCACAGTCTACGGTAAAGTGTGCAGAGGAACAGAAGGACCTTAGAGTCCATGTCCAGAGATCATTGAAGGTAGCAAGACATCCAGGAGACTTTTCTTAACTAGTTGATGTACAGTGTAATGTTTAGGGCCTGTTCCTGTGCTGTACCTTTCTTTGTTCTTTGTTCATTGTAAAAAGATAAGGGAACTCATGCGGCAACCGTATAAAGCATTAGTTCAGCCTCAGCTCGAGCACGGCATATAATTCTGGTCACTGTCAGAGATTAGATAGGCTAGTGATTTTTTGCAACAGAGGATACTGAGGGGAGATTTGACCGGGATATATAATATTATGAGGAGCCTAGATAGAGTGGATAGGAAGGATCTGTTTCGGCTAGCAAAGAAGCTAATAATCAGGTTTAAAACAATTGACAGAGGAATAGAGGGAGTTGAGGAGAATATTATTAATTCATAGAGTGGTAAGGATCAGAAACAAACTGCCATTGAAGCAGAATCCTTCATCCTTTAATATATACTTGGATATGCACTTGAAGTATCTTAACCTATAGGGCCATGAACAAAAAGCTGGAAGATGGGGTTAGACTGGCACAGACTTGAAGGGGGCCAATAGCCTCCTTCTGTGCTACAAATTTCATTTGTTTTCATGCAATAAAATAAATGTTTTAAACTATCATGTGTTTAACAAACACAGTTTGAAAATTCAGAGACTTGGGAAAAAGTGACATGAGAATAAACTGTAAAGCTCTCATTTTTACAATATGACATTTGTTAATAAAATTCCGCTAAGTACACTTAAGTGAGAATATAGGGATGGATACAGACTTTCACACTTACCTATGTCACCGCAATGATAGTCGGTAAAATGGACTCAAAATAACAGAAAATACAAAGGAAAAGTGCACTATGCAAGAGCATTTTGATCATGATTTATTTATTTAACGAATACAAAGTCCCTAAGCCAAGCCGTTTTTTTCTGGTCCTGCTGTATTGAATATGGATAGGCCTTCACTGAGTCTGTAAATTGGGCACTCTTCTGTGATGTGCTGCATATCTTGCTCGTTCTAACAGGTACATAGGGGGCTGGCACTAATGCTCCACCTGTGAAGGTTGGCCAAGCAGCGGCCGTGGCCAGTCCGGAACATTTGAGGGTGGACCACTCTTTCGTTGGAAGGTTGAAACCAGGCAGCTGTTGGGTTGGGTTTGAGACCAGGTACTTGTCTGTTGTGTCCAATGATTCCCATTCATTTTCCCAGATGGAATTTGCATTGAAGTCCTGTAGAAATCATAGAAAACCTACAGTGCAGTAGGAGGCCATTCAGCCCATCAAGTCTGCACTGACAACAATCACACCCCAGGCCCTATCCCCACAAGCCCACACATTTACCCCGCTAACCCCTCTAACCTACACATCCCGGGACACTATGGACAATTTAGCATGGTCAATCAACCCAACCCACACACCTTTGGACTGCGGGAGGAAACCGGAGCATCCGGAGGAAATTCATACACATAGGGAGAATGTACAAACTCCAGACAGATAGTGACCCAAGCAGTGAACCTGGGGCCCAGGTGCTGTGAGGCAGCAGCGCTAACCACTGTGCCACCATGCCACCCTGTGTAGGAGGGTTTTTCCAGATTAGCTTTTTTGATGGGAGTCGTACCTTGGGTGGGCTGATTGGCTCAGCGTGAGGTGACAGGTAGAGGGCATTGCAAACTTTTTTCTATCATTTTGTGGGTTGTTGCAAGTCAGCAGATATGTGAAGGAGCGATGTTTGCCAGGATAGGGAGCCGTGGGAGTGGTGTTGAGCATAGTATTCCAGCAATGATACACATGCTAGCATTCAGCTGGGTGTCAATCCTGTGTGTGTGTGTGTATGATGATCTTGACCAAACAGGGGCGCAGTATTCTGCGACTGAGTACGAGCGTGCGAGTGCTGAGGTTTGGAGGGTGGTGGTAGCAGCACCCCATAAAGCTGGCTCGCTTGACAATTAAGTTGTTTCTCTTCTTGACCTTAGCTGCAGTTGTTTTCAGGTGTTCCCGGAAAGTCAGTGCCCTACCTAGAGACACTCCGAGATATATTGCAGTACTTAAATTGTAGCCATTTATTGGAATATTGATCTCTTTATTTTGAACAAGATATTTGTGCTATGTACAAGCTAAGTCATCTACTGATAAGTTCTTTTGACAGTCATCTGTCACTAAATGGAGAGAAACATATTGTCACCTCAGACCAACACATCCCTTGATTATAACAAATATGTTATGGAAATTAATGGAACTCAAGTTGAAGATGTTTTTAACATGAAATACCTGGGATTTCACTTGAAAACAAGTGTGGCTTGGCAACCGTGTTATCATGTTAAACACACGAGTGATATTAAAACCAGTGCTTTTCAGATAAGAGACAGCGTGATACTAATCAATTCAAATTTTCATTTTTCAATTTACGCACAGGGTAGTGATACAGTATTCTTACCTTCTTTGGCAAAATAGTTCACACGAAGTGGATTGTAATCCTAGTCCGTTTTTGGGGTTATTCTTGATAAGGCATTCTCCTTAGATGACCAGTCTCACATGAGGTAGAGAAACTCCCTACAGACACTTAAATGTATCTGAAGAACTATCAAGCCACTCAGTTCAAGGGCAGTTAGGGACAGACAATGAAGCTCACATTCCGTGAAAGGAAATAATGAATTAAATAATTTCTGATGTCAGTGCTATTGCTTTACACCTTTTTGAATCTGTGATTCAAATGAACTTGATCATGACATTTGCGATAAAATGTGCTCCTTATGCACATATGAGTGGAGTACTATTGTTTTCATCCTTGCTGGCACCAATAATCAAATGTTGTGTACTGTGTATCTGATGGTAGTGAGATCAGATTAAGGGACTTGAATCTTGTCAAGCTTTTCAGTCCTTCTACCATTTAAAGCAGACTTTACATTCCTTTCATCTAGGTGAGCTATCTCTTGAGATAACATTGAAATGTGACAACTCTAAGCAGAGTATGTGGGAGTATGTCAATTTTTTCTTATGCGTCTAACAGCAAAGTACAAGAGAGACAATTATAAGAAGGGTGGATGCCTCAGAAGCTTTATTCTGGTGTTTACAGGAAATACAGAAATGATTTCTGGGCATTGAGTTTAAAAATTGGCAAGTCATTTTGCAGCTTTATAGAACCTTAGTTAGGCCACACGAGGAATACCGTGTTCAATTCTGGTCGCCACACGACCAGAAGGATGTGGAGGCTTTGGAGAGAGTACAGAAAAGATTTACCAGGATGTTGCCTGGTATGGAGCGCATTAGCTATGAGGAGAGATTGGAGAAGCTTGGTTTGTTCTCACTGGAATGACGGAGGTTGAGGGGCGACCAGATAGAAGTCTACAAGATTATGAGAGGCATGGACAGAGCGGAAAGTCAGAAGCTTTTTCCCAGGGTGGAAGAGTCAATTACTAGGGGGTATAGGTTTAAGGTGCGAGGGGCAAGGTTTGAAGGAGATGTACGAGACAAGGTTTTTACCAGAGGATGGGGGTGCCTGGAACTCGCTGCCGAGGGAGGTAGTGGAAGCAGATACGATAGTGACTTTTAAGGGGCATCTGGACAAATACATGAATAGGATAGAAATAGAGGGATATGGTCCCCAGAAGGGTAGGGGGTTTTAGTTCAGTCGGACAGCATGGTCGGTACAGGCTTGGAGGGCCGAAGAACCTGTTCTTGTGCTGTAATTTTCTTTGTTCTTTGTTCTTTGATTTGAATAAATTGTCCAGGGATGCCCAATGAGATAGCACATATTTTCCATCATCTAATGCATGTTCTGACATTGAGCAAGAATGTTTAATAATCTTTTTTTGGTCGTGTTTGCATTGTTCGCAAGGCCCACATTTGTTGCTCATTCCCAATTGCTCTTGGGAATGAGGTGATCCGCTTTCTTGAACTGATGCAGTAGGTAAACGTACTGGGCGATTAGGGACATCCAGGATTTTGACCAGCGATAGTGAAGGAATGGTAATATGGCTCCAAGTCAGGATGATGTGTAGCTTGGAAGGGAACTTGCAGGTGGTGGTACTCCCATACATTTGCTGTACCTATCCCTCTAGGTGGTAGAGTTTAGAAAGTGCTATCAAGGCAGACTTGATGAACTGCTGCTTGCATCCTGTGTGTGGTACACACTTCTATCACTGTGCATTGATGCTCGGGGGAGTGAATGTTTAAGGTGGTGGATGGCGTGCCAATCAAGTGGGCTGCTTTGTCCATGACAAAGTGATATTTAAACTTTGGTCGACTTAATTCTTGCCCACTGATTGGAGAGCCACCTATTGTCTCATATTGACTATTTTAGGGAGGAAGTGCCGCTCAGACACTTAGCTGGACTGCAGCAGGCTTTCCCCAGGATCAAGGACCTGGGTGGCAGAATTCCCTCTCACCGAGTGCTACTGGTCAATCAGAGACTGTATTATCAGTAACCCCCACAGCTTGCCTCCTGGACTTACAGAATTTCACACGCTGTTCTGTCTGGAGACAATACACATCTCTTTAACCTGTGTTGAATGCTCCCTCCGCCCACATTGTCTGTACATTTAAGACCTGGCTGGCTGTAGAGATTTGCATTCTAATCAGTATTCTGTAATTTGATTTCTGTGTCTGTTTGCACTGTTTGAGAACAGATATCCACTCCATCTGACGAAGGAGCTGTGCTCCGAAAGCTTATGGTATTTGCTACCAAATAAACCTGTTGGACCTTAACCTGGTGTTGTGAGACTTCTTACTGTGCTGTATTCAACAGTAGAGCCAGTGGTGAGGGCAGTACAATGCCCACCCAAGGCCTAGTATCGTCACTGGAAACCAGGTAACATGTGAATGATAGTTGGACAATCAACATGGTATGGGGGATGAGGCAGTCTGTCGCAAAAGCAAGGGATGGCTCTCTGTGGGACTCCCCCCTGGGAGCCTGCAATCAACTGTGTACAGATTTGCTTGTGGTGCTCCCTGTGTGGCCTACCATGGGGTTAATACCAGGATGGTGGGATGAGGCTCTGAAGTGGACATTAATTGACCACTTAAGGGCTGCAACTCGCAGCAGAGCAGGAAGGACCTTCCTGGACCTTCCCCCCCGACCCATGCAGATTTAATCGGGGTGGAGGTAGAAAGGCAGTCATAGGGAGAGGATTAAATTCTAACCATCATGTCTGATCTTCTGTATCTAAAGTTGGGATTCCAAGCGATTATGTCTTCAGGGAGAAGGATTATTAGTAATGAAAAGAAGTCTCCATCCCAGTGTGAGCTAGTGTTTCCCCCCCAAAATACCATCAGATTTCAAGGAGCATGGATGTTCTTGGAATTTGCAGGACATCACTAAGATTGTGGGTTTCTGTGCCATAAATAAAAAACTTGTCGAAAAATTGCTTTTATAAATAGTAATTCCTAAAGCATTCTTGATAATTGGACAAGAAAATTGGTGCAATTGGTTAGATCTATACTTGCCAGAATTAAAGGTACATAAATGGTGGAAGTTATTGCTTGTCTACTGATACCTTAGCCTTCGTGACTCACCAGCTGACTCTGAATTCTTTAGAACAAAGGACAGTACAGCACAGGAAAAGGCCCTTCGAACCTCCAAGCCTGCGCCGATCATGTTTACCTATCTAACCAACCACTTTAATGAACGCAGACTTAATGAATGCCATGTTATCAGTATAATTTTTCCACCAATTATCATTTCGATAATCATTAATTAAATCCTTTCCTACTCAACTATACAATGATATTGTTGGGAGTTCTATACTCGATAACTCGATAACTTCCCAAACATAGATTGGAATATCCCTAGGGTAAGGGGATTGGATGGGGAAGAGTTCATTAGGTGTGTTCAGGAGGGTTTCCTGACAGCATGTGGACAAGCCTACAAGAGGAGAGGCTGTACTTGATCTGATACTGACCAATGAACCTGGGCAGGTGTCAGATCTCTCAGTGGGAGAGCATCTTGGGGATAGTGATCATAACTCTATCTCCTTTAGGCTTGCATTGGAAAAAGAGAGGCTCAGGCAAGCTATGAAAGTGTTCATATGGAGTAAGGGGAAATATGAAGACATTAGACAGCAAATAAGAGGAGTAAATTGGAAGGAGGTATTCTCGGGGAAATGTACTGAAGAGAGGTGGCAGTTTTTCAAGGAATGTCTGTCTAGAGTTCTACAGGACAATGTTCCGAGCAGACAGGGAGGTGTTGGTCGGTTAAAGGAACCGTGGTGCACGAAAGCTGTGCGGGACCTAGTCGAGAAGAAAAGGAAAGCGTACAAAAGGCTCAGAGAGCTTGGCGAAGATAGGGATTTAGAAGAGTATACGGCTTGTAGGAAGGGACTAAAGAAGGAAATTAGGAGAGCCAGAAGGGGTCACGAGAAGGCTCTGGTAGGTAGGATTAAGGAGAACCCTAAGGCGTTCTATAAATATGTGAAGAGTAAAAGGATGAGACGTGACGGAATAGGGCCTATAAAAGGTGAAGGCGGGAAAGTCTGTACGGAACCAGTAGAAATGGCAGAGGTGCTCAATGAGTATTTTGCCTCGGTTTTCACAGAGGAGAAGGACCTGGGTGGATGTACTGCGGGCGTGCAGTGGACTGAAAGGATTGAGTATGTGGCCTTTAAGAAAGAGGTTGTGCTGGAATCTTTGAATGGCATCAAGATAGATAAGTCGCCGGGTCCGGATGGGATGTACCCCAGGTTACTGTGGGAGGTGAGGGAAGAGATTGCAGAGCTCCTGGCGATGATCTTTGCGTTGTCGATGGAGATGGGAGAGGTGCCAGAGGATTAGAGGATTGCGGATGTGGTTCCTATTTTCAAGAAGGGGAATAAGGATAGCCCAGGTAATTACCGACCGGTGAGTCTAACCTCAGTGGTTGGTAAACTGATGGAGAAGATCCTGAGGGACAGGATATATGAGCATATAGAGAGGTTTAGTATGCTCAAGAATACTCAGCATGGCTTTGTTAAGGGCAGATCGTGCCTTACAAGCCTGGTGGAGTTCTTCGAAAATGTGACTAAACACATTGACGAAGGGAAGGCGGTAGATGTGGTTTATATGGATTTTAGCAAGGCATTCAATAAGGTCCTCCATGCAAGGCTTCTAGAAAAAGTGAGAGGGCATGGGATCCAAGGGGCTGCTGCCCGGTGGATCCAGAACTGGCTTGCCCAAAGGAGGCAGAGAGTGGGTATGGATGGGTCTTTTTCTAAATGGAGGTCGGTCACCAGTGGTGTGCCCCAGGGATCTGTTCTGGGACCCTTGCTGTTTGTCATTTTCATAAATGACCTGGATGAAGAAGCGAAGGGATGGGTTGGTAAGTTTGCCGACGACATGAAGGTTGGTGGGGTTGTGGATAGTCTGGAGGGATGTCAGAAGTTACAGAGGGACATAGATAGGATGCAAGACTGGGCGGACAAGTGGCAGATGGACTTCAACCCAGATAAATGCGTCGTGGTCCATTTTGGTAGGTCAAATGGGATGAAGGAGTACAATATAAAGGGAAAGACTCTTAGTACTGTAGAGGATCAGAAGGACCTTGGGGTCCGGGTCCATAGGACTCTGAAATCGGCCCCGAAGGTGGAGGAGGTGGTTAAGAAGGCATAAGGTGTGCTGGCCTTTATCAATCGAGGGATTGAGTTTAGGAGTCCGGGGATAATGATGCAGCTATATAAGACCCTCGTCAGACCCCACATGGAGTACTGTGCTCAGTTCTGGTCGCCTCACTATAGGAAGGATGTGGAAAAGATTGAAAGGGTGCAGAGGAGATTTACAAGGATGTTGCCTGGATTGAGTGGCATGCCTTATGATGATAGGCTGAGGGAGCTCGGTCTTTTCTCCTTGGAGAGACGAAGGATGAGAGGAGACCTAATAGAGATGTATAAGATGTTGAGAGGCATAGATCGGGTGGACTCTCAGAGGCTTTTTCCCAGGGTGGAAATGGCTGCTACGAGAGGACACAGGTTTAGGGTGCTGGGGGGTAGGTACAGGGGAGATGTTCGGGGTAAGTTTTTCACACAGAGGGTGGTGGGCGAGTGGAATTGGCTGCCATCAGTGGTGGTGGAGGCGAACTCAATAGGGTCTTTTAAGAGACTCCTGGATGAGTACATGGAGCGTAATAGGATGGAGGGTTCTAGGTAGGTCTAGAAGGTAGGGATGTGTTCGGCACAACTTGTGGGCCGAAGGGCCTGTTTGTGCTGTAGTTTTTCTATGTTTCTATGTTTCTAACTCGAAAGCACCTATAACTTTGGAAATGTAATTGTAATGTAATTTAGGAGCGGCACAGGCTTGGAGAGCCGAAGGGCCTGTTTCCTGTGCTGTACTGTTCTTTGTTCTTTGTTGTATTAAAACACTGTTGAGTTTAGCATTGCAATATTAAAATGGAAAGGAATTCACTGAAATCTACAGTTTAATACTCATTTCCAGGGAATTCATGGGATAATGATTCCTATATAGCCAGAAGCAGTTATACGCAATATAATTTGTACTACGAATGACCGTGTATAATCCCTTAAAGTTATTGGAAGGACAATGCAGTACAGAGATTAATAGCTACTGTCATCTTCAAAGCTACTGGTAATGCTTGTGAAATTACAAATTGAGATTTTAATTCACTTCAATCTCTCTCTTAGATTGAGTAGAATTTGTCTGCTGAGGATAGATCTTTGCTTTTCAGTAAGACCCAGAAATAATTCAGTTGCAGGTGGTAATTCTCTCTGGAAGGTAGTAAATGCTTTCTCTGTGATTCTTGCACTTTTAACTGTTTTGGCCCCATAGAATATTACAAGGCAAAGAGAGATCGTTCTGTTCTTCAGCATTGTGTCAATGTCTAATCCTTGATCCTTTTGGTCCAACACCAGCCTGCTACTCACTCCCAATCTTTTAATGCTCCTATTTTCCAAATAGCTGTAAAATTATCTTTTGGAAGATGGTGGCACATAGTGGTTAGCACTGCTGCCTCACAGCGCCAGGGACCCGGGGTCGATCCCAGTCTTGGGGACTGTCTGTGTGGAGTTTGCACATTCTCCCCATGTCTGCATGGGTTTCCTCTGGGTGCTCCGATTTCCTCCCACAGTCCAAAGATGTACAGGTTAGGTGGATTGGCCGTGCTAAATTGCCCCTTAGTGTCCCAAGATGTGTAGGTTAGGGGGATTAACGGAGTAAATACATGAGCTACGGGGATAGGGCCTGGGTCAGGTGCTCCATTGGAGAGTCAGTGCAGACTCGATGGGCCTCCTTCTGCACTGTAGGGATTCTATAACTCTATAAAGAGTCTATAGACATCTCGTCAACAATCCTTTACAGCAGAGAATTCTTTTAACTTGTACAGATTTTTAAAAACATTCTTTTGAATAAGAATGCAAGGCCAGTATTTGTTGCCAATCCCTCATTGCCCTTGAAATGAGTGGCTTGCTAGGCTATTTCAGAGGGCAGTTAAGAGTCAACCCTTAATTGCTGAGGATCTGGTTGAGAATTTGGAATCACACCCAGGTCAGACTGGGTAAGGACAGTAAATCTCTTTCCCTTCAAGAACATTAGTTGAGTATTTATGGTCATCAATAATACTGTCCTTTTCACCATGAATGAGACCAACATTCAATTCCTGATTTTATTAATTAAATTTAAATTCCGCAAGCTGCCATGGTGGGATTTGAACCTATGTTCCCAAAGATTAAGCTGGGTCTCTGGATTACTAGTCCAGTGACATTAACACCACAGCCTAAATTTTACATTTCCCCCGGCAAGGTTTCAGGAAGGGGAATGTGAAGTTGCATGGACAAGATTCCTACTGGGATCCAGGACACTATTTTACTGTTGGTGCTAGCGGGGTTTGCGAGGTGGTCGGATATCGCTGAAGCTTCAGTCACTACAAAGACTCTCGAAAGCCAGTGTCCCAGTTTAAAAACGTATCTTTATTTGACCAGCAGCCGCTAGGAGAAATCACCAAAGGGTCGGAGCTCCTCCAAAGATGGAGCAGTCAGACCTCTTCGATGAATTCTGACGTGTACAGTTCAAGATAGATCTTTTCTTATCAAATTCTCCCACCTTAGCTTTGAACCAACCACCTTCAGTATACATAAATCATTAATAACACTTGTCATATACTTCAGCCAATTGCATCTTACCCTCTGGCATTATGGTATTTCATTAGTTCGTAGAATCCGGATGTAT
Organism: Mustelus asterias; assembly: GCF_964213995.1. Taxonomy (NCBI): domain Eukaryota; kingdom Metazoa; phylum Chordata; class Chondrichthyes; order Carcharhiniformes; family Triakidae; genus Mustelus; species Mustelus asterias. The sequence goes on along the minus strand of NC_135814.1, from coordinate 22,911,548 downwards.
CCTCCCCTTTGGGCTAACTCAACTTCCTGTATCACTTAGCAATCAGACGCTTGGCCACCAAGTTCAAAATTAACATTCCCACAGGTTCCTCTCCAGGTCACTGCCAAACCAGACAAACACATGATTCCGTGTCCGGGCAAGCATCCATTTTATCTGGACAGTGACTTGGTCCTATTCATGAAGTTGCTTTGAATGTTCTGCCATTAGAAACTTTACTGATAAAATTTGCACATTTCTAAGGTTTCAATGTTCTCTTAGAATATGGTGCTTGCCCTTATCATAGAATCATGGAACCATACAGTGCAGAAGAGGTCCTTTGGCCCATCGAGTCCACACCTTTACTCATCATGCCTCGCTAAAGTGAACAATGATTTTTTATAAAATATATTTATAAAGTAATTTAATACATTCAAAATATCAACATATATGTTTTAAATCATTGTCTCTTGTTTAAATCTCTTGCTGCATCGCATGTCTGTAAACTATTGTCTCATTAGCTTATAGGTCTGATTCTGAGTCATTTAACTCAATGCTGGTCGTTCTGTCTTAAATGCTTAATTGTTTGAAATCCTCTCTAACCTATCAGGATTTTTCCTTTCCCTACATTGGGGTAGGCAGGGCCTCAGATGGAAAGCCCATCCATGACCCTATTAAAGTCCTTATGAAGCCATTTAAGATCTTTTCCCGCCTGGCCTCAGTTTTCAGGCTGGGGCGCCCTGGTTAGCTGAGAGTGGGAAACAGAAGAAAATTCACTAGTCTTGATCTTGGGCTGGAAGGGGGTTGGAGGGAGGATGGGTATCTCCCATCAGAAGCTCCCTTCTGATCAGGGGAGTGCCCTTCACCCTTTCCACATGGACAGGAAACCCCTATGCCTCCCTCGGCCCCAGCACCACAATCCTCCCAGGGCATCCCCTACCCTCCCCGGGGCCTCTGTCACTTACCTTGCACTTGGTCCGAGGCTCAGCGCTGCATTGCCTCTTCTGGCCACTTCAGCGCTGTACTTGGATAGGCTGGAGAGCTGTTGGTCAACCTGATTGGCCTAGTGCATTCCAAGGCGGGACAAATGAGTATGGAAGCCCCTCCGGCTGCCAATCAATGCTCATTTGAGTGTGAAATGGCAGTGGGTGTGTCAGAGACAACGGGACGCATTCTCTACCAACTCTGGATGGCAAAGTTCAAGCCAGCAATATCTGAAAAATTAGGGGCGGAATGCTCCCAAAAAAATTCTAAGTGTTGAATTCGCAGGAAAACTGGAGTAATTCACACTATTTTTTTCAGCAGGAGTTCACACTGGAATCTCCCACATTCTGTGCAATGCAGAGGCCACCAGCGTGAATGAGATTTCAGGGTACGGAGCCTAGTCCCGCCCAGGGGGGCTGAAACCAGTGGGCCTCTACGCATGCGCAGTGGCCCGGAACTGTCAGCCTCCTGCTTGCTGGCCAGCTCAATCGCTCACCAGCCAGGGACCCCTGCAGTGCTACCCCTCCGACCACCCCGACTCCCAATGCCCGATCGTGCCCTCCCCCGACCATTCCCGGGCCAACCTTGACCCAACCACCGTCCCAGACTGCCCCGATCTCAGCCCCCACTTTCACCCCACCCCCCCGCAGTGCAGACACCCCCGCAGGCAGATCCTCCCACCCGGAAGACCCCACCTTGTCCCGCTCGCTGGCCTCCCACCTACCCCTATCAATCCCAATGGTAGAGTGCCAGCGGGACCCTACTAGACTTACTAGGACTTAGAGAAATAAGTTTGTTAGAATCTGGTCAGATAGAAAAGAAGAATTAACTGCTCTACATTTCAGGAGATGCGAAACATAGGAATCCTAGCAAGGAAAAGTCCAGATGATGTGTATAGCTATCAGATAGATTATATGATGGTGAAACAATGTTTTGGAAAGAGTATAAAGAACTTTCCTGGCATGGATATAATTCAGATCAGCACCTCTTGTCGCAAGAATTAAGCTGAAACTGAAAATACTAAAAAAAAAGCATGTGTGTGCATTTAAACTTGACATGTTGAAGGATGAGAATATTAGGGTGGCATTCATTCTTACACTAAAAAACAAGTGTGAATGTCTCAGGACTGAAGAAGCAGAACGCACTGATGTCTCAGAACAAGAAATGGAAAGCAAATGGAAAAAGATGACAGAGGGTATGCTGCAAAACTGAAAATAAAAAGAGACCGGGAGTGGGTGGCTTGGTGGCACAGTGGTTAGCACTGCTGCCTCACAGTGCGAGGGACCTGGGTTCAATTCCTGCATGTTCTCCCCATCTCTGAGTGGGTTTCCTCTGGGTGCTCCAGTTTCCTCCCACACTCCAAAGATGTACAGGTTATGTGGACTGGCCATGATCAATACGCAGGGTCACAGGGATAGGGCGGGGAAGTGAGCCTCGGAGGAGTGCTCTTTCAGAGAGTTGGGGCAGACTCGATGGGCCAAATGACCTCCTTCTGCACCGTAGGATTTCTGTAGATTCTGTGGAGTGGATGTCAGATAAGACATGAGCAATGATGATCGAGAGAGGAAAGAAAATAAAAAGTCCAAAATATGATGAAATTGAAAAGGAAGTAACAATTGCATGTCAGCAGGTTAAAGACAAATGGTATAATGAGATACTGTAATGAAGTGTTGGAGCGGGACAGAAATGAAAGTTGTACACCTGAAGGTGAAATGGTTGACAGATAAAAAGAAAGGGATAACAACAGATAGTGGGTACATAAAAGATAAAGATGGCAAAATATTGTTTGAAAGGGATTGTTTGAAGGCAAAAAGAGATGGACAGAATATATAAATGGATAGTACGATCGTCCAAATCAAAGGAGTCCTCAAGATATAGAGGCAAATGAAGAATCAAACATTCTGATATCAGAGGTAAAGAATGCTTTGAAATTGAGGAGTACAGGAAAAACTCCAGGCAAGTAACAACAAACCCTAAGAAAAACAGAATTATAAGTGATAAAAGAAATTTGTGATCAAATGTATACCAAATGATACATGCCAAGTGACTTAGATATTCATTATTCATTAAGTTACCTGAGGAACTTCAAACAATGGAATGCAATCATTTCATGCCATAAGCTTAATGAGTCATCTCATTAAAGTAATCTTGAAAATAGTAATGGAAAGAATAGAATAATAACATTGGTGAAATGTTGGAAATTGGTGAAATACAGTCTGGTTTAGACCTGGAGTAGGAGCAAGAGAGGAACTATTTAAAAACAATTTTCAGTAAATATCTAGAAGTGAACAGGAACATTTCCAAGTATTTCACAGACGATGAAAAAGCCTGTTTCTGTTTATCACCAAAAATGCTGAAATCTGACACTGACAGTAAAGATATGGGCTGGAATTTTCCAGCCATTCACGCCAGCAGGATTCTCCAGTCCCACCAGTAACGCACCCCCGCTCACGGGTTTCCCGCCGGCGTGGGGTGACATCAATGGGAATTCCTATTGACAGTGGTGGGACCAGAGAATCCCGCCGCTAGCAAACAACGCGCCACTTCCCACTGGCGGGAAAGACACGACGGGGAGGCCGAAGAATCTCGTCCATGAAATTTATCCAAGCCTATATTGGGGCCAGATGCACATCAGGCTAGAAGAGGGACAATTAGATATGCTTCAGTTTAAAATAGGAATGCAACAGGGCTGTGTACTATCACCACAATGTCTCAGTCTGTACACAGAAATATTATTTCGAGAATTAGGTGCACTTCCAGGGTTAAAAACTGGATGCAAAAACTTATCAAAATTGTGGCATGCTGTTGACACAATGCAATTTTGCAGAATCAGGGGAGACCCTACAAAATATTGTCGATCAAATAAAATGTAAAAGTTTAGAACACAGTTTGAGAATAAAAACCACAAAGACAAAAATAATGGTAGATAGAAGAAACATTAAAAAAAATTAGATGAAGTCACACTGGTGTTAGGATAACAAGGGATTTCTATTTGTATTGGTAAACATTAGAAATAAGTTTTAAGTGTATTTAATTTAATATTGCTCTGCCTGGAAGAGTAAAATGTATAGTTAGATACATATAGGACAAATATGTTTCTATATGTGGGGGTTGGTTTCAATTCCCATTGTGATTCTATTGTGCTTAGAGAGGGTTATGGTGTGAAGCGTAAATAGAAGTAAGACGTTGCTTAACAACAGGAGGCCACTTCCCAGAGGATAGGGCTTTCCTTTGTTCTTAGTTTTAACCTGAAGCTGGGGCTGTTGGAGACAGCACACTGGGGAATGAACTTCTCTCAACTCTGCCAGGAGATGCCTGACGTGACAAGAGAGCTTCAAAGAATTAGGCTTTCCAAGGAACTGGTTACAGTTCCAGGGAATCGTGACAGAAAGAATGTCTATGACCACTGGAGCTAAGAGAACACAGACCAAGGTGGCAGCACAGGTGGAGAGGGTGGTGAAGAAGGCATATGGCATGCTTGCCTTTATTGGACGGGGCATAGAATATAAAAGTTGGCATATGATGTTGCAGCTGTTTCGAACGATGGTTAGGCCACATTTGGAATACTGCGTCCAGTTCTGGTCGCCACACTACCAGAAGGACGTGGAGGCTTTGGAGAGAGTACAGAGAAGGTTGACCAGGGTGTTGCCTGGTATGGAGGGTCTTAGCTATGAGGAGAGATTGGGTAAACTGGGGTTGTTCTTCCTGGAAACACGAAGGATGAGGGGCGACCTAATAGAGGTGTATAAAATTATGAAGGGCATAGATAGAGTGAACAGTGGGAAGCTTTTTCCCAGGTCGGAGGTGACGAACACAAGGGGTCACGGGTTCAAGGTGAGGGGGGCAAGGTTCAACACAGATGTCAGGGGGATGTATTTTACACAGAGGGTGGTGGGGGCCTGGAATGCACTGCCAAGATTGAGGCGGACACGCTGAGATCATTTAAGACTTATCTAGATAACCACATGAACAGACTGGCAATAGAGGGATACAAAAGAATGGTCTAGTGAGCACATGAGCGGCGCAGGCTTGGAGGGCCGAAGGGCCTGTTCCTGTGCTGTTTTGTTCTTTGTTCTTTGTTCTCTTTGTTTATCAGAATTCAAAGAAGAATAAACAAAGTGTTCTGAGTTAAAGAGCCAATTGTAATAACTAGATTTAAAGTGGATCAGCAGACTTCAGAGGTGAATGAAGGCGATCAAGATAAAGAAATCCTAAAAGGGGTTGTTGTAAAATCCTGGACTGGATTCACTATTTAAAGCAGAGCGGACGTTCTTTCATAGAATCCCCACAGTGCAGAAGAAGGCCATTCGGCCCATCAAGTCTGCACCGACCACAATCCCAGCCAGGCCCTATTACCACAAACCCTAGCTAGTCTCCCTGACACTAAGGGGCAATTTAGCATGGCCTATCCACCTAACCCGTACATCTTTGGACTGTGGGAGGGAACCGGAACACTCGGAGGAAACCCATGCAGACACAAGGAGAATGTGCAAACTCCACAAAGACAATGACCCAAGCCGTGAATCAAACTTGGGTCCCTGGCGCTGTGAGGTAGCAGTGCTAACCACTGTGTCACCATGCCGCCTCAAATGACACTTTAGAAGTGTCATTTGGAAAACTAGGTCTGGATTTCAGAATGCAAACTGCAAGGGAAAGTATTATTGAGTGAAGATTTTAAAGTGCATTTTTGGGAGTGGAATTTGGAAACCCTCATGCGATAATCATCTGGGGGAATTCAAAGGAGAAATTGACAGACACTAACTTGGGATCGTAACGGAGTATGTGTATTTGACCACAGCCAATCTGTGTGCTTAAAAGGGACTTTGCGTGTTAAAGAGACCCTTGCAGTTTAAGATGTATTTTGTAATCCATGTTAATCTTAACATCTGTGTATATTTGTGAAGCTAAGGGGGAAGCAATGTATAATAATCCACTCTTTTATGTTTAATAAATGCTTTTTTCTCATTGTTAAAACTAATTAGCTGTCCTGTGACTTCTTCAATGTTTTATTTAAAAAAAGTAAAAGTTATGGCCCTTGAGCCGAGGTTCCATTCTGGAATCTTCCAGTTATAACATCAACTGGGATCAGAGCAGTGAACCGGTAAATAAATTAATATTTAGGAGAAATGGTAACAAAAGATGTCAGATGTAATGCAGAAGTGAGAGGAATGATAGAGATAGCCAGAACTAATTTTATGAAGATCAAAAAATATGAGAACAACTAGAAAACTCAAGCTTATATCAAGGAGAACACTCATAAGATACTGTGTTCTGTCAACTTCTATTGATGTCTTAGAACTGTGGAAAATAAATAAAGATCTGTGGAAGAAAATGCTGAAAGCATGTCTTATTCATAATATGTCTTATTCATAACTTCAAACATGGATTGTATTCCTGGAGAAGATTCTGGATATGTCTTTTATATTTTAAAACAAAAACTCACAAGGTGGTCAATATGGCAGTAAAGAGTCAGGTGATCACAAACTATTTCAGGCTTCCAGAAAATTCTACTTGAATCACCCTAGGTCTCCCGGAATGGACATACCAATGTGAATATTAGTTTTGTGATTTACGTAGGTCATTGTCTTTGATTTGCCCAAAACTTAAAGTCAATAGACCTCCAGCCATCCCGTCTCCAAGACCAATGTTTCACTAAAGAGAGCTGAAGGGATCCGTTATCCACAAAATGTGAAAGACCCCCATCAATCTCTTATTGTATATATATATATCAATGTTCATTTAGTTTTAAGCCGTTCTTGGTGGATAATGACCATACGACTGAAACTGGCCTCTGATACTGAAATCCTGTATTATCCCAAGACCCAGGAGAAGGCCTGGGAAGTCTGCCGCAGACCATCACAAGGCAAAGCAGCTGCAGAAAAGGCAGTATATTAGTTGCCTTTTAAGAACCAGGAGATGTGCTGGTTAGGTGGATTTTCCATGCTAAATTCTCCCTCAGTGAACCCGAACAGGCACCGAAGTATGGCGACTGGGGGATTTTCACAGTAACTTCATTGCAGTGTTAATGTAAGCCCACTTGTTACACTAATAAATAAACTTTATACTTTAAAGGAAGCTATGAAGTTGTTTAAAAAGCTTCCTAGCCTGATTTGTGAAGCTAAGCATTAATCTCTTTAAGGGAATGCTGCAAAAGACTGGGATATCTGACTTCAGCTGTTTGAACCCATCTGAACTACAATCAGAGTGTAAAAGAACTCCGTCTTAGAACAAAGAACAGTACAGCACAGGTGTAGGCCCTTCGGCCCATCAAACCTGCGCCAACACATGATGCCTTTGTAAACTAAAGACATTTTTCCTCTATGCTGTCGTCTACTGGGATCACAATGACTCATCTCCTACAACAAGTCAAACAAGTACATTTCTAACTACTCTTTAATTTAATACTTCTCGAAGTGCACTGTCTTCTTTAATTTGTGTCTTTCTTGAATGGGTAGTCGGAGATTGATGTAGCATTTAGATTTTTGTCGTAAGCGTATGAATAAACAATCATCTTTACTTCTAATCCCCAAAAATCTCCTGCCGGTTACTTAAAATGACCACACGCTGAAGGGGGTTTAGAAACACACAGATCTACATTTCCAAAAATTAACCGCACTGATTATGGACAGTAGAGGAAGAGAATTGATGGGTTCAGTTTATCACTCTTACCTTGTCTATAACAAGAGGCCTGTAAAATGTGGATGCTGAGGCGAACCTTAAAAACTCCACATTCAATCATAAGACAAATGGAGAGGTAGTTAAAATAGCAAGAGCAAAAAGAGCTCTTAAAATAACACCAGGAATGTAAGTGCCAGTATTCCTATTGTTTGATTAGAGCTGAAAAGCTAGACATCTTTTCGAGGGGGAGAAGTGGAGAGCAGCAGAGAGAGGGGTCAACCTGGGTGTAGCTGGATGCCACGTGTTACAGAATGATTGCAGATGAACTATAGTGGATGTGTGAAAATGACGCAAGACGGATGCGTGTGGCATAGGATAACAGCAGGTCCCTTGGCAGGAGTAGCTACGAGCAGCAACAGTAGCAATGCTCAGCCATGGCAGTGAGAGAGGAAACTTGGTCCAGTCAATTAATAAATTCTCAAGCAAAATGTTGCCGTTGTGGCTTTATACCAGTTTAAACTGGTGCAAACCAACCCCCACAGCTTGCCTCCTGGACTTGCGGGCTGTCCTGTCTGGAGACAATACACATCTCTTTAACCTGTGTTTAATGCTCCCTCCACCCACATTGTCTGTATCTTTAAGATCTGGTTGGCTGTAGGGATTCGCATTCTAATCAGTATTCTGCAACTTGATTTTGTGTCTCTGTGCCCTGTTTGAGAGCACATTTCCACTCCATCTGACGAAGGAGCAGCGCTCCGAAAGCTAATGGTACTTGCTACCAAATAAACTTGTTGGACTTTAACCTGGTGTTGTTAAAACTCTTCTTGGTTAAGCAACAGCTCCATTTTCAAATTCTCATCCTTCTTTTAAAACCCCACCATGTCCTCACCTATCCACATCGCTGTAGTCACACTGCAATGGGCAGGCCACATTGTCCACATGCCCAACACAAGATTCCCAAGCCAAGTGCTCTACTCTGAGTTCCGCAATGGCAAGTGATCACTAGGACATTCTGGAAACCTCCCTAAATAAATACAGCATCCCCATCGACATGTGGGAATTGCTTACCTTAGAACACACAAACTGGAGAAGAAGCATCTGCCAAGGTACCAATCACCTGGTGAGTAACCAGATGGATCACACCGAGGCCAGGCGCAAACATGCATAGAAACATAGAAACTAGAAGCAGGAGTAGGCCATTCGGCCCTTCGAGCCTGCTCCATCACTCATTTTGATCATGGTTGATCATCAAATTCAATATCCTGATCCCCCCTTCCTCCCACATCCCTTGATCCCTTTAGCCCCAAGAGCTATATCTAATTTCTTCTTGAAATCAGACAATGTTTTGGCCTCAACTACATTCTATGGTAGTGAATTCCACACATTCACCACCCTCTGAGTGAAAGAATTTCGCCTCACCTCAGTTCTAAAAGGATTACCCCCTTATCCTCAAACTATGACCCCTAATTCTGGAAAGAGAAATGCGGAAAGAGAGCACAGAATCCAGAATGTCCCACCCACCCACCTCATCAAACGCCACCTACCAAACCTGTGGCAGAGTCTGCGGCTCCAGGGATGGACTATTCAGTCACCGCAGAACCCGGCTCCCCGAAGTGAAAGCAAGTCATCCTGGATCCTGAGGGACCGCCAAAAAATCTCACCCAGCCTCATAAACCTCCGGGATATCTGTGCTCAACTAATTCTGGCCTCTTGAGCATCCCCAATTTCAAGCTTGCCTTTATAGGACGGGGCATAGAGTATAAAAGTTGGTGTCTGATGTTGCAGTTGTATAGAACGTTGGTTCGGCCGCATTTGGAATACTGCGCCCAGTTCTGGTCGCCACACTACCAGAAGGACGTGGAGGCTTTAGAGGGAGAGCAGAGGAGGTTTACCAGGATGTTGCCTGGTATGGAAGGGCTTAGTTATGAGGAGAGATTGGGTAAACTGGGGTTGTTCTCCCAGGAAAGACGGAGGATGAGGGGTGACCTAATAGAGATGTATAAAATTATGAAAGGCACAGATAGGGTGAATGGTGGGAAGCTTTTTCCCAGGTCGGTGGTGACGTTCACGAGAGGTCATAGGTTCAAGGTGAGGGGGGGGGAGGTTTAACACGGATATCAGAAGGACGTATTTTACGCAGAGGGTGGTGGGGGCCTGGAATGCGCTGCCGGGCAAGGTGGTGGAGGCGGACACACTGGGAACGCTTAAGACTTATCTAGATAGCCACATGAATGGAGTGGGAATGGAGGGATATAAAAGAATGGTCTAGTTTGGACCAGAGAGCGGCGTGGGGCTTGGAAGGCCGAAGGGCCTGTTCCTGTGCTGTATTGTTCTTTGTTCTTTGTTCTAAGTGTTCCACCATTGACGGCCATGCCAAGGCTGAAGCTGTGAAATTCCTTCCTTTAACCTTTCACTGCTATTCCTCCTTTAAAATCTGTCTCTAAACCCAAACATTTCATTTGCCCAAATACCTCCTCACATGGCTCTGTGTCAAATGCTGTTTTATAATGCTCCTGTGAAGTGCTTTAATAGGGTTTTATTAGATTGGTGAGGCTTTATAAGTACAATTTGGTATTATTGTTGGACTGATGCAAGAAGTGTTTTCTTCATCCTGTTTGCGTTGCCTGCCAAGCACTCAGGGAAGATGTAGCCGCACTCATGAATGGGCCGTAACTTCCTCAGAGTGGCAATTTCCATCGGATTGCCACTCTGCGCCCATTTACCTACCCGAATTTCTTCCATGCCTGTCTCACCTGACCTTCCCATTCAGGCCTGGCCAGAACAATGCAGTTGCCTCCAAAACCAAGCTTTGACGTGTAGGAGAGGCGAATTGAAGGAGGGCATGCCCCTTTACTAGCTGCCATCAACCAGGTAAGTTTAAAGATTGAAATTGACAGTCCAGGGAGAAGGTAAGTGCCCAAGGTAAGTGGATGGAATTTGTGGGCCGGTGGGGTGGTGAGTCAGCAGTGGGAGGTGGATGGGGGGTTGGGCATTGAAGGGGGGCATGGGTTGGACGTTGGGGGGCCTGGGGATGGTGAGTTAAACCATGAGTGGGGGGAGGGGTTGGAGGTCAGAACTTGGAGGCATGTTGGACCTTTGGAGGCTGTGGTTGGAGATCAGAGGTCTGGTTAGGTCAGGATATCGGGTCGGGCATGCAGGATGAGTTTTGGTCGGGTTGGGGTGGGTCAGACTTTGAGTAGAGGAGAGGGGGTGGATTGGGTTCAGGCCGGATTGGGGTCAGGCCTGCGAGGTGGGGGATCTGGTTGAGTCTGGGGGTGAGAGTCAGGTCTGCAGGGGAAGGGGTGAGGGGTCTCCTGTGTTTGGGAAGAACCTGAGGTGGGTTTGGGGAATTCAGTTGTTAGTCAAATGGATGGGGGTATACCCTGTGGGGGTCAGAGGTATGGGGGTGTCCTCTTGGGGGGGAAGTGGGGGGAGGGGAATCGGTCTGAGTATTTAGTTACCCAGTCGTTAGAAGATGTTTAAATTTGTCTAACCTTTCCTGAGTAACCATTGGTGTAACCCTGTCAGAACAATCCGAAGTTTGTGATTTAAATCACATTTTGGTATGGTTCATAGTGCAGGGTATTTCTGGGCAAGTGTCCTGCAAACATTAGCTGTGAAGAGCAACTGCTGAATGGGACTCATTGGAGTTTCACCTTCTGATGCACGTCAATTGAACTCAAGACACGAGGCTTCGGTAACTGAAGGCTTTTATTGCCTAACAATGGAACTACTAGAACGTAAGTACACCATCCCAGACTGACGAGGTCCCGCCCGAGCAGGGGGTCTTATACCTCTCCCAGGAGGCGGAGCCCGACTGGGATGTGCCACAACAGTAACAACCACAGGTGTATTAATCCCACCCTAGCCCAACAACAACATTAGAACAATCCCACAGTGTGAACACCCTAGCCCAACAACAACATTAGAACAACCCCACAGTGGGAACCAACGATGGTTCACCACATTCACCCCTCCTTTGAGAACAAAGGCCGGCGGGGTGCGAAAACAGACTAAAAAAAAGTCAACAGATTATAAGTCCAGACGGTCTGGAGGACCGCACCGTCGTTGTGACCTCCTCAATACCAGCGGTGACACCGGAGTAGGTGCTTGCGGTGGCGTTCTCTCCAAAACAGCGTCCGGCTGTCCTCTCGCGGACTCACGGGCCGGTTGACCCTGATGAAGCGGTGGTGCAGGGGATCCCGGTACATTCTGCGATGGCGCCGATCTCCGGGTCTCAGGCAAGCTGTACATTGGAGTATAACTGTTAAGCACTGGTCCCGGTGCTGACCGCGCCACGTCCGGGGGAGAAATAAGGGATAAGGGATTCGTCACTGGGGGTATGGGAGCGACAGGAGTTGCTACGTCCCCTGCGGGCGCCAGGTCTCGGATCGAGACTGTGTCCTCTCGCCCGTCAGGATATGCCACATAGGCATACTGAGGGTTGGCGTGGAGGAGGTGGACCTGTTCGACCAAGGGGTCGGACTTGCGGGCCCTTACATGTCGCCGCAGAAGGACGGGTCCTGGGTACGTCAACCAGGCTGGTAAAGATATCCCCGAGGACGACTTCCGAGGGAATGAGAACATCCTCTCGTGGGGAGTAGCATTGGTTGCCGTACACAGGAGGGAGCGAATGGAGTGAAGCGCATTTGGGAGGACCTCCTGCCAATGGGAGACTGGAAGGCCTTTGGACTTCAGCGCCAATAGGACAGCCTTCCAGACTGTAGCATTCTCTCTTTCCACCTGTCCATTGCCCCTAGGGTTGTAACTCGTGGTCCTACTAGAGGCAACCCCGTATGAGAGCAGGAATTGCCTCAAGTCATTACTCATGAACGACGAGCCCCTGTCGCTATGTATATAGCTGGGGTACCCGAACAGGGTAAAAAGATCACGGAATGCCTTGATCACCGTGGCAGTCGACGTGTCCGCGCAGGGGACAACAAACGGGAACCGGGAGTACTCGTCTATTATGTTCAGAAAGTACACGTTCCGATCTGTTGAGGGAAGGGGGCCCTTAAAATCCACACTCAGCCTCTCGAAGGGGCGAGTGGCCTTGACCAAATGTGCCCGGTCAGGTCGGTAAAAGTGCGGTTTGCATTCCGCGCAAATCCGACAGCTCCTTGTCACTGACCTGACGTCCTCCACCGAGTAAGGCAGGTTGCGGGCTTTAATAAAGTGGTAGAGCCGAGTGACCCCAGGATGGCACAGGTCATTATGGAGGGCGTTCAAGCGATCCTCCTGCATAGTAGCGCATGTTCCGCGCGAGAGGGCATCCGAGGGCTCATTGAGTTTCCCTGGACGATACATAATATCGTAGTTATAGGTGGAGAGCTCAATTCTCCACCGCAAGATCTTGTCATTCTTGATCTTGCCCCTCTGCGTGTTATTGAACATGAACGCCACGGACCGCTGGTCCGTGATCAGGGTGAACCGCTTCCCCGCCAGGTAATGGCGCCAGTGTCTGACGGCCTCCACAATGGCCTGGGCCTCCTTTTCCACCGCTGAATGCCGAATTTTGGGACCTTGGAGGGTGCGGGAAAAAAACGCGACGGGCCTGCCTGCCTGGTTTAGTGTGGCGGCTAGGGCGAAATCAGATGCATCGCTTTCCACCTGAAAAGGGATGGATTCGTCTACCGGGTGCATCGTGGCTTTCGCAATGTTGTGTTTCAATGCCTTGAAGGCCAATTGGGCCTCTGGCGTGAGTGGAAAAGTCGTGGACTTAATAAGCGGACGGGCTTTGTCCGGGTAGTTGGGGACCCACTGCGCATAATAGGAGAAGAAGCCTAGGCATCTCCTCAGTGCTTTTGCGCTAGCGGGCAAAGGAAGTTCAGCAAGGGGGCGCATACGGTCGGGATCAGGGCCAATGACCCCGTTTTCCACTACGTATCCCAGGATGGCTAACCGGCGCGTACGGAATACACACTTCTCCCTGTTGTAGGTCAAATTCAGGCGAGATGCAGTGCGTAAAAAGTTCTGGAGATATGTGTCATGGTCCTGCTGATCACGGCCGCAGATGGTGACATTATCCAGGTACGGGAAGGTAGCCCGCAGCCCGTTCTGGTCCACCATTCGGTCCATAGCACGCTGGAAGACCGAGACCCCATTGGTGACACCAAATGGAACCCTAAGAAACTGATACAGACGACTATCCGCCTCAAAAGCCGTGTAGTGTCGGTCCTCTGGGCTGATGGGGAGTTGGTGGTAGGCGGACTTAAGGTCTATGGTGGAGAACACCCGGTACTGCGCAATCTGATTGACCATATCAGATATGCGCGGGAGAGGATACGCATCCAGCTGCGTATATCGATTAATGGTCTGACTGTAATCAATGACCATCTGGGGTTTGTTCCCACTCTTAACCACCACAACCTGTGCTCTCCACGGACTAACACTGGGCTGTATGATCCCTTCTTTGAGGAGCCACTGAACCTCAGATCTGATGAAGATCTGATCTTCAGCGCTGTAACGCCTACTTTTAGTAGCGATGGGCTTGCAGCCTGGTACCAGATTCTTGAATAAAGAGGGTGTGGTGATCTTTAATGTAGAAAGATTGCATGCGGGGCGCTTTGGACAATTTGGAGACTGCAGCTGTTCCCCTCCTGTCAGCGAAGGGAGTGGCCCACCGTACTGTAGGATCACACTCTTCATGTGGACCATAAAATTTAGTCCGAGGAGAATTGGTGCGCAAAGATGCGGCAACACAAGGAGCCTGAATCGCTCGTAAATTGTGCCCTGCACTTTCAGAGTTACCACACAACGTCCTTGAACAGGGACAGACCGGGACCGTGATGCCATAGAGATTGTCTGTTTGGCAGGTTGAATCTGGAGTCCACACCTCTTTACAGTGTCAGGGTGAATAAAGCTCTCAGTGCTCCTGCTGTCAAACAGACAATAAATTGCATGACCATTTACCTCTATGTCCATCATTGAACAGTCAAGCTTGTGGTGCTTAGCCTGGTTCAGGGTGATCGACGCCACCGTTGGCCCTTGAACGTCACTGCAGGCAGCTGAGGTCGATGCTGAGGACCCCTGCTGGTCGCTCCTGGTCGTCGTCAACCAAAATGGCCGCCCCCATGAATCGCACATGGTTGAGGGCGCTAAGCGTAGCGACTCCCGGTGGTCATCCTGCTCCGACTCCGTCGACCACAATGGTGTCGTCCTGGACTCGCACGTGGACGAACCCCGTGGGTACTTCGACGTCGATGGTGATGATCCCCGTTCTGAAGGGTCACAGGCTGCACTGCCGTTCTTGGGCTTTGATCTGCACACCTTCGCGTAGTGCCCCTTTTTACCGCATTGATTACAGACCACCGCTTTAGCAGGACACTTTTGTCGTGGATGCTTGGCCATTCCGCAGAAGTAGCACCACGGGCCGCATGGGGCTGCCGCCGTCGTCGGGTCTACATGGGAGCACGCCATAACACTGCACTTCGAGCCCGTGGGGCGAGGAGGGATTTGTGACTGCTCCTGCCACGTTGTCTCCACGTGGTCCTCCGGATACAGACCAAGCTCTTCGAAGCCGCCTCAAGCATTTCAGCCATTTCCATAGCTTGGGTCAGGTTGAGATTCCCCTTTTCTAGCAGCTTGAGACGGATGTACGAAGATCCTACCCCTGCCACAAACGCATCTCGGGCGAGGTCATACATATACTGCTCAGCCGACACAGCTTTGCAGTCGCAGCCCCTGGCAAGCTGCAAGAGCTCATTGGCGTAATCCTCCATGGTTTCGCCCGACTGCCGACGTCGTGTAGCGAGGAGGTAACGAGCGTGGATCTCATTGGGAGGTTTCGTGTAGCGCTTTTTTAAAAGCTCGAGGGCCCTCGGGTAAGTGGTGGCCGCACGGATCGCGAGGTAGACAGTGTCGCTTACCCTCGCATGGAGGACCCGGAGTCTGTCATCATCTGTGATGACCGCTGCGGAGGCTGCCAGGTAGTCCTCAAAACACTTCAGCCAGTGGTCGAAGGTGTTAGAGGCGCCCACCGCACGTGGATCCAGCGTCAGACGCTCTGGCTTTAAGATTTGTTCCATACTCTCCTTTCCGTCGAGAGCTTAGTGTTAGGCAATAAAATTGATGCACGTCAATTGAACTCAAGACACGAGGCTTCGGTAACTGAAGGCTTTTATTGCCTAACAATGGAACTACTAGAACGTAAGTACACCATCCCAGACTGACGAGGTCCCGCCCGAGCAGGGGGTCTTATACCTCTCCCAGGAGGCGGAGCCCGACTGGGATGTGCCACAACAGTAACAACCACAGGTGTATTAATCCCACCCTAGCCCAACAACAACATTAGAACAATCCCACAGTGTGAACACCCTAGCCCAACAACAACATTAGAACAACCCCACAGTGGGAACCAACGATGGTTCACCACACCTTCAATGGGTCAACTCAAATTTGAATTAGTAAAGCCATGCTATAAGACAGTATTTTCCCTTCTGGATTTGGCAGATTGCAATAATGGGTGGGTAAAAGGGGTGATGAAGCTGCCAACACCATCAGTTTTCTTTCTCCAGCATACCGCTGGGAGCATAGAAAAAATAAGTGGCAAGGGCATGATGTCGCAGCAACTTTGTTTTTTCTAAAGATCGGGGCACCATTTTTAAAGGCTGCTCCAGTGCATAAAGGCTCATATGGATCCCCTCATTGGCCCCCTGCCCCCTCCCCACACACACACATGCAAGCCCCCTGGAACTACACAGATAGTGCCCAGGCACTGTCCCCCTGAACGATGCACTCACCCGAGCTGCCCTCAGAGGCCTCCAGCCAGTGAGACATTACCAGGGCTCAGGAGAACTGCTCATCAAGGATGTCACTGGCATTTGTTGTGACTAATGTTATAATCATTTTTCCAAAGCATACTTTTGAATGGTTTTTATTTCACAGTAGTAAGATTTTGGAAAAATATCAGTCTCAAGTCTCGAGTACCACAGGGTTTCATGCCTCCCTGCAGTTTATCAGCATCCCTGCGTTTAACATCATTCCATTCTTCGTTCCCATTTTTCCACATGCATGATGCTGAATGAGGGAAATAAGGATCATTCAGGAACATTGCATATGTCTGCAAGAGGGGTATGAGTCGTCAGAGTTGTGTGTTCATCTTGATGAAGCGGCTCCTTACTTATGAGGATCTTACATTGCCCCAGCATGGCTGTTTCGTGGTGCTTCATGTGATCCTTGTGTAAAGGCACAGTACGACTCAATATGGAATTCATCGCATGACAGTTCACTCACTGACTTAGAGTATATCAAAAGGATTGGCTTTGTGGGCTGGACCATGTCAAGGACAGTCATGTTCTGTAAGTGATGCTTTGGCAAATCTCCTAAGTCTTCAGCAGGGTCTGTGAATGGAAGAAGTTGTCAGTGACAGTCCAAAGATGTGCCTGTTAGGTTGTTTGGCCATGCTAAATTGACTCTAATGTCAGGGGAATTAGCAGGGTAAATGTGTGGGGTTACGGGAATAGGGCCTGGGTGGGATTATAGTCAGCACAGACTCGATTGGAAAAATGGCCTCCTTCTGTACTGTAGGGATTCTATGATGCTATGACTGCTGCGTCACGACTAACTAGGCCACGTTTCTCCCTAATGTCAAGGTCATATAGGACAGAAACTTAGTTCAAATGTCGGGTTCTGAGTGTTTATATCTAATCAAACCATTGTCCTGGTGAGGCACTCACTGTAAGGACAATGCAAACAAACCTCACAGCTTTGATGTAAAGTTACAGGTCACTGCGTCCTGATGGGCGATGGGCGTATGGGTATCAGTAGCAAGATGATTTCTCTGCGTTATTCATCAATGAGAGCTGGCGATTGAAGAGATGGAGTTCTCCAGATGCTTCTCCCCCTCATGCTAGGCATTGCATTTTTTTTTTGTTTAGTTCGCCTTGCTAAGCTGGTGTCATATTCACATCACACACAAAAACATTGGCTCTTTCCTCTCCCCACAGATGCTGTCACACCTGCTGAGATTTGCGAGCATTTTCTGTTTTTGTTTCAGATTCCAGCATCCACAATATTTTGCTTTTATCATATTCACATCAGTCCATTTGTGTTTGTGTTGGCTTTTCAGCTGCATGAAAGCTGCCTTGCACCCTGACATGGTGATGTTGTGGTTGAAAGGACTATATTATGTGGAGTTTCTGAAGGATGTGTGCTAATGGAGCGCTAATTACATACAACAGCCCCATGTTACCAAGGCTACTATAGCTTCCAAGCATAACACCATTATTAGGGCATAAGGTGACTAATGCTGTTTCCATTGTGAGATTTGTGACCTTTTCTGAGATATTCATGCTGAGAATGAAGGTTTTGTTTTCTCTGCATCGACGACTGACAATAACTTCTATTGTGAAAATTTGTCATCACCTTGTTCCTCCTGGAATCCTGGAGCTGTGAGTTTATCACGGGCATGCCTGCAGCATCGTGCCTGTACAATGGCCTCCTCATGTGGTTCGTCTGAATCTTCTTCCTCCTCAGACCCAACCTCTTTCACATCCAAAGAGATGTCCAGCTCCTCAATGTTCCCTCTGGCAACACTTTGCTGCACAAGTTTGCGCAGTGCGCAGCAAAGAATA
The DNA here is from genome assembly GCF_964213995.1 of Mustelus asterias. NCBI lineage: Eukaryota > Metazoa > Chordata > Chondrichthyes > Carcharhiniformes > Triakidae > Mustelus > Mustelus asterias. The sequence continues at coordinate 22,893,396 of NC_135814.1, read as the reverse complement.
GTGATGCAGAACATCATGGAGATGTGGTGAGTATTGGAGAACCCCGCCTGATTGGTTCAAATGTATCGTAAGGAGGCCAATAGTTTGCTTCATTTGCTCAGTTTTCTCCCTATGTGCTTCATTGTATCTCTCCTCAGTGGCCTTTGAACAGGCGTCATTGGCCATGTCTTCTGAGACTACCTTTTGTCACCAAGAAGCCAATCCTCCAAGCACCCAAAGCCCTCAAATATCTGCGCTACCTGTAAGTAACTTAAAATACAAGAGTTGTTAGAGCTCGCTGGGTACCTGACATAAACATGCTGGATAACAAATCAGCTGAATGTTCAGAGAGTGAAATCCTTTTCTATTAATGAATTTCACAGGATACTGCTCCCAAGGCCACATGTGTACAGTCAATGGCATCCTGCACTTGAGATTTCAGCAAATCCCACAGATCTGGCAACCTGGCTTCCACTATTCATGTTGAACTGCACTTAATAGTAAGCTTCACTGAAAAGTGAATCTGTCACCTTCCTTCTATGTTTGTGTGTCAGCGATTGTGAGATTCAGCAAAGCTCCCCAGTAGAGCCCTGGAAGGATCTGCTGGAAAAATATTTAGTGCTGCGGTAACCCTTCAAAGCAACCAGCATTGGAATAATTTCCAAATACTTGTGGCGTGAGTTCCTCAAGGGGAAGGTGGAAAACATGAGCTACCACAACCCTAGACAAGCAAAGAACCCTGTGGCACTGCCTTTCGCTGACCTCCATGCATAGTTGCGTCTTCTGTAGATCCTTGGTCATATCAAATGTCTTTGTAGATTCTGCCTCTCCTTGAGACCATCTGGAACTTCCTGGGGCCCTGCTGGCTCTTACTCCTCAAAGTGAAGGTCTTCCCTGAGCTGTGCCAATCGGCAATGGGCCCTTCTCCTCCTCAAGTAACTATCAAGAAGGCAGCGTCGCCTGCAGCCTGCATTCTCCACACCTCCTTGTATCTGTGACTGGGTACATTAGTTCCCCTGGAATGGTCTTCCTGCATAAACAAGGCAGGAATTCAGCTTTTAGCTCTTGAATTGCCTTCAGTCTGTACCTGGCATCCCCAGGCCACTCCTTGCAGGATGATAATATCCTGGAGGTCCAAAGGTAACTGAGCATCCCCCTCAGACGTGACTGCACATTCACAATGAGGGGCTTGAAAGGGCTCAATAGACTCATGTGCTATAGCCCTCAGTCAGGGTACTGTCAGCTTGCCTTTAGTGGACTAGTAAGAAGCCTCACAACACCAGGTTAAAGTCCAACAGGCTTATTTGGAATCACAAGCTTTCGAAGTGCAGGTGATCTACACCTGATGAAGGAGCAGCACTCTGAAAGCTCGTGATTCCAAATAAACCTATTGGACTTTAACCTGGTGTTGTGAGACTTCTTACTGTGCCCACCCCAGTCCAATGCCGGCATCGCCACGTCATCTCTAGTGGCCTAGACAATCAACACCCAATCCTTGAATTTATGTCATGACTGTAAGCATGAATGCCATGACCAGTATACTGGAAACATTGAGGCTTAAAGGGTCCATTTAGCTTCTGTGCAGCGGTCATAGCCACTGCTTGTTTGATCCTCCTTCCTTTTGCACAGGCCTCTGAGAGGATCAGAAAGCACATCAGACCAACTGCACTGAAGCACTAAAACTTAATGGATCCTTGGAAGGAGAGGGTTGACAGATAGTGCAGGGTCAAAGTGAAGGCTCAGCATCTACCAAGAACCATAGAATCCCTACAGTGCAGAAGCGGGCCATTCAGCCCCTCGAGTCTGCACTGACTCTGACAGAGCATTCCACCCAGACCCTATCCCTGTAACCCCACATATTTACTCCACCAATCTTCCTAAACTACACAGAGGTAGAGATAATTCCTCAGACTAGTCAAGTAAATTTGTACAAGCAAATTGCTGAAGAGTTGAAGTATTTTCTTTACAGAGAAACATATGCCCTTATTCTCCAAATCAAAGAGGTAAACCAAATAAGGTTTTGAGAGAGACTGGGACAAATCAGTCACTGATGCTGGCTGAAGATACAATTTGTCTTCCAGAGAGGTTAATGGAGGAAAACAATATTAATTGGAGGTATCCACGGATTTTATAAACTGGTTCCGCTATGTAGAGTTGGCTCAAAGAGTGATTTGGTAAATGGGGAGGTTATAGTTGGACTGGTGCATAAAATTCCTGGAGCAGGAAGCGATTTTATCTTGGGGACTGACCTGGCTGGCTCAAAAATATTAGCTTCACCAAGGGTGTTGGAACAATGAGTGGAAGTGAAAGGAATTGAGATGTTACAGGAGGAACCTAACTGTGTGGTGATTAGATCTCAAGCCAATAAAATTCGGCAGGAAGAAGAAGAATCTATGAAAAAGGGAAATGAAGTAGGAATTCTGTTATCTGACCCTGTTTTTGAAAACCTGAGAAAAAGGAGGAAGATAAAGAAAATGAAGCTGACATGCCTTTAAATCCCTCTGCCTCCCTCTTTCCCCTCTAAAGGTGGATTTTAACATGTTCGTCTTAGCTATTGGTCACCTGGCCTAAGATTTTCCTCCATGGCCCAGTGTCCAATTTTGCTTTGTGCCTGAGGACATTTGATTATGTTAAATGTTGCAATACCAAGATAAATTCTTTAAAGTTGAAGTTTATTTATTAGTCACAAATAAGGCTAACATTAACACTGCAATGAAGTTACTGTGAAATTCCCCCAGTCGCCACACTCCAGCGCCTGTTCGGATCAATGCACCTAACCTGCACGTCGTTCAGAATGAGGAAGGAAACCGGAAAGAAACCCACACAGACACAGGGAGAACAAGCAAACTCCACACAGACAGTGACCCAAGCTGGGAATCGAACCCGGGTCCTTGGTGCTGTGAAGCAGCAGTGCTAACCACTGTGCTACCGTGCCGTCCCTTGTTGTTGGACAAGAAGATGGAACAGAAAGTTTGGCCTATTCAGAAATGTGCAGCTGCCATTTCTCTCTGGTCTTGTTCCTCACATATATGATGGATGGCAAACTGTGGATCAATGCCAACGTTTGATTGTTTTGCTCTGTGATACGCTGCGTTGAGTCAAAATTTCCTATCTTAATGTGGAATGTGCACACATTGAGATGAATTTCACCATGGGCTTCAGGACCTCGATGTGGAGTACAATCGGGGGTCCGGAGCCCACACTTGCCAGCGGCAAGATTGGCTCAGTGATTTTACCACAGGTAGCCTCCTAACTGGCCACCTCTGGGCTCACCAGGCAATAATGATAGTAGACAGGCCCCTAATGCTGCTGGCCCAAGCAGAGTGTCAGGAGCTCTGACGCTTCATGGGGAAGGACAGACACTGCTGAAGCAGCTCATGGAGCTTAGAGAACCTCCCAGTGAGTAAATTAAAAATAAAAGACTCAGGGCGCTGAGGGTCAGAGCTGAAACCTCTGACTGCCTTTGGACGATGGAGCTCCCAGCATTGATGGACCATGGACTCCGACAGGGAGGGCATCATCTTTGTGTCGCTGGCAAGGTCGCTGGCAAGGTCGGTATTTGTTGCCCATCCCTAATTGCCCATGAGAAAGTGGTGGTGAGCTGCCTTCTTGAACCACTGCAGTCCATCTGGTATTTGACTTTTCTGCAGCAGTTTGATACAACGGAGTGGCTTGCTAGACCATTTCAGAGGCAAGGTAAGAGTCAATCACATTGCTGTAAGTCTGGAGTCACATGTAGGCCAGACCAGTTAAGGGCAGCAGATTTTCTTCCCTCAAGGATATTGGTATACCAGATAAGTTTTGAGAATAATTGATATTACTTTCATGCTCACCATTACTAAGACAAGCTTAATTTGCACCAACTGCCTTGATGGGATTTGAACCAATGCACCCGGACCATTAACCTGGGCATCCAGCTGGCCTCCCCATGCGGCAGGTTCGCAAAAATGTTGGCAGCATAATGGTTCCTAATTTGGATCTTAACTATGCAAATTGTCTGCTTACGCCCATGGCAACCTTCCCCAGCAATGAGAGCAGTCGTGCTGTGACTTTCCTTATTTTACTGACACGCTCCCCCACCCACCACCCTCACCCCCCCCCCCCCCCCCCCCCCCCACACACTCCCACCCCCACCTGTCCCCAGGGCTGTTAAAATCCATCCCACTGGAGAAACTGCCCAAAACCATACCCCATATCTGCACTTATTGGAACAGGAGCCAATTATTTTCCTATTTATTTACCAGATGTTGCCTAATGTTTGGAAAAAAATTAGTAAGTTAATAGGAAAACGAGGCCGAATTTAACCTGGAATGTGGGACCTGCAGGCCAAGCATCAGCCAGGAGGCCATTAGTATGGATCCCTGGGGAAAGCCTTAGCTAGGGTAAGTCTAAAGGATGGGATGGAGATGGGATTGAGATGTGGAAAGACCAGAACAAAGGTAACTGCAGGAGATTACAGGGGCATGGAAAAGGAGAGGTCATAGGTTCCCTTATGGTATTCCCCCAGGAACACGATTGCTCCTCCTTTAAAACACCTTGAAAAAACTGATTTTCTCAGCTCAGTTCTGGAAGTGCTGTTCCACGGTACCAGAATCCCTTGTGATGCCGAGCAAAGGGGACACAATCTGAAAATATTGCTGTGATATGATTGTGATCTTCGGACCCCCAACAGAAGAATCTCACTGACCGTCCTCAGCTGCCTGGGGCAAGAGGTCAGCCACTGCCTGTAATGCAAATGTTAAAATGAAGAATTCCGTGAAGTCAGTATGGCAATTTTCACTTCCTACGCCCTGTTCTCCTTGGGTACAAAGGTTAGAATTGGGCCCACATGTATGTTTTAGCCCCAGGTAAGTTAGTGGAAAGCAACAACTTCTGAGATTTGTTTTTGTACTTATAAATTCCAACGACACTGTAACCACACTTTTTGAGTGTGGCTCCGACAGCAGACAAGAAGCTCTGCACCATCCTGAACAAAACAGTTCCTTTCATCAGCAT